>NC_051159.1:63085487-63421342 GCF_013339745.2 Dermacentor silvarum | reverse complement strand
AGAATAGGTGGCATCGTGAGAAGACGGCGCTAGGTGGAGAACGCATGGTCACAGGCAGGGGACCACGATGAGAGGTCATTGGCACCACGAAGCAGTTGCGTGAGGGGTGATAGGATAGATGCGAAGTTTTGAACGAAGCGCCGGAAATAAGAGCACAAGCCGATGAAACTGCGAGGCTCTTTCATTGTAGTGGGCTTAGGAAACGCAGAGACGGCCCGTTATTTCTCGGGATCTGGAAGCATGCCACCCTTAGACACAACGTGGCCGAGGATCGTCAACTTGCGAGCGGCAAAGCGACATTTCTTCAGATTAAGCTGCAGACCGGCATTGGTCAAGGAACTGAGTACGTGCTGAAGGCGGCGCAGGTGTGTTGCGAAATCAGGGGCGAACACTACGATGTCGTCAAGTTAACATAGGCAGATCTTCCATTTAAGGCTGCGCAAAACATTATCCATCATCCTTTCGAATGTAGCAATATTATTGCTTCACATTGTGCAGTGCTTCCCTCGAACTTCACGCCTGCAGCAAGACCACCACTACCGTTGTGGTGCCTACATTCCCTCGAAGCCATCCCAGCCAGTCCTGGAATCCAAAAGAAAACACAGTCATCATATTTAGCCCTACAACAAGCCACACTACGGTTCCTGCATGAGAAACACAGCGGACGACTTCACATTTACACGTATGGTTCAGTTTCTTCTGCAAACTCAGCAGGAGCAGTGGTTGTTCTGTGAAGTCCGTCACCATAAAATTCAAGACATCGCATTTTACATCATCGGCAGCTTCAAAACTCGCTGCCCTCCGTGTTGCTCTAGAGCTCTTAATTGAAGAACCCTCACAGACGTGGTCAAGCATCTCCGACTCCAAGGCTGCTTTCCAGTGCATTATGAACAATTAGTCGCTGACATAAGACTTCTTCATCATCGCGCCATATAGAAAAAACTAAACCTAGCGTATCACTGGATACCAGGTCATTGCGGTATCTACGGAAATGAGCGTGCAGATGAGGCTGCCTGATCTGGTCATGATGGTCTCCACTGTGTAGCTATACTGCTATCCAGAACAGACGTAGCTACATGGTTTCGTTCGCTCGCACGTGAACTTACACTTGCTCAGTGGAAGTCGACGGCATTTACTAACGCTTGTCTCCACAACTTGGATCCGAATCTACAGCTCTTCAGTCAGGAATATCTAGAGCTGAGGAAACGCTTCTGTGCCGCTTGTGGCTTGGCATGGCCTTCATAACTGCTTACTCATTTCGGATTGGAATGGCCAACAGCGCTACGAGAGATAACTGTACTGTAATAGCCCACCTTCTCTGTGAGTGTGCCCGCTTCAGTGCTCCCAGGAGAGAAGTTTAAAAAAGTGCTAGATGGACTTGACAAGCGCCCTTTGTTGGAGGAAAGGGTCCTCGGACACTGGCCCAGACCATCCTCCGCACAGGAAGCTTTGAAAGCGTTGTTACGCTTCTCGCGGAGAAGTGGTGTTAGAGACAGTTTAAGCAGTGCCATATTCTCCCTTCGTTGTGTGCGTGTGCTCTTCTTTCCCTTTTTTTGTAACATCTCTTTTCTATTATCTTGTATTCCCCTCATGCCCTTTCCCCAGCACAGGGTAGCCAGCTGGTCTCAGAACTGGTTAACCTCCCTGTCTTTCCGTCTATTCCTCCTTCCTTTCTTCCTTCCTTCAACACTTCATGGGAGAATATTTTTGGTATTGCGTACTAAGTGGCAACAAGCGTGCAAAATCAAGAAAAAATGTTTTCCTTGTGCAAACACTTCATAAATTTGGCCCACAGTCGCTCACAAAAAAACTTTCTCAAAATACCCGATTACTTATTCCTCTTTTCTGTATTTAGGCTTGCACCGCTCGCTCACAATATTCACCCGTTTCTATATATTTGAGGGATAGCTTGTCCGCAAAACGTGCCCTTGTGAATGCACATGCAGCAGCATGCACGTGCAACAAGGAGCTCATGCCGTTGGTGTTCGATGCTCTGGCGAAACAGGCGTGCAAATATTAAGGCCAAAGCCTTTAATGGCTAATACTCGAAGCGTCCGACCGTCCATCCGTCCGTCCGTGCCCTGGAACAGGGCCAGTTGTGGCCTCTCCCCCTCACACTCTCTCAGCAATGACGTGATGGCACAGCGGCGGCGTTACATGCAATGGCCACAGGCTTTCGCTGAACACACTTTAGAATTTACAAAGCGTCCTTCATTTTTTTTTTGTTTGTGCCCTCCGCTGTCCCACTTTGTCCGTTGTGCTTTGGTCCGTTTTACGAGGGATGTGGTTAGATAAAATTTTTCATCGAGTCCCTCGAAGAACAACGCGACAAATGAGACCCACTTTTTGAAAAAACAACGTAGTGTCACTGGGAGAAGTACGTCCCACTTTTTAAACCAAACGACACGTTGTGCAGATGTGTAATCAGTTGCAAATGGCTCCGAAACGCCCCATTTACTTATGCCCACAAATTTTTCAAGAGTTTTTGCTCACGGAGGAAGGGGTAAAAAAGTAATTTTGGATTCGGAACCTAAAGGGTTAATGGGACATATGCATCCCACTTTTTTGGATGCATATCTGGTGGTCGGGAGGGTCGTTCTACTGCAGCGGTGGATGCTACTTACGCCGGGGCCGCGCGGGCACGCTCTCTTTAGAGCGATCTGCTACGTGTACAAAATTTGCGATAGCGCGGCCCTCATCTTCAATCCTATCTGCGATGTGGACAAAGTACGCACAGTGCCTTAAGCTTTGTTTGCCCTGTGCTTTCGACGTTAAGTTCGCGTTGAAGCGAGAGGCAGCACGAAGGGCAATTCGCTCACTGCTGCTGCTGCGCTTCCTCACACCAGCGTTCTGACAGCGAGTTTCCGCGGTGATCGAGCGAGATGGGTTCGTGTTTACCTGGGCACGCGTGACACCGTGCTTGTTAATTTAATTAGTAAGCGAATGTTTGCAAGTTTATACGGCCGATGAAACTAATATCCTTACTTCGTATAGCTGTCTACTAATTTGCTATAGCAATTGATGCTGCGCCTTTCGGACGAAACTGCGACTTTTTTCTAAACATCAAACAGAACTGAATAAGTAGCATTTTTCCTTCGTCTAATAATGGAATACTGCGATCTTTTCATTAGGAGTGGTTGAGTACTAGTGACAGAATTATAATGAGGAGTGCATTCGTCATCGGGTGCATTCGTCACCGAGTGCATTCTCCACCGCACTTGAATGTGCGGTGGACTCTCTAATATTGTCCTGCATTTACATCAATTTCTTGATTACTAAAGCTCCGTTCGCGCTAATATTTATTTCCAAATATATGTTTCAACAAGCCCAAAAGCCGCCATCTACAGAAAAGCAGCGCATGTGCTCACTATACCTATCGGGTAAACAACTCGGTTACCTAGTTCTTTCCAATATTTCCTAAGCGCTGGCGTACCTCTCGTTATCATTGTTCCTCGGAACGCGTGTCCTTTGTCGAAACTCCGAAAATGTACTGCGAATGCGGACTGGACAACAATACTGTGCAGGACACAATGGAACTGTTCGAATGTTGACACATCCGTAACTATTTCTAAACTAGGTCGTTCTTCACCGTACGTTTCTTTGACCTCGCGTTCGATTGTCTTTGTTTTGTTTTTTTCTTTCAGCCGCGCATTGTGTTCTTCGGTGCGTGTGAACGCGCGTAATGCAAAATACAACGCGCGCGCGCACACACACAAAGAGAATGATGTATCCCTATTTGTTTTCGTCGTCGTCTCGCCGCCTATGCGGTGCGTCATTAATTATCATCACCCTGGCGGGAACACACGACCGCACGGCGCTGCTCGCTGTACACACGGTATCGCAAAGAAAAGCAAGGCCAGAAGCGATACGGCCTGAAATGTGGCCCCGGCGATGCGATTGCGGGTCCCAACCGAGAGCGGTGCGCGCACAGCACGAAAATGCGAGCGCTGCAAAACCCCGCGTACAGAAGAAAGCGCGCGACAAAATAAATGAAGCGCGTCGCCAGCGCCGTTTGTAATCCGCATTGAAAGGAAGCCGGCTAGCGTGGGAGCCCGTTCATTTCGTCTCTGGTGCACAGCGGGTTTGACTACACCCGTGGCCGGTTGGCTGCGCAGGCCGCGACTTCAGCTCTACACTTAAAGCTGCCTTTTTTCTTGCTTCTCTTTCTGTCACCCCAGCCTTTCGGTCAGCTTGGATGGATGCAAAGGGGCTGCATTGTAGTACGGTGTGGAAGTACCTCGTTTCGAAGTGCTCTCTCACTCGTATGGGGAGCCGCCGGAAAACGAACTGCGTTGCGTGTGTGGCGCAAGCGGTGCAAACGTACAGCCCGCGTCAAAACTTTACGGATCGAACGTTGTACAAAAATAATTGCAGTTTCTCCGATAATTTGAAAAAGTGATGCCATATTGCTGGCGAAATATGCGGCGCAGCCAGCCTCCCTTTGTTTGGAGCGGTGTTGGTTGCAGCAAGCATCTGCAAATGCGCGCGCGCAATCTACTTTCCAGAAGAAAAAAATAGGTGTGAGTCGTGTTCGTTTGTGGAAGTTGCACTCCCCGGTGGCGAAATGGAGAGCCGGTTTTTTCTTCCCCCTGTTACGCCGCCATAAAAAAAAATTCACCGGCAATCACGATACTCCCTAATGCGAAATTTCAGCACAGCTGTATACGTGTTTTCATTTCGCGATATACTGAGGCATCGCATCGATCACCGCACCGACTGGCACAGCCGAGACGCTGCAAACGGAGTGAAGTGCGGCGCGACTGCCTAGCTAATCAGGAGATCGCGAGATGCAGCGCGTGGGTGACGCGTGGGCGCGATTCACAGCAGCCGCCGCCGCCAACAAATCTACCAGACGACGCGCGCTACTCTGGCGCCATCTCGTAGCCATCGTCGCCGCACTACGCTTTTCTTCTCACGATTTCGCCATATCCTCCTCCGCTTTGCGCCTCATGGTTCCGCTGCACCCTCCTCTCCGCTTTAATCCTTGCCTCTTTCATCCCCCACGGCGATCCGCGTTCGCTTTCATCTTTCGCTGCGCTCGTTCGCTCGGTTGCACCGCCGACACCGACGCCACCGCCGACGCCGACGCCCCCGCCGACGCTCGCCGCAGCAATGGGAGGATGAGAGCTGCGCTCTAAAAAAAATGTGGTTGATCCCTCTTATATAGGAATCGGTATAGAACACGAAAGTGAAACGTGTCTTCACAGAAGTAGTGTAATGTTTATTGCACATTGATATATAATATCTATTGGTGTTTTGTGGCTAAAGCGCCCTTAGGCGTTGATGCACCCACGCTGACGCCTGGTGGCACGTCTCCTCCATCACGACTACCAACGTCGATGACCATGAGCAACCGTCGTGCATATGGAAGCTGCACTACGCTGCACACGCTAGCACAACGCGAAAGACGAAGCACGTAACTGACACACTAATACAACGCGCAAGACAAAGCACGTAACTGAATCGTCACCGAGTCAAATCAGCGCGTACAGCGCGTCGTAATTGCAGCCTCCGCGATCAACTTCAGAAACATTTTCAGAGCTAATTGCGGAGGCCACGCTCCGCTGTGCTGAGTACGGTGAACGCCACCTAGGTGGCGTTGGTAGTGCTTCTTGATGCCAGCGTCCCTTCGAATGCTGGCATCGAGGCGTCGTAGTGCTGAGACCACCGAAGCGTTCACTGTCGGTGCGCGTTAGTGTCATAATGCAGTACTTCTCTTTTCTGCTCGTAGGCGGCGGCACCGCCCCGAGCAAGAGCGCGGGTACACGGAGGAGTGTTAGATATATAAGGCGCGTCTGTGTAGCTCTCTGCAAATGCGTTTGTGGCGCAATGGGTTAAACGCTCGGCGATCTATCGTCGCGGACCGAGAGGTCGTGGGTTCGATTTCCAAATTTTGCATGTTTATGGAACTTTTTCTTCTGGTTTCTTTCTTTGTATTATGTTCGTGTATGTTCGTGTGACGTATTTCCGTGACGGAAATACGTCAGTGAAGTCTTGGTGGACCCCGGCATAAAACACTTTCGTGTTAAAAAAAACACTAATGAAGAACAGATGCGCGCAATAGTTGTCATTTCATGGGTATAAATAGAAACACTCAGCTCAAGACGTCCTCCGCAATCGGGATACCGAGGCACTAGAACACGAGTACATTGCCTTTTTTTTAGGTTAAAAGCTAACCGCAAACGTTAATGCCAGCATTAACATCCTGGCATTCGTGATGGGACCAATGCAAGAAAGGCAAGTGATTCCACACGAGTGCTACTATCAACTACTATCCACCTGAAGGGTTTGTTATACATGTACATCGCACAGCAAATGCGTCTGCAAGGCAGCGTGGCAAGAGAACTCCGTTAGAAGCAGTTTTCCATAAATGGAAATGACTAAAGAAAAACAAGTACTAAAACCCCTGAACGACACAAATGACGCGCGCACAACTATTAAAAGATCGCATAATCTAAAAATCATACCACTTTCACCTTAAGTTTTGTTGAGGGATGACTGACACAACGTGGGGCTTTGATCTGTTCTGCACGTATGATGACGATAATGATGATGACCAGTTTAGAGGCAGTGGCTCCTGCCCACTGACGTGAATTGGCCAAAGAGTCGGTGGGACTTCAGAAACATAATAGAGATACAAATTTTATATATATATATAATTGGGATAAATAAGTGAAAGTAAAACATGGATATCTTTTCTTGAACAGTCATTCTGAAGGAAAAATATTTTTTTAAATCGAAAAAAGAATGATCGACGAAGCAAGTTACCTATGAGATTATCATTGAAATAGATATGATTCGTGCATGAATTTCTCTACGGTATTGTGTCACTCATCTTGGTCCTCTGCCTCGCCGTCCTATTAAATGTTGCCATAAACATGGCGGACTACACAGGTGCGGGGGTGGTGCTCTTTTTAAATTTTTATTCGTTGTTATTGGCAATATAGAAAACGAACCAGATATTCCGACTTCGAACACTGTTCAAGGCTTCCGAGTATGGTAGCAGTGCAGAAGGTTAAGTTTCCCCTCGAGTTCGTCCCACGGGGCAAAGTTGTGGGTGTACACAAACAGTACATACGGCACCTTTCGATTCAAGGCCTAAGGCACATCGCAACAAAATTTCCTTTCTTCCAGAAGCTCTTGCTCCGAAAAACTTCTAGTAGGGGTTACATAGTACAGTAAACGTGCTAGTGTCCGTGTTGGGAACCCTACGCGTACATTAAGTGGCTTACATAGTGTGCAATGTGTTTACCGGATAAAGTCTACTCCCGTTTACACGACCTCGGTTATATTTGACGTTTTGGTTAATTCGAACACACTGAAATATCCCGGCTAGAACCGGGTAGAACGTTTCTATGGAAGGAAAAACTCGTTTAATTCCAACTCGAAAGCATGCGGCTTCGGTTAATTCGACCCCCCACCGACCACCACCAGCACCCCCTAAGGCGCGCAGTGGTTACTGTAAGCTTATACACCCAGGAAATTGACCCGACGACGCTACTGCTTCCCTAGACGTGTCGCTGTCTTATCAAAATCGAACCGGAACTCAGCGCTTTTTATTTTGTTGAGTCATCCTCACTTGCACCCTCAAATCTCACGTACGTTTTTGCAATTCACTTCCCCACTCCATAACCACTTGGCTCACTCTTAATTCACACTTAATTCACTCTTGATTCACTCTATCGGGTCTTCGTTCACCTTCATTCACTCTATCATCTCGGTTTTACTTCCATCACACTTGACTTGCTCTGTTATTCAAAATTTCAAAATTTCATCACTCTTGATTCACCCCACCACCACTTGATTCACCTTCATTCAGTCTTAATTCACTCTCATCAACTCTTCATTATCTTAACTCACTCTATCTCATCATCACCTTTCGTTTGACTCATGCCACCCAGCTAAGGCCCTTTAATTCACCATCGATTCACGCTTAATTCAACTCTCAGTATACCCATTATTACTTCAGTTCACTAGCTTAATCATTCTTCCACCGTTAATCGCAGTTTTGTGCACATTATCGCCTCTTATCCTAAGGGGACCATTTCGTGTCTCCGATGCGGTTTTGAAACAGCCTTGAAACGGAGACCTCACCATGACACATATAAGGCTTTCGCCCTAATGAAAACAAATGAATCCGTTCATTGTGCTGCCATTTGTTAATTCGATCACTCGGATGATTCGATCAAATCATGCGGTCTCGCGTGTGTCGTATCATCGAGAGTCGACTGTATAATACGTGAAAGTTACTTATGTAGACTTACATTGTATACGCATTAAACAAGGTTCCCGCTGCACACAAGTCGAAAAAAATTTTGAATTTTATTGCTCCACCTTGGAATAATGAAATGTGCAGTGGGATGATCGCCTAGTGAATGATGCATAGCAACTATGTATTTCAAGGTGAGACGCGCCCACTAGAGAGCTTTTTTTTTTTAGCTGCCCCCTGTTGCGCAGCCCCTTCAGATAATGGTGAGAGACTTGTTGCTCTGGAATATCTACGATAGGGATTTTGTCATAGGCGACTATTTTGCACCACCTGAGGTGGATTCTAGTCGCAAGATAGTGCTGCTAAAGACAGAGTATTGAGCTTGATGTGGCTATGTGCATTTGATTTCAGGCGTGAGCACATAGTTCGATCGCGCCCTTACATACACGGCAGACACATTACACCCACATTCATGCTTTGGGCACGTCGGAACTAGAAATGTAAATATACTTCTACCTAACTAGCACCTTGAACTTCGCTGAGACTCAATCGCAGCAACATCGTGGGTGAAAAAAAAAGATATCCTCTTGTGTGGCATGCTCGTCGCAGTTATGGGACATTTCCACCAGGCAACTAGGACAAGGACATGTAAAACCTGTAAACATGTGACACATGTTTAAGAAAAAAGACGAGAGGACTTGTTTCTGTCAAGGCAACAACAGTCGTCTGGGTTACGGTTAAAAGCCCCGGTCATGCAGCTGAGTTCATGCTGCAGAGAGAGAGCTGAGTGAAAGGAAAAAAAAGGCTTACCAAGAACGGGGCCGATTGCCTACCCTAAATTTGGGGAACTGCAAAATTCCCGAGCCTATAAGAGCCGTACTAACAGTGGTACCGCTATTGCTTTTCATGAAAAATACGCAAAATCTTGGCGCAAGAGTGCGGATTTCTGGTGCCAGTGGCGCGTGTCGCAATCTTTTCACCTACTCAGTTGGCTATATGATGCGCAGTGTGATTCACACTGTTGTGCGTCGCCCACGTACGCCATTAGGTATACGTAAATAAGCAGTATGTCCTTTTGTCTTCTGGATTGCGCTAAAATACCTTATGCCGACTATAACCAACTCGCCTAACAGCAAGTCCTATTTAAGTTATGTCGCTCTCTCGCCAGCGGGTGTACTTGAATCTTAACTTCGAATTTAGTTATGGGCATGACCGCCGTATAGTGGAAATGACAACCGGTGTTCCAAGCAAACCCTGCGGTTTTCTCAGGAAGTGTGCGACGTGGACGTCCTAAACCACTGCGTTTCCTCACAGCGACCCCATGCGCTTTACAGTGTTCAGCCTCGAGTTCGCGCTGATAGCCATACATCACCGAATAATTTGCATTCCTATGAATTTCAAACTTCTTATACACAAACGGCGACTGAAAGGAGCCAGAGTGTTTCTTAAGAGATCTGCAAGGTCGTCTTTCTATGTATATACATCTATTCCTTAACGTCCACGGATATAAAATTCTAATATGGTTCGTGTTTAGTTTTAGAAAGTGATCGAGGAGTACACAGTCTATAACGCAGGAGAGAGAGAGAGAGATTTATTACGAAATAAAATCTGAAAGGTAGGCCTGAATCAATGTTCTGGCCGGGGCAAGGAGGCATCTGAACGGAAAGCTGATTCATTTAAATTTTCACCAATGCATGTGGTAGATTCCACGTCTCCTTCCAACCGACCCGTAATTCGTCAGTGTCGGTTAAAAATGGAATAAAAAATCATCAATGCCGTACCATGTATCCACGAGGGAAAAGGGAAGAAAATAACGCACGGCACTGCAAGACACGCAGGTTTTGTCAGCTTGTCGTCACACTGGTCGGGTCCGGTGGACTTAGCGCTCGAAGAGGTGTCTGCTTTAGCGGATATATGACGTTGTGCAAACTTGCAAGGTTTCCTCGGCTGGAAACGCACACTAATAACAATTTCTGCGTTTCTGTCGCTGCGGATTTCCTCATATATGCGTGGAGGAGGAGGAGGAGGAGGAGGAAAAAGAACAAAGGAAAGGCAGGGAGGTCAACCAGACGCACGTCCGGTTTGCTGCCCTACACGGAGGAAGGGGTTTAAAGGGATGAAAAGAAAGGAGAGACAAAACGTGGGGGACCTTCAGCTACGCCTTTGCTTGCTCATGTTTCTTGTTTGCGTTTTTTGTTGGTGTTAAACTGAGTTTCGTGAATTATTTGGGGGAACCAGCACGGGGGCCCAGAGGCGCTACGTAGTTTGCCGGCACAACTAAAAAATTCTAACGCATTCCAGTACAGCGAAGGTGCGAAAATGGCGCGACATTTTGAATGATACACACACGCGAGGTTGTATCTGCGTTTCCTTTTTTACCGATGCATTCTGCCGAGCTCTGCCTATGGCCGTGCGCGCTCCGAGGACACCAACGTTCTTGCATGCCGGTGCCCAATCGCAGCATGCGCTACTGAACACTGTTTACTGCACTCACTAGGATGACTGATGCGGTGCTGCTGTTGGTACGCGATATTTCAGCGCTAGTTGCCCATAAAGAGAGACAAATCTTTGATTTCTGCTTTCAGACTACATAGTTTATTTACATGGAATAGCGCATCACGTAGATGGTAGCAGTACGTGGGAATTGTGTCCAAGTGTTAACCACATTTGGTTATATTGTGCTTTAGGTTATGATATCTTATTTATTTATTTATTTGTTTATTTATTTATTTGAAAGGTTTCCAATAAGTACGTCTGCGTCTTCTCCAAGAAGTTAGGCTTTTGCTTGACTGAAATTACGATTTGAGGTGAATTCAACGTTTATAGCTATGAAACAGCTCGCTACCACAAGCGAGACAGTAAATTGTAATAAAGAACAAAACGCCAGGGGAAAAAAAGGGAAAGGCGGCAATATAACTTTTTCCTCATAGTCTGCGATAGGAATTGGAGGAAACAGCCTCTCACCATACAAAGGCAGACACTCAAAAAAGAAATCAAAAGAAAACACAAAAGGGGGGCAAGTGGTCGGGCGAACTCTTCAAGATCTTGAAGAAAGAACTGCCTTCCTTTCTTCTTCCTCCTTGTTTTTTTTTTCCAGTTTTTTTTTCTTTCGTTTTTTGTTCATTCCAATTCACTTGCAAAACATCCGGGTCGCTGCTTCTCCGTCGCAGTTGCGCCGCCTTTGGCCGCGCACGAAGAGCTCAATACCGCGACGCTTCAACTTATCGCCAACCTCGGCGGCTTCACCGCGGAACCCGCAACTTCCCCTCCAGTGAGCGCAGTGCGGCGTACACGCCTGCACCGAGTGCCCGACTCCAGCTCGGCCACGCTCGTTGCCCGCGCGTCCATTTCTCAGCTTTCTCCGTCAGCCAGCCCGCCCTCTCGTCCTCTTTATCTCCGCGGTCCGGACTCACCGGAGAAAGCGAAAAGGGGGCACGCCTTTTTTGCTCCGCCGTCACGGCGACAATGCTAATCGCACCGGCGCTGTCGCCTTGACCGTCGTCTCGACGTGTTGGACCAAAAGCAAAAGATAAGGGGGGGTAGCGACGTCGTTGCCGCCACAGCGTCGTCGCCGTCGTCTTCGAGGCCTCAGTGGCTTGGCACGGCTCGGCTTCTTGGCGTGGCGAAGCCGGCTTGGCATCTCCAGGAGCTGCAGCAGCAGCAGCAGAAGCAGATGAAACGGTAGCGGCCCTGCGTTCGTGGCCGTCCAGGTTATTCGCCCGGCGCACAGCCCACACACACGCACACACACGTTGACGTATAACGTGCGCCGGGGGTGGCGAGCAGGGGTGCGCGAGGAAGTGGAAGCTGACCGATAAGGCCATTGTCCTTGTCGCACCTCGCTGGATTGAAGGATGGCCCGCTTGTCCTTCTGGGGCCCGCCTGGGCACCTAAAGGATGGCTCTGTCTTCTCGGTGGTTGCAGCCACGCTGCAGGCCAAGAAGCGGGAGCAGAGCAGAGCCGTTTGCTGTTAGCTGCCTTTGCCGAGTCGGATGCCTCGTCTCCTCTCTTTCTGCCCAAATGCATTGTCATAAGAAGAATAATGAGTAAGAGAGAAAAAAAAACTAAAGCAGACTTATCTATTGTTCCGCTATAGGTGATGCCTTTTGCCTTGAGGAGAGCTTTTTTTTTTGTCTCCTTTATTTCATTCGGCAGCTTAATCTGAACCGCTAACAAAAAACCGATCGCACTGACGCTCTCGGTGTTCACTGGCCCCAAACATCGGGTCCCGTATCTACGCCAGTTAATTCTCTTTCTCTCTACCGCTGACTTTCGCAAGTTAAGTTTTCAAGAGCCATTTTCTAGTATCCGTGCTAGCTTGCGGCAAGTGTGGAAATAATTTTTAAATTGCAATTTGTGTGTGTGCGTGCATGCGGGCGTGCATGCGCACACGCGCACGCGTCTCCTTCTCTTTCTGCTTCTCTCCAATGCGTGCGTATGCGTCTGATGCACTGAAGCTCAGCAGTATGCAGTAGGAATTGATACAACGATATCCTTGAAGTCAGGCGTCCTTCCCTGTCCTGCGAATGCTTATAAAGCTTGTACAATTTGGGCGTTTTATAAAAGGTCCTCGTATGCTCAACATTCATGCATTAACAAAGTGCTCGATTGTAGGAAATATTTACAAACGTGCGCTTGTGAGCTCAACTGGATCCAAGCCCAAAAGTAGCGCCACTGTCGCTCTCGCAGATTTAGAGCGGAAGAATAGCCGAGCTTGTGCTTACTAATTTGTCATTCATTTTCATTCCCTCACTTTATTTTACGTTTACTGTATATCATCTCACCGTCGGACAAGTAATCTTTATATTGAAGAGGGGGTGAAATGGGGTGTGTGACAGGAACCTAGCGCAGCGTGCCTGCTTCAAGGCAAATATTCTTTGGATATTCTTTGGACACCCTACTGGTCAACATGGCTTGGGGCATGAACTTCTACGATGAGTTCATGCAGACTATGCGTCAGTACGAAGGGGTGGCGTAAACCAGGCCTACAGTGAGGCAATTCCAGGAAACATCCGCCCACATTCAGCCACATCTAAAATTGAAAACCCTCTGACACATCCACTCCGCTTAAGAAGAATGATGACGCACGCTGCTCGTGATCCTAGCCTAGCGAACAGCTCATAGTAAACTACCCGAAAGCATAACTCGCCTAAGCTTATGATGTGTGCTTTTATTCTTTGGTAAGGCCTTAATCGCGAGGAAAGGTGACACTACGGCTTTACCGTTACCTTCACTGAGCTTACCAGATGACTGCTCGTGCTCTAGAAGTTCACCACGCCACGCGTGCGCGAGTGGTCCCTGTCAATTTAGATTAGGGTATAGTGGGGCTGTGGGTATCGACAGTAAACCGTTTCTGTCAGTACGCTATAGTATATTAGATAACCTGAAGATGCGTATGTGTCATAATCTTCTTCATCGCGATTCACAGTTCAGCTTTTGATTTATGCGATTTAAAAAAGAAAACGTTGCCGTTCGCTTTTCAGTTTCTGCTCTTCCCGATATCAGCGCGCCTCTCATTTCACGGTTTTGTTCCGACGTCACAACAATGCAGTCTCGGATTTCTTCTGCGTCTTCACTCACCTTCTTATACTTTCGCCGATCCAATCTTCTCGCTCCCTCTCTTCATAAGACGGCAATCACACGACTCAACGTGCCCTCGGCATACATTCACTCGCGTCGCTTCGCCAATTAGCGTCGAGTCATTACGCGAGATCAGACGACGAACCAGACTATATGAGCCCGTCGACATCTCTAAACAAGTCGTCGGGGCATGTTCCTCTCCCTCTCTCTCTCTCTCACGCACACACATTCCCTCGCATCGGCATCTCTCGTTCGGTAAACAACCAGCAAGAGCGCCGAAGCAAACACGCCCGATTTCGCGCTGCTCATTTGCCCAAATCCCCGCGGCCAAAAAAATCTGCGCGACTCCCACCAATCTGTCGAACCCGTCCCTTCAGAAAAACACACCCTTGTCTCTCGTTCCATTTTTTTTCTTAGTTTGTTCTTTTCGTTCTCGATAGCATCCCGCGAGTCGAGCATAAAACAGGAGCGAGAGAGAGAGAGAGAGAGAGCGCGTGCACGCGCGCGGGCACCCCTCCGGAAATGGCATCCCTACTAATTAACCTTCCTTAATGAACAAAGGAGCTAACGGGCACGCCCTCCTCCTTTCTTTCGCAGCCTCCTTTCCTTCTCTCCCGCCCGTGCCAATCGTATGACGACGCCGAATGCAGCATCTCGCGCGCCCCCCCGAGCCCCCGAGTCTCGCCGTCCTAACCTCGCGGCCTTGCCGCCTCGTTTACAATGCGTTTCGACGTCCAAACGACGCCGCCGTCGGCGCTCTCTGAGCTGCTGCAATCTTTGAGCCCAGCGCGCTTTGCGGCCTGTGCCCTTGTTCTGCTTCTTTCTCGCTCGCTCTCTCTCTCTATCTCTCTTTCTGCTCTTTTTGAAGCCCTACCCCCTCCCTTCCTCTCGCTCTCAACGCTCTTTAAACCCCTCTCCCCCCCCCCCCCCCCTCCACACCGCACACAACACGCGCACTTCGTTGCTCTGCATTTTGCTGTCGTTGGCGATGCTCGTGTTGCCCTTCTGGCGAGGCGGCGTCGTCGGCTGGCGCTATATACTGCTGCTGCGCAGAGCGTAAGTGCGTTAACGCTAATGCTGTCGCTAAACTGCGCCGCCGGCGCGAGCGCGTAAAACGTCCGCCCCCCCTTCTTCCCAGCACTTTTTAGGCACGTCGCCGGACTTCTCTCGCGGCCGAAAGTGGCCTCGCGTCATCCATTTCCGCTGCGCCTTTGTCGGTTTTATTCCTTCCGTATTAGCTAGCCCTATTCACTCCGTGCTTTGTCCGTTAGCGCTCTCCTTAGATGTCCTAGCGTGTGTCTTTGACCTCTCTTTCTCGTGGGCATCGGCGCCCTTTTTTGTTTTTTTTTATTTTTTGCCGTCCTACGATCTTCGGTGCTCCGAAATTAGTAGTAAATCGCTGTGATTCAGTTTGGTAGTATCTTCCGAGTGAAAGCACCTCCTCTCAGCATCACGCGGATGGCGCAGTGTTTGTTCAGGAAGTGAACTAGTGACCGGCCAACACAATGTAGAAGCAACACCGTCTGTTTTAGCGTATTTCGCGGGGCCGGTGAGAGCGGCTCGGGTAAGCCCGAATACAGTAACGGTGGCTCTCTTGCTAGGTAATTGCTGATGACTACCTGGAAGTGACACATGCCTCATACGACAACTAAGTCAAACTCACAGTTGCTCAAACTGAGTCAGACCCTACAGCCATGCGCTGTCACTAATTTGCGACGCGCCAGCTTCAGATGTGCTGAGGTTTCTTTATTAATTTTTATTGTTTTGCTGGGGAAAGGAGTATAAGTTTATTTCGTAAATATTGGCGTATTTTAAGGTGATACTCTGCAAAAGGCAGTGGTGTGCAGCCTTCCCGAACTCATGCTATGCTCATTGTATATTCTAAAAGCCAAACGCGACATGGAAGAAGATTAGCATGGCGAGTGTTACTTTGAAAAACTCTTCTAATAAAACACGTTGAGAATTTAGAGTAATAAAAAGAAAATGCGCATCTTTATATTTCAGACACAAGTAGAAAGATACAAAGGGTGATTAGATAAAATCGATAGTGATCGCTAGCAAGTACGCGAGCTCCAGAAGACTCACAATATCTTGCTTATGTATCAAATCATCGCAGAAAGAATTTCATATCTTGTGTGCCCCTTGTTTGAAAGTGCTCTTATCATTTATTCTCATGGCTGGTTACCCATGTGTGGAAGGTAATGAATGGGATTCGTACTACAAAATGATAACTGAAAATTAACTTACAATTACATTTAGTTGCGAAAACTAATTATTTCTATTTGCTTCGCGTATTTTTGTAACGTAGGCGAACGTATATTACGATATCATCCACCGTAGCCCGGTACGTATGCACTCCTAAATATTATGAAATGTTGTCTAGACCTGCGAAATTATCTACAATCTTGTGTGGGAAGCTAATGGCGCAGTCTACCACGTATATTGCTATATAACGCCACCGTTTTGACTTCCTACATGGCTTCGTCAATCTTTTCTTTTGAGAGCGCAGCTCTCATGCTCCCCCTGCTGCGGCGAGCGGCGGTGGCGGCGTAACCGAGCGAACGAGCACAGCGAAAGATGAAAGCGAACGCGGATCGCAGAGGGGGAATGAAAGACGCGAGTAAGAAAGCGGAGAGGAGGTTGCAGCGGAACCACGAGACGGAAAGCGGAGGAGGGTATGGCGAAAGCGTGAGATGAAAAGCGTAGTGCGGCGACGATGCCTACGAGATGGCGCCACAGTAACGCGCGTCGTCTGGTATACTTGTCGGCGGCGGCTGCCGTGAATCGCGCCCTCGCGCCACCCACGCGCCGGATCTCCCGATCTCCAGAGATTAGCGAAGCAGTCGCGCCACACTTCACTCTGTTTGCAACGTGCCGCGCGAAACAGATTGTCCGCGACAGCCAATATATCGCGAATGAGAACACGTATACGGCTGCGCTCAAATTTCGCATTAGGGAGTATCGTAATCGTCGGTGAATTGTTTTGTTGACGCGTAAAAAAGAAGATATGTTGGCACGAAAATTCAGCGCCGGGTTCTCCTTGTCCCATGATGTATTTTGTGGTGCTGTGCACTCTTATACATATGTGACACTTTTGTACTTATAACGCATACCGGGTGTTTCTTTTTTTTTTTTTTGTCCGACGTTTCAAAAGATTGCTTGTGGCAAATAGCACAATTCTAACCCTTGATCTAAATTATTCGATGAAACAGTGATCAGTTCTACGAGGAATCAAAATTGTTCAATAAATAATTTATATAATTACTCTAACAAACTTTCTAATTATTGTCGGACAGTGTCGAAAAGTGTCCAACTAAATGCATTGGCATTCCAGTTACTTCTTTTAAAAAACGCAATTTTATGCTTTGAAACACAAAAGTAATTGGAATACCAAATAATTTCGACGGACGCGTTGAAAATGAATACCTCAATCTGGTGCAGTTCTGAGAATTCCTTCCAAGTGGACATGCCTCGCGAACTCACCAGCTATAATCCGTAGATGAAAATATGTGCCGTACAGTAATTTTTATTAACGTAATTAAATAAACTATTTAATGAAGCATTTTGATTTCACGTAGAACTAATGACTGCCTCATCGAATAATTTAGATAAAAAGTTAAAATTGTGCTATCTGCCACAGATAATTATGAAAAATGCTAGACTTTCTTTAAAAAAACACTCGGTATATAACACGTACTGTACATATAAAATATATAACGTACAAAATACAGCGTATGTGTATAATGTGTATTTTTCTACATAAGAGTATAACCAGCACAACGTCACAAGGAAATTTGAAAACAACAGCATTCAGTTTTCAATACTGTGCTAGTTTTTCAATACACTGCAATGCGGGCAGCGCATTGGACCACTCCAAAAGACTTCTGGTATCGTTTACACGTGAACGCGGGCCGGTGAAAGTGAGTGAAAATCCTCTTACAGCTATCGTAAAAAAAAGTATTGGAAAGTATAATTCAAAAAATCGGAGAACCTTTCGCCAAGTAGCGCTGCAGCATGGCACACTACACGGGAAATGCGAAGCATAATACTGTTATAAATAAAAGGGAGCTTTGCGCCCTGTTCGGATGCTTGCGAGAAAACAACGCATGTGGCAGTTTCTGGTTGCATAAGATCTTTCGCCACGCTGATGCAAACAGTGGCTGTCGCAGCCTTTCCGGTATGAGCTCGGTACCGGCGAGCTGGATTGCGCTGATATTCGACACCCGCAGGCACTTCGTCTCTTCCCTCCTCTGACTCCATCCATGAGGAAATCTCACGATCGGGGAACCTTTCGGTCGTCACATGACCGAGCATATACCGACCCACGGAACAAGCTTCCAGTGCGCTTTCTGCAGAAAAGCTGGAAAAGCCCCGCCGTCTTCAAGGCTTAATTTAATTTGTAGTATCATGCGCAGCTTGTGTATCGTGCACAAAATTTATGTTTGTTTCTTTCTTCCTTTGTTTGCTTGTTTGTTTGTCTGGTTCAGCATGGGCAGCTATCGAAATAGCTGTGTTTAATATATAAACAAATGTCAGCGCTGTTAAAACTCAAGTTAATGGAGGGAACAAGTAATGTGAAGAACTGAAGTTTGTTGCACCCTACTATTTAAGGCACAGGAGGCGCCGCAGATGGTGCGCTTGGTAATGGACAGAGGCTGTGGTATTAAAATAATCAATTTCCGAAAATATTTCGTGAAGAACTTTTGAATTTTTGAATTTTTGCCAGGTGAACGCTGCTACCTAGAGGTTCTTGACAAAATATGAAGTGAAGAAGCAAAACACGAAATGTTGTCCTTTTGCTTCGTTGTTCTCAAATCCAAATCTGAGCAATTTTTAACGCATTTCAAGAAGAAAAGGTAAAAAAATATGAACAATAAAACCTTCATAATTTCTCCAGTTATATAATTACCAAAGTGCGAACTTCATGTGCCTGGTGCGTTTGGTAATGGACAGAGGCCGTGGTATGAGGATCATGAATTTCCAAGAATCTTTCGTGAATTTTCGCTCTTCTATTGCAGGTGTGGCGAAAGGTGAGTAAATTTGAAGTAGCGTAATTAAAAAAACGCGCGACACTCACTCTGCTCTAACTGTGAGACATCGTTGCAACACTCCACGTTGTTGTTTTTTTTTAATTTTCTTTTCATTGAAGTATGTGCATGTTGGGAGTTCTCTCTTTCTTTTCGATTTACAGAATTTTTTTTTTTAGCCTGTGCCGGACAGGTAGTCCTTGAGTTCGATTCGTCGGAGAGGCGGACATTACTTGCATTAGAAATCAACATACATAATTGACTAAGAAATAACTAATTAGGCTTTTAACTAATATTTACGGCACTTATTGCAATTTAGGAATTGTACCTGGTGAGTTCGCAAGGCATATCCACTCGGAACGAATTCTGAGGATGGCATGGCTTTCGAGATATGCGCCATCAAACTTGCGTTAAAAAAATGCAATGCTGCTCCACTTACCTTTTTAACAACACGTCGATTTAAGTGTTCAAACACGAAAGTAACTGGAGTGCCAATGTATTTCGTCGCACACTTTTGGAATGAATATATCGAGAGTAGTGTCATCTTGAAATTTCGTTCCAAGTAGACACGCTTGTGAATTCACCGGCTACAATTTGTAAATTGTAATATGCGCCGTACAGTGATTATTAAAAATATAAATAGTGATTATGTGCAAATTATTCAAATAGGTGTTTTGATTTCTTGTGCTACTAACGCCCGCCTGTTTGAGTATTTCAACTCACGAACTAGAATTATGCTCTCTGCCACAGGCAATTTTTTTTTAAATTCGGTATAAATTCTCAAAAGAACACCCGGTATACATATATTTTTCCTGTCTACCATAGAACCTTTTCACGGGTAATCATTTGTCTTCGTTCTTTCTTCCGGATTTTGTCCGTCCCCTAGTTCGCGCTTTTGCTTACAGGATCATGCATTACGAACAGCGCAGCCTTTTACGCCTCTGTGTTATGTTTAAGCCATTTTGAGCATTAACTGCTTTTAGCTTCCGTTGACGGCGACCTTCAAGAGACTTTGAGCCAAAAACTCAAGACGAGAATGGAGCGAGAACGAAACGAGAACATTCTGGCATCATTTCGAGAGCAAAACGAGATCATCTGAGCAACCAGTCAAAACGTAAGAAAATGTGGTCTCTGGCCTTCAACCCCCTGTAAAGGACAGCATTACATACGCTAGTTACTTCCCAAACAAGTTACAAAAAAAAAGAATTTGCCTACGATTTATGCCCAATGTTTGTTCACAATATCACTGAAGCGTTAACTTCTAGTACGCTGAAGTTTAACTTGTCATTTCCAATAGCAACGTTCAAAAGGCCGATACAGGGCACCATGCACTTCATTGTCATCTTTTGGCGCTGAGACAGGGTTGCCTGTGCTCTTTGCAACACCATCGGTCCATGAGTTCCGCGGCGTGGGTATTGCGCCGCTTCCTTCGAGAGATGGCGCCACGCTGCGTGACCATGCCGGCAGCGTCCGGCGTGCCGCGGATGGTTGTTTGGCCGAGACGAGACCTGCAAATAGGTTCAGTTCAGAACAGGTTCACTTCGGCGCAGTCAGCTTTCAGGCTTGCGTTGTGGCACCAATCTGCTTTGCTGGTCGTCCATTTCATGCTTGCATCTACTCTCGATTACGGGAGAGCCAGCTTTTTTTTTTTAAATTCCAACATGTCTCAACGAAAGCAACAAAGCGCAAAAACATCGCACGGACAAAAACGAAAGAAGCAATGGGACAAGATCTGCAGCACCTGTCCCGATTGTTCTTAAAGCTTAAGATGGAACTACATCAGCTCACCGAAACGTCATTTATGTCCCAGCGAAACTAAATATATAGGTGCCCTTCGCCTAAGTTGCAGTATTTGCATTCGTGGACATCGTTATTGAGTTTACTAGATTCATAATGTCTCGCTTAACGGTATGAACGAGGCTACGCGATGTCTTTCAAATGCACATGTAGTAGTTTTGTGTCCGCACTCTACATCTCCGTCATACCAAACGCGCACAATTCCGTCTTCTCCATGCGCATGCGCTGCCCCGCGATGCTTTACTCCAGTCATACGCAACCGAGCCGAGCTTTTTTTATAATTTGTTTTGGGCGTTAAGCTCGAGCACGTGCTCTACTTAAAGTATCGAAGAAGCCTGCCAATGGGCGGACTTCATATTCAGTGAAGCGCGAGCTCTCGACCTGACACAAAGGAGGCAATAAGAACAAAATAAATGTCAAGTATACGGAAAAATACTGGCGCCTTGCAAACTTTTTTTTTTTTTGGTAGGTAGTCGTTTGGGCCTCCGGCTGAATATACTGTGCAACGTCACGTAGGAGGTGTCGGGTTCCTGCGCACTGTAGTCTTCTTTTTCTTTCATTTTCACTTGATTCTGCCAGTAATATAGCATTGAACTTATAAAATAGGGAGCAATACTGGAAGGAATTTTCCGCAAAGGAATCTGCTACATCTCACCTCGGCCTTGTCAAAAGTGCTGAAGAACGTGACAGATGAAGGGGCTACCAGTGCAACGAGGAATGTTCTTTGATCTCCGCTTGTAGCGCTGTTTTTCAAATGAGCGGAATACTATATATTACTCTGCATTTTTTTTTTACCCTTCTGAGCTATATAGGGCGCGGGCATTTCACGTGGCACGATGGAGCTTTGACATTTATCCACGTGTGGATGTTCCTTCTTGGCAGCTGACTCGCACAGGACATTCCAAAAATTTTGTGTGATAGGTTCATCGGAAACTCGTTTAAACATACGCCGACAAATATTTTTCCTGCGTCCCCAAATGAGACATACAGAGCAAAAGGGGAAGAACTCGCTTCCTGAGCTCAAGTAGTATTCCCTGCATGCACAAAATGCGTATTCAGCGGAAAAGAGGGAGGGAGAGGGGGCGAAATAACTAGAACAATAGCTCTGCGATAGTAACCGAAACCGGGATGTACAATTGCGAAATCTCGCGTAAAGGCTCGAAACGCGCAGGCCTCTTCTAACGCAGTATTGGCCATTTAGTTTCCATGTAATTAGTTTAACTGTCGTTTTCTCAAGGAAACAGTACTTACCAAAGTAGGAAGCCAAAGTTTCACTGCACCCGCTGTGGTAACTTGATAACTATGGCGTTACGCTGCCGAGCTCGAGGTCGCGGGTTCAATGCCGACTGCGGCGACCAGATGTCGAATTGGGTGAGAACGCGCGTGTACTTGGATTTATGCACTCGGTTAAAGAAGCACAGGTGGTCAAAATTAATCCAGAGTCCCTCACTACGGCGTGGCTCACTTTCAGATCGTTACAATGGCCCTGCAAGATACTCAAAGAAGCAATCAATATAAAGCTCATCAAGCAAACTGCAGACAAGAGAGGCCTTTACTGCAAACTGCGGTTAATTTCAATACTTCACGCCAACGATGTCCGTCGCACTGATTCAACACAACCAAAAAAAAAAAAAAATGATCGCCATATCCACGAAGTGAATGATGATGAGTGGGCGAAGCTCCTGGAGGTAATCTGGTAAACCGTGAATCCTCCGTAGATTTTGCCCACTCGATCATCATACCAATATGTGACACAGAAACACGGGGGTGTGGTCTGATTATATATACAGCATATACACCGTGTTTTGTTATTTACATATTGATACAGTATATACTCAATGTTTCAATATTTACACTAGGGGTAGATGATGATTTTGTTCAAGAGCTCTACGGACCACAAGGAGGGGGTTCCCTTGATCCTGTTTTAGTCATGTATGACGTTAAGCTCAGGAGAACGTTTCCCTTTGAGTATAACGGCATTGTCGCCCGTAAAGTACGAAGCCAAGGGATCGTGAATTGGATGTAGTCTAAAGTTCAAGAAGGTGATGTCTATACAAGTTCCCCTGATGGTGGTTGGACGTTTGTATTCATATGAAATACACCAGAGATCGTAGCGGGACATCATGTGTTAGACTAGCCAGTCGTCGTTCATGATGTCCACGTTAAAGTCTCTGGTGAGGACGAAGGGGCCGTGTTTGTATTCAGTTTAATATTGCAGCATCGCCTTCTCGAATCCCGAATCGAATCGAATTTCACCGGTCGAGTGTCGACCAGCGAAAGAGAAAGAAAGCGCGCCAAGAGCGAGTGGAGCGAGCGCCGCAAACGAGTCTTCTTCGGTGTTCATAGTAGCAGGGTAGCAGTATGGAAGCGCATTGAGTGTCGACCGGTGAAAGAGACTGAAGACCTCATCAACACATCACCTCAACCATATTTTCGAGTTTATTCACACGCCGTTGAAATCTTAGACGCAGATTATGAACAACCGTGTACGTTTACCATCTATGAACCACGTACACCCACGCAAACGTATACGGACAAGGGGTTGCGCGATAATGCCGATTTCTTCCTCTGCCTGTGAACGCAACTTGAAATTGAGGCCTGCAGTCCAAACTTGGCATTGCGAACTTTTCAGTGTACCCATTAATTCCAGCTTATGCTAGCTAATTACGAAGAAATTCGGTTTATTCGGCGACCCCGCAGTCCATATACTTTTGCTCACGGGTGTACAGTTTATAGACAACATACAAAAGTTTAAATCTGCTCACTGTGGCTTAAGCATACCCCTTATTCGTCGTCTATTATACTATGCTCTTCTACGGGTCACACGCAACAAAGACAGACGCAACCTATACAATCGTAGTGTCACCCGCACAGAGAATACCAGATTATAAATAATGAAAAATTATTATTACAAAGAAAACGTGCACTTACGCGATATTTGCGCTTCAACCATCCGTGAGTATACACAAATTAGGAATGCGCTCTCCCACCCACAAGTGTAAAACTCCTTAGCTGCACGTCATTCATAAGGTCATACCTTGAGTATGCTTGTATAATCTGGTACACCGTTACCGAAGTTAATACTAAGAAATTGTAAATAATGTAGATGAATGCCGTCAAATTTCTTTACGAAAGCGTTTGCCGAATGACTCCCTATACGAGATTATGCAATTTAATGGCATATGTGAGTTCTTGCATATCGCAGAAAACAATTTAGACTAGACCGTAATAAAGTTTTACTATACCATAGACCTTCTTTTGTCCCTCGGTAACAGTAAATCGATTATACGCTCTGTTTTGTAACCAACGCCCTGAATCTTTCGGCATTGCTCTAAACTAACATGTACAACGATTCACACCGTAGTATGCGACTCGAGGCACCTTTATGAGTGCCTTTCTTTTTCGAGAACTATTATTGAATGAAATCCTCTGCTGCCCTAACTATAGCCCACTTAGTCTGACATTTCATTGTGCTTGCACTTGCTTGGAACGATTTTCGTAACCACCCGCTTTGTACCTGCATAAAGATCGCAGTATTAAAAAAACATTTAAAATTAAATAAAATAAAGTACGCAAAGTTGTTCACATGTTCCAAATTGTGAACCAACTAGCGAACAACATTACTGTCCTTCAAATACGAATAACAGACAGTAATCCACCTCAAGTCTAATAACCTCTGCACTCGCCCTTTTCTCAACCTAACACGGGTTTTCTTCCAACGTTTACTTCCATGATTTTTTTCTCACCTTTGTTACCCTCTTGTACCCCACTGCGTTCCGTTCGCACACACCAGCTCACTCCCAGGAACCAACAAGAGGCCCACAAATGCTTCGCGTCCTGTATCACACGACGAACACGCGGGTTGGATTCCAGCGACCGCGGTCACGCATCCCAGCTTGGCTCAAACCATCGCCTTACTTCTGAGGAACCAGGGACCTCCACGTCTCTCTCTGTCCGATCCCGGCTCGCCTAAGCACTCGCAAACGGCTTTACCGCAAAAACGAAATACGACGCGGATACATGAATGAAATATATATATACGAAAAAAGAAAAAAAAAAGAAGCACACGCGAACAGAGGGGACGCCCTACTTTTTAACTTCCACACTTTCACTCAACATTACCCGAGTGCCTTGCGCAGTCACTTGGTACGTCGGTCACGCTCGTCGCTCTCTCAGCCGTCGACACGTCAGCGAAACCCACTCTGTAACAGATGTAAGGCCAGCCCCCAACTGAGGCCCGAAGCAAAACATCTAGCCCGGGGAACACCTCACCGCAGGTCGCAATGATCGCGCTGTTAAAGCCACACCACTGGCGCCCGTCGCAGTGTTGGCCGGCGACACCGTAGCAGTGTTCTGGCCTGTGTTTGGTCCACGTTTCATCCGCGGCACATTACATCCCACGTGATTCGCATATAGACGCGTTGACGAGTGCTTTTTCCTCTCTCTCTCTGTCTGCTCTTGGAAGGAGATGTAGTAAGGAGGTTTAGGATTCCGGTAAACGCTGTTGTTGACAATAACGTCCCTGTTCAGGGCCTGCAGAGTAGGAAAAGTTCAGGTATCTTGGGCGACAGTCGTCGCTAATCGCCCTCCAGTGTTGTAGTATAAGTTGGTTGGAAGAAGAGCACGTTTGTCATGGGCTGTACTTCTCCATCCCCCTGCTTTTTTTTTCGTGCTTTTTTCGTTGCTCAGTTGAGCGAGACACAGCTAAGCAGGGTAGAATCTTGGCTTTGAGTTGCCTATAGAAAAACTGTAGACAGGAACGATGAGACGAAAGGAGAACGCTACAGAAGTGTAAACCATCAATTACTGTAAAAAGACCACGTCCGCGGTCAAGCTTGACGTTTTCAAAGATGTATTGAATTTAAATGCTTGAGCTGGCGAGTTTTATTGCAGTTCAGTTATAGGTGTAGCGCTGAGTACAGTCGACACTTATGTTGTAGTAGAGGTTGTTACAAGTCAGTTTTATTGCGCGTCAAAACTTGTCACGTGTGTAGGTGTGTTCCAACTCTTTGCCGCCATTGCCAAGGGATATGAAGGTGATAATTTTGGAAATGTGTTGTTCACGTAGTTGGCGCGTCAACTGCGTGGGTCCAGGTATCATCGTGGTCACGCAGCGTTTGACTCCGAACGTGGACAAGGCCGGCAGAGCGAACAGCTACTACAACAAAAACCTTTCGCGTAAATGTCTTGAAACCTTGCGCCTTATTTTCCCCCTCGTGATTCAAAGCGACGATGTTATCACGAGATAAAAAAAAATTGCGGAATCGATTCGGCTTCTTTATTAGCTTTCTTTCTTTTTTCTTTTTTATTTATAGTGTCACTGGTCGAGTGAGCACTGTGAATCGGCCGCGTGATTTTACAAGAACGCCTTGTTTTGCTGTCTCAAAATGGATCTAACAATGGAGGCGGTTTAACCAACAGTGAACACAAACCGGATATTGTTAGCTATTTGGTCGGAAAGCGCCATGCATAATTCTTATGAACCGCTATTTCGAACGCCGTCAACAACCACAGATGATACTTGTGCGCGGCAGCAGTAGAACTGAAGGAGAATACTAGTGCGTGTTGTCGATGTGCGCGACATATTTTCGCCCAACGAATATAGGCCATAACATATATACACGTGGCATTTCCCAGCTTTCATTTTCCTTGTCTTTTTTTTTCTCGCTCTCTCTCACCCTTTCTCAGACACACGCACATGTGGCATAGCGCAGGAATCAAAAGAAGCTTCCATGGGAAATTGCTTCAAACCAAAGCTCGTGAGAGCCGGAGCAAGAAGCGAAGCCGACAAGATAGCATAGATGAGCAAGAGTAGAAGCCAATAAGATGTGGTGTGTGGGGAACACGACCCCGTTATTATCCCAGCGCGTTCGGAGAGATACCCAGCACCCTCTATATTCAAATGCTACGCGCAAAGCGCAGAAATGCTCGCCTTTCGCAATCGCTGAACCGATTTGAACGAGATTTGTTGCATTTGAAAGAGAAACTATAGTCATACTGGAGTTACTAATATTCTTTGATATTGGTGCTGATTTTGTTTCCTGAAAATGATTAAATTGGAAAAGCCTGAGATGATAAGCATCACGTTTGCGATGTGTTCTGATTTCCAGCTAAGTGAAGATGTCAATGTCGCAATTTTGTAACAGCATATCTAAGAGCATAAAAACTAGAAAAACTGAGGTCTCGGAGGTGGTTTCAGAAATACGGCTGTTTTGTAGAAATGACTTCTCTGAAATTTACGTAAGCAAGCATTGTACGTAATGGTGTTTGGGTTGCTAATCATGAAGTCACGGAATCAAATCCAGGCCACACAGCGGCCGCATTTTGATGGGGAAGAAATGCGAAAACACCCGTGCACTTAGATTTAGGTGCACGTTAAAAAACCCCAGGTGGTCCATATTATTCCGGAGTCCCCCACTACGGCTTGCCTCATAATCAGATCGTGGTTTTGGCACGTAATACCCCATTATTTTTTCATTGTACGTAAACAGTTTTTTTTTTCCTTAGGCACGGTCTTCCTACGTGTGGTGCCTCGGAAATTGTCAGCCAGTATAAAAGCTCTGATCACAGCGTTTGTAAGAATCTCAATTTTCTTTTAAATACAACCATCTTTTTTCAAAACTATTTGACGGTAAAGGAATGGCATTTTGTGTTTCACACGCATTTGCACCACGGGTGAGAGACCGGAAGCTTGATATTAAAATGGCGAGACAAGAAAGTCAGTGCAATATTTTGACTTGCCAGGAAATGTACACAGCGTTGCAAAGAAGAACCTTCTATCCAACTTATGATGCCTGTGCCACATGAACGAGAGAAAATGACATAAATTGGTTATTCCCTGAAGCTCCATGCTGAGATCCTTTACGGAGCTTCGGCTTAACGTGCGAACTTAATGCTATTTAGCACCATGATGACAGCTGTCCTCTGAAACAAGGTATTTTTGAGTGCTAGTCTCAAAGCAATCGTGAGTCTACAGCTTCAAAGTGTCTTTAACAACGCTTCAATATAATAAAATTTGGAGGACGCTTAAGCTTCGCCTTTAAGAGTGGAACTCGCTAGCATTCAAACATCCCTGATTGTTTCTGACGCTTTCCGGCAGCTGCAGATTATGTAACCGTAATGTCTGCCAGCAAACGCTAGCGGCGAGGGAACGCTATGCACCAAGGCGATCTTTTCTTGCGTGGGCCGAACCCGGAGGTAGTGCAAAGCCGCGCCAAAAGAATTACATCGTTATCAGGTTTCTCTTATTGTTTCGCAAATTAAACATTTCTGTCTGCGCGGATTTAACATGAAAGACATGCGCTGTCGGTATTTTGTTTCATAACATTTGTTTGTGGTCTGTCATTCTCAATATTCCGAGGAATAACTTTGGCAACAACGTAACACAAGGTGTGAGCAACTTTAGTGATAGAATGGTGTGGCAATATAACCCGAACATACCGGGTTTCGACTAGCAAGGCGTGGCATATACATATACCTTGATATATACGGCAATTTTCGCTCACGGGACGCCGACGCCAAACGCCAACGTCGAATTTTCTGCGACACGGTCCCTTATAAGGCTGTCGCGTTAATACCTGGAAGAGAGCTGGAATGGTCAGACTGGGTTGATTGGCATTCCGGCCATCAAAAGTCGAGAAGAAACATGGCACCGATCATATCGAGGACGCGCCCCGGTATTACAGTCGCTATTGTTTTGTGCTGCTGAACTCATGGTCGCGGGTTCAATCCCGGCCGCGTCAGCATAATTTTTATGGTGAAATGCAAAACCGCTCGTGTGCTTACGTCGTTGTGCCCGATAAAAAAAAATTGTCGCAGTTTCACCCGAAACGCGACGCATCAATTGCGATAGCAAATTAGTAGAGAGCTATACGGAGTAAGGATAGTAGTTTTATCATCTGTATAAACTTGGACATGCCGCAGCACCAGCAACGCGCAGAATTGTTGTCGACGCCGTTGGAGTTTTGCCCGCGTTCGCACTGAACGCGCGCGGCGTTGGTGACTGTTGCCGATGCCTCTAGGGGCGGCTCGGAGGTTTTAGGCTAGATCAAAATGGGATACTCGTCGAGCTACGTCGGAAATATTACCCACCTTCTCGCCTCGCAACGTTTTTATATAACTACGCATTTGGTGCCGCAGCTAAACGTCGCCTCCCCTCCCTCCCTCCTATCCCCCCGCAGCCTTTCGCGCGGCGGAAAAAGTAGCATTTGGTTTCTATATATGTAAAGGAGGAAAGAGACGCTTAATTCTGCAGCCCTTCAGGGAGCACGGCGCAGAACGCGCGTTTGCTCTCCGACGTGCGTTCACTCCCCGTTAAAGCGCGCGTCCCTCGCGCCCTTTCACTCGCACATACAGCGTCCGGAGAGCGGCGACGATTTCATTGCCGTTGACGTCATACGGAACCTCACGGCGACGGCGACGACGAACGCCGACGGCAGAAATCCGCTTTGGAGTGTCCATATAATTGCTATCGCAATAAAAACCACAGGTGGTCAGAATAATTCCGGAGTGCTCAACTCCGGCGGGTATCGTTTAAAAATAAAAATGACATTTTGAGGCTTGCGTGCAAAACACATGACATAATTATGTCGTGCCATTGGCAGGCGAAATCCATGAATATAACTTTTTTTATCCTAACCAAGGCGACACATCATCGATGTGGCGAGCGCTCCTGTTTACAGCAGCGTTTATGTAAATTCGCGCTAGTGCTTACTCCAGCAGCAACAGCAGCAATATTTTAGATACACTGCAAGTTGGGAAAGGTATGGCGTCGACAGTATGCATTTATTGGTCGAATGAGTTGTAGTGAGCCCATTAAATAAAAAATGGCAATTAGTGCACGCGTTTGCCGCCACTCCATTGCATAATTTAAGGCATTAGCCATAACTTAGTGTACACTGTCAGCAGAACAGCGAGGGCATCGGCGACAAAACGAGCTGATGCACAGCATCATCACTATCAGCGACAGCAGCAAAGGGACGAGTCTCTTTCAGAAGAGCGGTGCAAGTGACAACGAGGCACAGTGACAGCGAGGCGCAGTGACAGCAAGGCTCAGTTACAGCGATAACATGAATTAGGCATCCAGATGAACATGAACAAAACCAGCACCAGTAAAACAATTTTCTGCAGGCAAGTGTCGTCCTAGCGCTTCAGAGACGTTGATCAGAATACGAATAATTATGCATGAGTAAGAGGACAGGTACCACTTCTCACATTTTATCTCATCAAGCTGCGTTTGCCATCGAGCTGTATATTTAACCCCACAAATCCCTAACACCATTCCAGTTTTAACAAAATTAGAAAAACTTGATCACCTTTGCCCGTTAATCACCTTTCTGGCTAGGAAGATACAAAAATACAGTAAATCGCTATTTGAGTCAAAACGAATTAATATAGTAAATAATGAATTTGTAATAGGTTAGCTAAACTATCGACGACTGGGAGGGAAATTAGCTCACGCCGGTCAGGAACGCAACTGCGGATTCATCGCAAATGTTCCAGAGCTTAAATACGCTTTTTGAGGTAATAAACGAAGCGTATCAAAAAAGGATATTTCAGGCTCTACGTTGTTACGGGTGAGGAAGCGGATAACTTTAGGGGATAATATTGAGTGTGTTAGATGAAGATGGGTCAATAATTTGGTCTGGTTCTTAGATTACCCTGCGGTGAGCATCTATTGCATTTTCTCTATCAAATAGTGTTCTTCGTTTTAGGAACAGCTACAAAGTTTCCCCGGAATGGGGTGTGTGCCGTTCCATTGACGTCATTGATGTCTATGGCGTCATTGATATTGGTGGTGTCCAAATTCACGTCTCATAGGGTGGCGCTCACTGGATTTCAAATTCGGGTCTTAAAGGCTGTGCTTTTGATGGTTGAAGGCGCCGGACGCGATTTTGGGAGCCGGAAACACGTCATAGAAGTCGGGTTTTGGACACCACCTATTGTCACGCTTGAAGATTTGGGAACCCCATTTACAAGCAAATTACAGAAATTCACGCCATCAAAATTAATTCAGGGCCCTCGCCCACGGCGTGCTTGAAAATAACTTTAAGGATATAACTTCTAGATATTCAACCCCATCCATCATACCTGATTCTGCCACTATCGCCTCCGAGATCAGGCGGTACTCGCTGCAACGACCACACGCCGAGCTCTGAGGGCATGTTGTCATCACTTATGCCGTATAACATAAACTCGACAGGTCGGGATAGATTGCTCTGTTGAGAGGCGCTATGTCGTCATCACTGCCTTTCAGTCACGTTTGCCCAAATCCAGTTCCGCGAGGTGAGGTGGCAGCGTCTCCCGCGCAAGCGAAGGTTAGCCTCGAAAAACGCGACTGGCTGCAGTGAGCAGGGAGACCTTACTGCTAATATAAAATCATGTTCCCCTTTTCTTCTAGCAGCCCGACTCGGCCATGTTTACATGCACTTCATCTAGCGCGTTTAGTAAGTTGATTCACTTGCCACAGGTGGATTTTCACAATCGGCCCGCTCTCAACCCCAGCTCATTCCGATCCGCTGTGGTGTACCAGTTCCCGACACCAAGAAGCAGCAGAACCCGATTTGGTTGGGCTTACCTCAATGCCTAATCGTTATGGGTTCGTCATGTGCGTTCTGCTACATTCCGACAGCATGGGCAGAGTCATTCGTAAACTACCACTTTCTCAGTTGTAACACGTTCTGAGTTGCATTAAGAAGGATTTTAGTGCACGAAATTGTCTTTGCCTAAATACCGCGGTACTTCAGGCAATGCTAATTGTTGCTGTCACAGTTGGGCCACCTGTTATCTTTGTCCCATAGCACCACGGGCAACATCAAGGTCACTAAAGAAAAGCGCATTTATGCGAGAAAAAGTAAACTTGCCCAAACGGTGTCGTTCGGGTGAAAGATTTGTTGTTCACCTCTGCTGCGTATTTGCGCGAAGGGTAGACCACGGCTCTTTACTCAACGAAAGTAAAAAAGAAAAACAATGGTCGGTGGTGTGAGGGCCCATTAAATACAGTGGAAGGTCAGCAACAATAAGGCCTACTATACGACGGCAATACAATTGCCGGATTGTTCCATTGAACGTACAAGGTCTATTTAGCTGTAAACAACCTTAGACAAAGCCACCATCTAGAATGTTAATAGCGTTTTAAAATATTATTTGGAGTTTGTCCAACGTTCTTGACAATCTGTCGGTTCATTTCCTTCTCTAAAGTTCATGGTCTTTCTAATCGTTGGAGACGGTGCGCTAGAGATTACGCATCCGACAAAAGCAAGAATAGTAACCACACTAAATCTGAAAATGTGTAGGTAAAACGTGAAAATTGTTTCTCTGGCGTAATATTGTGTGACATCGCCGAGACAGGAGAAATAATAATAATTATAAAATAAAAAGAGGCTTGCGCAACGTGGAGTAAAACATCGTGACATCCCTCTGTAGGACCGGCCTCCTGTTGCACTACGTTGTTCGGCTCTTTGTTTGCCCGTTGCAGGTATATGTGGCTCTATTCTTTTGGATCAACGTAATTCTGTTCCACGCACTCCAGCGCGCAGCCTGCTTCCTTATTTATTAGCGTCACCGTGAAGCTCGACTATGAAAAGAGCTAACGCGTGAGCCCAATGAAAACGGGCAAACGAGCAAGAAGAAACAAAAAAAAATGCACACAGATGCAGACATAGAAACGGTGTTAGGGACGCCATTTTCTTAAGACGAAAATTCAATTTCGTCTACGGGAAAGAGCAGCGAGAGTCCTGCGCTTCTTGTTGCAGCAACGTTTTATTCTCTTTCACGATTCCCCGTGTTCTTTTTATCTCTCTCCAGTTTTTATTTGTTTTGTATGTACAAAACGGGAGAGGCAGGAAATACAAAGAGGAAGGCACAGCAGCAGCGCGAGCCTGTCTAGCCAGCTCCTGTTCTCCTAAGGAATGATGTCGCCACCACTTTTTGCGACTGCCGTTCCTAATATATGCGCGCCGGCTTCTGCGTCGTACGCTTTGTCCCTATGTACTTCCCTCCCACACCTACATGCCTTCACCTAACCTCCCCTCCATTCCCCATCTCTCGTCGCCCTACCCATGCGTCCAAAAGGGAAGGGCCTTGCAACCCTATTGCGTCAGAGGCATTGGCTTAAGGAGCGCGCAGCGGAGTGGACGAAAGAACCATAAGCAAAAAGAAAGAAATAGGGGAGGTGGGGAGGGTACGAGAGTGTTAAAGGAGCTTAACGTTTCACTTCCTGCTTCTGCGCCATCTTTTATTTTCCGTGGCCCATCCTTGACTTCTCTGTTTGTTGTTCACTTAGTTGTCGCTTCATTTGTTTCGCGTACATCGACGGGAAAGAAACGCATCTCCTTTTCTTCCCTTTTTTTTTAGGGGGGGGGGGGGGGGGGGGGGCATCGTTTCGGTTGCCTGAATGTGCTGCGAGAAAAAAAAATGAAACTAAAAGGAAGCCAAGACTGGCGCTGTCGTGCTCTTTACCGCGCGTGCAACGCTCTCGCAAGCCAGCGCCTGCCGCCTCCCCGTCCGCAGCCGAGCACGAGGTCTTTTGGAGGTAAGCTGCCTAAGGCCTTATCCCTGCGCATTTGACACAAAGCCCCTGTCTAACGTCTTTCTTCGAGCGGCAAAATGATATCAGGCGCGTAGCGCCGAGAAGCAAACCGTCTAGGCGCGATACACAGGGATTGCTCAGCCGCGGCCCCCATGTTAGAGCGTTTTTAGCTTCCCTCCGCATTTTAGACGGCGTTTTTTTCTTTCTTAGCTTTTTTTATAAGTCGAGACGGATTTTCTCGTCTGATTTTCTTCTGTCGTCGGCGTACACGCCTTGGTTCATCCAATTGCCTCACACACCGCAGTTATTAGGCACCAGGCCTTCCTTTGAGCTCTTATGACACGAAAGAAAGAGAACGGCAAAGGTTAATACATACACATATACATATCTTTTTTCTCCTACTCTGGGCTACCGAGTATGCAAGTAAAGAAAGAAAACGGAAGAGGCAAGGCGGGGAAGAGCGAGAGAACCTGCCTATCCATTCCTTTTAACAAAGTGTCATCGACACTGTTGTCAGCCCGGGCACGATGACACACGTTGACAGTCTGAGTGTAGCTTCACAAGGAAACCGCGACGCTAGAAAACCAGAACTCATCTCGCGAAATGAACTCCTCTGGCATTTTGCAATATATTCGTCAGTCGGAGCGTAATCAAAGCGCGGGTCACATATTTCTCTCGGCGTTTGAACGGAGTACCGCGGATAGTGAACGGCAGAAGCTTTGTTCTTGATACTGAGAATCTAAAATACAAAGGGTTACGCTGTAGTAATATAAAAAATTACTCTATTTTACCGGTTTTTATACAAGTTTGCAAGAGAAACAGAGAGAGAGGGGGGGGCGGAGATAAGGAAAGGAGAGGGAAGTCAGGGAGGTCAGCAAGACGAGCGTCCGGTTCGCTACCCTATATTGGGGGTAAGGACAGAATATAACGAGGAAACTATAGGAAGAGAGTGAGCAATGCGTGCATGTGGGAGGATGCACAGGAACGCTATAAACGTGCTCTGAGGCCGGTGCACTTCAGGAACTGCGCAAGCGCATCAATAGCTTTTGGCGGTAACATTAGGTGTGATCGGCAAAATCTACTCTACTACGTCGCCTATAAGATAAATCACACTAACCTCTGCCTCTGTGAATACCATATCGGTAAAACAAACTAATTTTTTTCAGAAGTCACAGCAAGAAAATTTCTGTGCTTTCACTAACGAGCGATTATGTATCCCGCGCTTCTAACTAAACGTGGCGTTGCAGATTTGAAGAAGGGTCGAGTGGAATATAATACTCAATGAAACCGAGAAAAAAAATGCAAATATGAAGAAGAAAGAGGTACACGCGCGTTCACATATGTAAAGTTTGTTAAAGCGGTACATAGGGAATAAAGAAAAGAAAAATCAGTGTGATACTGCTGGCATTACAATTTCAACAATTAAAATATTTTTTTCCGTATGTCAAAATCCGCGTAAGCCTCTGTCGCTCGCCTGGAGCCCAGTGCGTGGGCATTGAGCAGCTTCTCAACAGTAACACGCATTCAAGTCACTAACTCTCCTTCAAGATTGTCCCAGGGTCGCGTTGCAGAAAACTTCTGCGCGAGGTTAGCAGGCCCGACATTCCAGTCTGCCACAGCTAGCCTTATTTCCACTGGGTTCAAGCTCACTGGGTTCAGGCATTCTTCGTTACCATGACTTGACGGTGTCACTAACTCTGCCCTTTAATATGTTGGTCAAGAGCACAGAAATGCATTTCTTTACCTGTACAAGAAATCGTGGTCTGATGATTTGGTCCCTACAATGTGGAAATCCAGTCGCCTATGTTCATTCATCACAACCTGTAAAGTTACCAAAGTACCTGTCATCGTGCCCTAAAAAGTGGCAATACAGTCGCCAATGTTCATTCATCACAACCTGTAAAGTTACCAAAGTACCTGTCATCGTGCCCTACAAAGCTGCGTTGGCAACCGGAAAGAGAAGATGGTCCTGACGCATATGCAAGGGTACTTGCAGAGTTACATCGTGCAGCCAGAGACAATTGCTGGCTTTATACTTGAACGCTTATCATTAGCGAGAAATTGGTGACCCTTTGAGGTCTGTACGGCATTGGTAACACGCGAAACAGCCAAGTTTCCCCTTATATTTGACCTAATAAGGACCTTTGAAAACGCGGTTCATCGTGGCACCGAGAAAGCCTAGGAAATTGTGGCAGTTTGTAATGGCGTATTTCGCTAGATACTGAGCTATGTGTGTGAAAGATCTTTATTTTGGCTCAAGACGGGCTGCACGCGCGGAAAACTAAACCTTGGAGCAAACTGTTCAAGAGATGAACCAACAAAGCTAGAGCGGGGTCGCAAGCTTTAGAGTAAGCAGCCTTACATTATCTTTACCGTGCGTACAGAACGTATACAGGGCAATATGTTTACACAGCTTGTCCGTCAAGCATCAATAGCTCTACCGCAACACATTGTGTTTACAGAAGGATCTTTTCGGTGTGAAGGGTCCAAGGGGTCACACTCCATGTCCCGTGACCATGTCGTACCATTTGTGTCAGCACGTCACATTACCACATCCGGCGTCTTCTTCTTCCTTGGCATAGCGGACGGCTCCATGAACGACATATGCAGTTGTGGCGACACCTTCGCACACTATCTCCTTCTCCCCTCGCCTGAGTGCGAGAAGTCAAGTGATGGACAAAGTGCTTGACATACCAGACAACCGTTCGCTATCAGAAAAAGCGACCCTGTGCCAAGAGATAGAGAAATAAAGAGAAGTCGTAAGGGTAAGGCAAAATGTTCCCAAAGCCACTGCGGGCACAAGGCTGCTGCTCAAGTTCTGAAGTCTGAATTTGTGAACTCTACCGCAAGATTCTGCACGTGCGGCGGTTTGTGCTGATTTCTCTCTCTCTCTCTCTCTCCCTCTCTTTGTCTATCTCCCTAATTCATCCCTCCATTTGGGGTTAACCTCAGCCTAACTATGCAGCCTTTCTCTCAATTCTTAACTGGCTATAGCCAAAACCTGTAGCGAGAAACGTAGGCAGGTTTTTTAGCGCATAGCTGCTATCACATTAAGACGCACAACGCAGCTACAAATAAATCTGGAAGCCGGCGATAAACACGCCTGACAGATACACATTGATACGGCCGTCGATAGGGAAAAATAAATTGCAGCCCATGCGTGAAGCAGGGCAAATGACAGTATGAATGGCTCTCATGTAGTCACAGGTTGCATCACACCTCGTGAGGCAGAGTTGATGACTGGCTTTCACTTCCTATTGATACTGTTACTGCGACCCGCTCGACCTTCTCACCGCCTGTTCAACTCCAGCAGCGTTCAGCGCCTTCGTGGTTCGACTCTTGCATTTAATAAATCATTTCTTCCCGCAGCCATTGAAGACTAGAATTGCCTTCCCGAAGCAGTTGCTTTTGAGAGAAATAAAAAAAAATGAGGCAGTTTATGCTCTTTGTTAAATAACGCGAACTACGCACTTTTTTGTTCTCTTGCACCTTTTTTTTTATCATATTGGCGTTGTACAGTCGAAAACACTGTTTTAAATTATGCTTTGTAGACTGCTTTGACTTGTGTTTCATTGTCCGGTTAAGTGTCAATATTTCATTATAAAGTATCTCTTCGTTCATTATCTCATTCCTAATTATTTGCTAACTCCTATCCTTGTGTTTTACCCTTTTTCCTTGTGTTTTCCACTACATCCATTACCGTACCTCATTATTGGCGAACATAATAACAGAAATATTTTCTCTTGTGCGCTCTGTACTTGTAACGTAGTTGGTTCTTTGTGAAAAAGCATTCGCTTCATTACATGTAATTTTAATACTGTTCTCTCACACCCCACCCTATTTAATACCCTGTAAAGGGTACTTAAGGGCAAATAAATGATGATGATGATCATATCATTGCGTTTACACGGACTCTCATAACGCGGTCAGGGCATGTAGCTCACACCGTAACTAGTGTCGCATGGTTAAAAAAATATGCGGTGCCGATGCCCTTCTAGAAATGCAAAGCGCCCGCATTCAACTTAGCTGCGTCTCTGGTCATCAGTCTATTCCTGGCTACGGAAGAGAGAGATAATATTTTAGTCTGAGAAAAGCAGAGAGGTCAGCTGGAGGAACTTTGTCCCCAGGATACCACTCTACGTGGGATAAAGGGACAATGAGAAGAAAAAGGAGAGAGTGGGAGGGCGGATGACTATGGTAGTGTATTCACGGAACCGTGTACACGTGATATGCATATGTACGTTCTGCGCACACTCCTCACCCACGTCCCAATGCACAGGCGTCTGTCATGTAAGTCTAGAACCTTGAGCCTGGCAGCGAGGCTACCCACAACGCCGCAAGGAAGAATTTGCATGCAGCCCAAGCAAGCGACGTAGAAGGGCGGACACCAGAATAATCTGGGCACTGCTGGCTCACCGCAGATTTTCGAGACTCCCACTGACATGTTGGAAGTGAGAGAGACCGGCGGAAACCGTGGCACAGTAAACGAAGAAGCAGAGGCGAATTTTCAGAAAACTGGCAATGCGCCTTGCTCGCGAAACAAGACCCGAAGAAAGCCCTGCGTAGCCTTCTGCCACCAGAACCCTATCCTGCATAGTGCGAATTTGGATGACACGCGACGTCCGTACATCGCCGTCTACGGACTGGTAAGGTGTTCAACCCTGTCGTGTTAGACGACATAGTATCTATGTACCGCCTTCAACATATTCAAAGGCAGGGTCGTCTGTATCCCCGATGCCACAAGAACACACCAGCGACCGTAGAGCACTTGTTATGTGAGTGCGAAAACCATAGGTCGCGCAAGGAGTGGTGGTGGCAGTGTCGCCAGGACGCCGTCATTACCACTGCGCCCGAATACCCATGTGGAATGTGTACATCTTTTGCAATCGCCCCTGACATATCAAGATAATCCTTCAGACCCTCGTCGACTTCAACATTAGCAGGAGACTGAAGAACTAGATTTGAAACGCCAGCTGCCCCTCCACACCCCATTTTCCTATCCCATCTCCTCTGCCTGCAGATGCTACATTGGAGGACGACACTGCATTCTACACGAAGATTTTTAATGATGTCAAGGTATCGCTGTCTTTCTTTCGTAGTTTTCTTTTTTAGGAAATTGAAGTTACTTAATTATCCAGTGGACACCTTTGTACTAACAGTGTTAAAACTTCACCTCCACTTCCCCCAAATAAAAAAGAGAGCGAGAGAGAAACTCCTTCAAGCTTAATCGTGTGAAAAACCATGCTATTATTTGGGCTCGCTATAACGAGATTAATGGATGATGGCGTTCGGCGTCGTCTACAGTTTAAAGGATTTGTCTTCCCCATGTTTAATCAAGAAGCAAAATAGGTAACGGGGCTTAAAAACGTTATTTTCTTTCAGTGAATTTTCGCTAGGCCTGCCTACAGTATGCATGAACTTCGAATAACCAGGCACCTGGCCGTCAAGGCGTGTTTATGAGACTTCGCACATAAAAGCGGGGGGTGAGGGGGGGGGGGGACGCTTTTAAGGCCCTGCGCCGAAATTCCCCCTAATCCCGGTAACCGCAGGCAGCTTCTCGATAAATTAATAAGGGCCCCGCTGTTGGTCTGCCGAAAACCGATAAGTGATGCGCCAACGGCGGATCGGCGTATAGGTAACGTCTCGTGCTTCCATCGCACAGACAGGGCGCATTCCGTCAGGCTTTAGTATGCCTATCTCGACGAAGACGGCGAGAGAAAAAAGTCAAGTCTGATGCCTCTCAGGCGGATGCTCCAGTGTAGGACGCGCACGGCACCATTAACTACGGCGGCTCTCCGTCAGGACGACAACCAAAGACAGAAACATAAGGAAGCAAGCTTTCCCTCTTGTTTTTCGCGTCTTCTTCATTGTTTCCCGGCACGGGCAATGGCTGGAGCAAAGCACGATAAGCGCGCTCAGTCCTTCCATACGCGGACGCTCGAGACTCTCATCCCGAAAGCTGAGGAGCGCGGCTTTGGAAGGTTGAACGGCGCTTCGCGCGCGCGTCTTTAGAGCAAAGTCGTCGGGCCCCGAGCCTTCTAAATGTAAATGAGCCGGGGACGCCGCCATGCGGGGCCGGACGAGCTTTTTTCCGCGATCGGGGAGGGGCTCCGCGAGTTTGGAAATTAGGCGCTCCATCATTAGGGATAGCATCACCCGTTCCGGACCGTGCACCCCCCCCCCCCCCCCCCCCGAGCCACTTGACGCTGCGCTTCGCGAGGCGATGGAGTTCTCCCAGAGCCTGCTTGTCTTGTGGTCGGCCATCTGCTCCGGCGCCTAGATTGGCGGTGCCGGAATCTTCCACCCCCATCCCGCCGGCGTTCTCTCGGATTTTCGTTCTTTCTTTGGCGTCGTTGCGGATTGTGAATACCGTTAGATGGCGAAGGCGTGAATCGAGCGTTGTGGGGCCGTGATGCCGTCCCCGGAATACTCTCAAACGCGGGCGCGCACGTCGCAATTTGTGGTGCGTTTACGAAGGAAACGGATGCGCTCGAACAGTTGAATTGCTAGCCGTAAGGGCGAACGGAAAAACGTTGGCTACGAGAAATGACTTAGAAGAGGAAACTGAAGGACGGGTTGGCAAATAAGATGCACTTCCGGTTTACTGACCTGCACAGAAATAATTGTGGCTTGGATTTATAAGAGAAAAGGCGGAGAGCGGTGGCATGGTTGCTGAGCTGTAAATAATGAACCGTCACACTAGTTTCCCTCGGATACTGTACCTGGCGCGCCGACCATGGGTATTGAGTCCATGGATATTGAGACCATGGATATTGAATATCAGGTCGAGGGTTCGATGATCTGCCGTGGCAACCGGATCCCGGTTGATCCAGACATCGCTTTTCGCGTAAAAGTCACTAACGCACATTTTTCTGTCGAGATGGTTAGGTCTTGTGTGCAAAGATAGCCAGATGCCTGTGTTGCTGCCTTCTGTAGCCTTGCACGAACCTGCAGGCGAGTCAGCGCTGATGCCGAGATGCAGAAGGTGTCGGCGTAGATTGAGACACTCAATGTTTCCGGTAGGGAATCGACCAGCCGAAGAAGTGCGAGGCTGAAAAGAATAGGGCTTAGGACACCACCTTGAGGAATGCCACAGCATGTGTAGGGGCTGGCAGTCGGACCATCTTCCGTGTGTACAAACAAGGACCTTTGTGTCAAGTAGCTACAGATCCATCGAAATACTCGCCCTCCTAGTTCCAATGTGAACATTGTATGATGGCTTGATAGGAAACATCGTAAACGCATTTCACGTCAAGAAAGAGTGCTACTGATAATCGCTTCCAAGATTTTTGCTTCTCAACAGATGACACTAGATTGATGACATTGTCAGTCGATGAACGGCCTCGTCGAAATCCCGCCATAGAGTCAGGGTAATTTGTGGTGTTCAAGGTACCATTCGAGGCGCATAAGGATCATACGCTCCATGAGCTTTCCGACGCAGCTGGCGAGTGCTATTGGCTGATATGATGCCAGTTCTGGCGGTGAATTTCCTGCTTTTAGCAGCGGTACCAGGCGGTGGTGTTCCCATTCCTGTGGAACGACGCCATCTTGCTATGACCTATTAAAAATGTTGAGCAGTTCTCGTTGCGCTTCTCAACCTAGGTGGCGCAAAGCAGTATCTGTAATTCCATCAGGCTCTGGCGAATACTAACACTTACAGAGCGCCATAGCAGCTTCTAACTCTTCCATAGAAAATAGAGCGTCCATACTTGTATCTCGTGAACCAGGAGTGTCGCCTAAAACCGTGACAGTGAGTTTAACTGTCCCGCCGGTGACTTTCGCACAAAATTCTTGTGCAACGTCTATCTCACGACGGTTTTGATAGAGAGAAAGGGCGTTAAAAGGGTGTCGTTGCTGACAGCATGAGCGAAGACAACGTAGGGTACGCCACACACCGGACAGTTGCTTGAGGGGGTCCAATGAATCACATAAGCATTTCCATTTTTGATCCTCTATCTTATCCATTCGGCGCTGTATCTTCTTCTACATTCGCCGAGCTACACTGAGGTCAAGAATTGACTTCGTGCGCCGGGATCTCCTTTCAGCTCGACGACGTAGTGCACGAAGCCTTTCCAATTCAATGTCATGCTCTGTACGCTTCGATGAATGTATGAAGCAACGCGTACAATCTTGCATTGCGTCTGCATTATTGTTTTCTTGCCTGCGTGCGATTGGTTTCTTGCATGTGTCTTCTACAAGACCTTCAAATACTGGCCAGTCAATTTGGCGAAATATAATTGGGTATTTGGCTTCCAGTCAATCGATTCTCACATAGGTCTGAATATGAACACTTGCATGGGTTTCGATATCAAGAAACCACTGCACTCTCAAATTCAGGCAACGTGACACTAGTGTTAACTCTAGGCAACTGCTGTACGCTGTTCCTCGCCGAAATGCCGGGCTTCCGTCATTTAGAAGACGCAGGATGTCGCCTGATGCGAAGGTTATGAGTGACCTGCTCCTTGAATTTATCCTGGAGCTTCCCCATATCTGGTGGTGTGTGTTGAAGTCCCCTCTTATTTCCAAGCACCCGGGAGTCGCAGCCATATAATTTAGCATTTTGCTATCTAACTGACTTGTTGGGGAATGGTAGACGCCAATAAGTGTAAAAGACAACCTCCATGGGTTTCGATATCAAGGAACCACTGCACTCTCAAATTCAGGCAACGTGACATTAGTGTTAACTCTAGGCAGCTGCTGTATGTTGTTCCTTGCAGAAATGTCGGGCTTCCGTCATTTAGAAGACGCAGGATGTGGCCTGATGCAAAGGATATGAGTGACCTGCCCCTTGAAATTATCCTGGAGTTTCCCCATATCTGGTGGTGAGCATTGAAGTCCCCTCTTATTATCCAAGGACGGGGAGTCGCAGCCATAATATAATTTAGCATTTTGCTATCTAACTGACTTGTTGGGGAATGGTAGACGCCAATAAGTGTAAAAGACAACCTCCATGGGTTTCGATATCAAGGAACCACTGCACTCTCAAATTCAGGCAACGTGACATTAGTGTTAACTCTAGGCAGCTGCTGTACGTTGTTCATTGCAGAAATGCCGGGAGTCGCAGCATATAATTTAGCATTTTGATATCACGTACTTCGTTGGGGAATGGATAGACGCAATAAGTGTAAAAGACAACCTCCATGGGTTTCGATCTACGGAACCTGCACTCTCAAATCAGGCACCGTGACATTAGTTTAACTTAGGGCAGTGCTGTACGTTGTTCATTGCAGAATTTCGGGCTTCCGTCATTTAGAAGACGCGGATGTGGCTGCTGCAAAGGGTAGAGTTGACCTGCCTTGAAATTATCCTGGAGCTTCCCCATCTCTGTGGTGATCCTTCTGAAGTCCCCTCTATTATCAAGGACGGGGAGTCGCAGCCATAATATAATTTAGTATTTTTCTATCGAAATAACTTGTTGGGGAACGGTAGACGCCAATAAGTGTAAAAGACAACCTCTTGTTTTCCACACTAACACAGATGTATTGGTTATCGTCGTGTGGCAGCACGGGCTGGGCAAAATACGTAAGGTCCTTGCGAATGTAAACCAGAACCATACTACTTCGGGCACACGTGGTTGAAACGAAAGGTTCATATCCTGATAGTCTCAAGGTAGCTGATAAGTTCGGTTTACAGATGACCAGTACGGGAAAGTGGTTTTCAAATACGAACTGCTGGAAATCCGAAATACGCGACCTCAGGCCTCTCACATTCCATTGGAATATGGAGCTGCTTCTGACATCATCCCGGAACGATCGGTGCTGTTGTTGATGAACCATGATTCCGCCGTATAAATTCTCAAGCACTGGACTTCTGAAGGCTTGCAACAACTGGATTGATGGCATCCAGCACTTGCAGTGCACTTCGAGCAGTTGATGCCTGTAGCTTGTCCAGAAGAACACGAATAGCACTCACCAGAGCTGAGCATGACAACAATTTGTTGATCTTGGTCCTTCAGTTTATCAGGAACAGACGAGATGTCTCTTGCTGTAGAAGTCTGATCTCGCGCCGTAGGTGCATGTAGTATCGGGAGTGCAGGCCAAGCGTCAGCGGCCGTGCTGTTCGAAGCTCCTTTATCTTTAGAGCTGACTGCGTTTGGCCTGGGCGGGAGAGGGGGTGGTAATGTACTTGGCTCGCGTGGTACAGAGACTTTGGAGGTTCTTGTACGACGTCGGCGACGTGATCTTCGTCGCTTAATACATGTGTGTGTGTGTGTGTGTGTGTGTGTGTGTGTGTGTGTGTGTGTGTGTGTGTGTGTGTGTGTGTGTGTGTGTGTGTGTGTGTGTGTGTGTGTGTGTGTGTGTGTGTGTGTGTGTGTGTGTGTGTGTGTGTGTGTGTGTGTGTGTGTGTGTGTGTGTGTTTCAATTCACGTGTATTCACATTCCCGCATTGCAAAATATATTTAAACGCGATCAGACCTCCTTCGTGCATAGCAGTATCAATGACACGTACCATTCATGCAGGTCTATTCGTACCCCGGCACCACTGAAAAAGTCCTCGTTCCAAGAATTGTCCCCGTAAGAAAACGTACGATTCCCCAGTGCTCTAAGCTATATATACACCCAAAGTTCTTGACTCTTTTGTTGTATAAAGCTGACATGTACACAGCAGACGCCGTATGTCTTCAACTGATTCACCACAAGCACATTATTGAGATTCAGCGTGCCAAATTTTGCATGGAAAGTAATAGGTGAGAGACTTTCTCCACCAGTAATCTCACTCGAGTGAAACAATCACACCCGTAATCTCGTTTTCAAAGGCACTTCAATGTGGCAATAAGGGTACTGTGCACAATTGATAAAGACTAACGACTGTTTGCAAATAACACATTTGTGATGAAAAAAAAAATCTGCATCAAACATAATTATTGGCTTTTGGGCTTGGAGTTCGTATTTCCTGCCTTGCCAGGCTTCTTGATACTTATTCGTAATATCGACGCGCATCGAGAGCCTAGGCCTTTTCTTCTTTCTGCGCTCAAGAACATTCGTCCATCAGTGAGCACGTTTTATCGCTGTCGAGGAGCGAGCGAACGAACCAGTTTATTAGAGATAAGAGGATTTATTTATTGAAAACCCTCGAAGCGGCGCGACGCACGCCAACAACACACACCGAAAAGTGTCCTAAATGTTTCTTTTGACGTGTTAGGCCGGCGTCGTTTAAAGTTTCCTTATCGGACGCTTGTAGCACGGAGTCAGAGTTTCGGCGAGAAAGTTGCGCACCGCACTAAAACTGATAAGGGCGTGGACGGCTTCGTTATAGTTTAGCACTTCCGAAAGCGGCGCGATATCTCCGAAAAAGAAAACGTTGCGGTGCCTTACAAGGAGCCCCCAACTGTTAGCCACTTTTTGGCTGCCAGATGGGAAAGCAATATCGCCCTACTTCAGAGACTCGGCGCAACGCACGCTGATAACACGAAGAAACAAGATAAAGTAAACGCCGAACAAGCACTGGTCTAGCAGCGGCATGTTCGAGGAAGAAGCGCCGGCATTTGTTCACGGATCAAGAGACGGCGACGAGAGTTGGTGGCGCTTGCCTACCGAGGTTTCGAACGTCAATAACTTTCTATCTGCCTCCAATCTCGGTGGTCGCGGCCTGGGTTGTAACTTCTCGCCGCTCATTTTCTGATCCTCGCCCATTCCTCGGCAGCTCTCTCTCATTCGCCCCCTTTCTGGAGCAAAACAAAGTTCTCTCTCGCTAGCGACAACGAAAATCATTCCCTCAAAAGTTCTTTTCCCTGCTTTCTTTCATTCATTTACTCTTTTTTTTTCTTTTCAACGTGCGCAAGGCTCTGAAAAAGTTGCGGGAAAACTTTTTTGCCCAGGACACGGCCGAACTATAGCTTTGCGTCACAAGAACCGTGGCTCCTCCGAAGAATCACATGTCAGCCGTGTACGTAAGCACTGAGGAATAAGACAACAAGTTCAAAGAGCAAGGAAAGGACAAGAAACAACAGCCCCCCCCCCCCCCCCCCCCCCCTGTGCCTGTTTGGTGTCGTCGTAGGGAAGTGCGGCTCACTGCACTCTCTCGGCTTTTGCTCCTAATTTCTTCCCTGCTGAGCCGTCGTTTGAGTAAAGCGACTGCTCGCTTCAGTGGCGACGAGGAACTGCCGGGAAGAAAAGGGTTAAGGGAAACGACGGGGCCCGCTTCTCCTGGCGCCTTTCCCGTCGCTTGTCCTGTCGAAGCGCATCAGGCAGGCGAAGCGACTCCGAGGTGTTTCCGGTCGATGCTGAGTGGCAATCCAATAGATTTCCCACGTCGAGCTGACTCTCTGGATGCGCACACAATGCGCTTATAGGTCGTTCGGTTAGATTATCTCTGCGCGCACGCGAGCAAGATTGCCCCAAAACGGGTAAGAAAACGGCGCGCTTTGTTCCCAAGGCAGTTCAATTAGGCTGAACGAAATTCTGTTATGGCGCTAGCTTCGGCGCTTCCTCCGCCATCGTGCGAGGACATCCCGCGCACAAGATGGCGCATAAGTCGACACTAGGCAGGATTAGGGTTCCCCGAGGTAATCAAGAATATGCGATGGTGTCTGCACGCGGCTCCGCGACAGCTTTTCCTTGACACGCTTGGCAACAGCCATGATAATTCCGTGCATCAAAACTGTAGCATACGATAGTAGAATATCGAAACTATAGGAAAGAAAAGCGAGTTGGCGTGCTCGCGGTGGACTGTGATGATCTCTGGAACGAGGGCTGCAGAGGCCGTCGATTCTAGTGTCATCAAAACAATTGGTAAACAATTTCGCCGGACAATTGGTCCTCAAAGAAGCTTCCTGCTACAGTGCTAACCTTTCTCTTGTACGCTATCCATTGTACGCTAGCGACAATAGCAATAACACACCTGTTCAAGAGTTCACGTCTTAGAAAGCCTACAGCCGCAGAATTCATTTCTCTACGCGGTGCACTTCATTTGATCGGCACAAGAAGTCGGGATTAAGAAATTGGCCGTTTTTAGAGCCCTACTATTCCTTTCAAGAATAATGAAAGAGTTCCGTGTGGTAAAAAGCCCCAAACAATGGTGTCAGCTTGCAAAGGATTTAATGTAACAGATTGGCACTATGGTGAGTCTACGAGCAAGCTCGCAATGCCTATTTCAATTCCGTAATGTATGACAATGGCTGAGATATATTTCTTTTTCGCGGATCCCGAATTGGTAAGTTTTCGCCGATTAAAGAGCAACGACCGATATGACCTGTTCGGGATTGTATTGTTCTTGTAGTCTTACAACCTTTTTTTTTTTTTCTTTCTTTAGTGTGCTATGCACGGACTTGCTCTATTAGTGTTTTGACATAAGATTATAGACATTTCACAGTGTTCTGTCTTGAAATTAACTTTCCTTGTCTGTTGTTTTTCATAGCTACGGTTTTGGGATAGGCGGCGCTTTCCTTGGCCAAACTTCCTATATTTTACATTTAATAAAGAAAAGATTAGCAAGCGCATGTGAAACGTTCTTTGATAAAAACAATTAGTCTTAGCAACTTGATTCAATAATAAACTAGTAAAACGTTTCCTCACCCTAACGCTACATTTCAGATTAAGATGAGGAGCGGGCAGGTAATTTCCGCCAATACGGCGGCCTTAAACTCAGGTGTTCCCGTCGCAGGCAACTCTTACGTGTTTGTCTAACCACTAGTAAAGTTACCTTGTTGGTGCACAACAAAAAGTGTTCACAGCACGCGGCTCGCTTCACTTTGTGGTTGCGTGAAGTCGAAACTTAATTAGTCCCATAGCAACTGCCAGAACAGCGGTTACCTCGTCTTCTAGATAGCGGAACTTGCCTCGGCTGCTGTTCTCCGTGTTATTGAACTACTGAGATCTTCCTGTAAGGTCTTCCTGTTCGTCAAGGTGCGTTAGTTACGGCCACCAGCTAAAGGCGAGAAAATTCTTGAAAGCAGGAGAGCGCTTGAGTGCACAACCAGAGGAGTTGAACATCCGGCGAGAACGGAAAATGACAGCGAAGTTGACAGTATAGCCGTGATAGTAGCACTGATGTCACGGCCTGTTGAAGCGGGGATAGGAACCAGCGCATTGACTGAAATCGCTTCCAAAGTGATGACGTCGAATACGCCGTCTGCTGGCGCGCTGGACGGAGTGACCAAGCTCAAAACGTTTATGTGCAATATAGTGAACATTATCGAAAATTTAAAGCCTGGAGTTTTAGGCGCCAAAACCACGATCTGATTATGAGGCACGCCGTAGTGAGAGACGCCGGGTTAGTTTTGACCACCTGGGGTTCTTTAACACGTGCCTAAATCTCAGTAGACGAGCACGCTTTTTGAATTTCTCCCTTATCGCAATGTGGCTACCACTGCCAGAATCGAACCCGCCACTTCGAGCTCAATAGCGCAGTGTCATAGCCACTGAGATGCCACGATGAGCAGAAGCGAAAAAATTAAAAAAAAAGAAAGGTGAACGTTTTTTTTTTTTTTTTTTTGCTCTCAGAGTCAAAAAAGACATTATAGAGGTGGAAGGGTCACAGATACTAGGATTAAGCCCAAAACGATAACATGATTTCATTCCTGTTTATACAGTATTAGCTGTTACAATAGTACCTTTATTTCTACAAGCGTTATAAGAACGTGAAGTGATGTAACTTTTACGTATGCAGGAACAAGTGCCGTGACTACCTATAGGCTCCCATTCCGCCATGACCGTTCTGATATTCCGACGTGCGCCCTGACTAATGTGTTGAATGGCAATCGCCATTAAAAAAGAAGTGTCTACGACACACAGGTAAGGGAAGCAGTAGAGGTATACTGTGGTGTTCCTAATTTTTCGCTGACAAGGTTTACCGATCCGCTTCACAACTTTCACCCGATTTTAGAAATTTATCAAAAGTCGCATTTTTTTTCGATTCAAGCTTCGACATTTATATAAATTCTGCGTGTCAAAGAACAAAATAAAACGAAGTCGTAAAGTCTACACTTCTATGCGTCGTTTACAAACTGTCATCGTCAGCTCTTACCTTCCCGTAGCAGTTTATTTCTTATTCAAACAAGTGGCGCGTCCACGACGGGAAAACAGTTTCAGTTCACATAGAAGAAAGAATGGTTGTTTGTTTTTGCTCCTCCTTCTCCCATTTCAAGTGCACGTCCTTCACAATCCCCCCCTTCAATCCGCTCTCCCCCTCATATACCCTCAATGGTTCCTTCAATTCTATTTCACTTCCTTCCTGTTCGTTTTCGCCGAGTTGTCCTAACCCTGCCGCAGTCGCTGATCCACTCGCGGTCGGCCCTTCGCTGCGCTCGCCGACGCGCACCCATAATTCCCCGCTCTGCCCAGCGACCTGAATACTACTGTCACCAAACGGCAGTGATATATGTGTCCACCTTGCCTTCCTCCTGGCGTTCCTGTCCTTTTGTACACGTTGTCCTCGCCTGCGCGTTTGTTTTCTCTGGCATACTTTGGGCAGCCCTGTGGTATGTTTGCCTTCTTCCACGCTCTCGTTCTTCCCTTTTCTCTTTTCACACAAACACGCACACGCATTCGTTTTTTTTTTTCGTTTTTTTTTTTTTTTTTTTTTGCCGTGTCGACATATTTCCTTCCCCCATATCGCCGTGCTCCCAAACTCCTATAGCACCTTTCGCGTCCTCCAACCCCTCTCTCCCTTTCCCCCACTCCCATCACACACAGACTCGTACACGATGTGATTTGCTTGAGTTTCGTTTCGGCAATGCCGTACCAGAGTGAGAAGCTTATAAGATAGAAAGAAAAACACACCGAGACGAGCAAAAGCGAGGGGAAAAAATAAGAAGGGAATTTATGGGCCACCTTCCGTCGTTCAGTGTGCTACGCCCGAGAACATACATCATTCACGGCCTCATCCGCGCCACGGGCTGTAATTCTCTTCACCTTGACTGCGCCCCGAGCTATGCGCTCTGTTTCGCGTTTGTTTCGTTTCTTTTTTCATACCTTCTCGACGGCACCCCGGTAAGTTCCCCCGCTTCCTTTCTGCAATTCGGGCTTTAGCCGTGTTCTTATTATTTATTTGTTTTTTTTCTTTCTTTCTTCAGCTTGTATGAGCACCACAAAAGCCGTTGTCTGTCTGACTAGAAACAGGGCTGCTTTGTAGAAGTTACAGCTAGAATCGGCTAACCAAGGAGCAGCCAAGGTATAAAATAGTTACAATGCTCACAAGCGCTTACGCTTTCATACTTCTGCGATTAATTCTAAGCAGACATTGCAGTCGTGTAGATGTAATGTTTTGGGGATTCTGTGTAGAATGTGAAGTTTAGGTTCACTGAAGTGAGCGCTTAAGCCAGGCTGTGATCTGTACTGTCAGAAAAATTGAAATATTTGCACTTCCAACGGATGTTACCGTAATAACAAGGTACGGTTTTTTCAAGGTAATGTATCTAATCATAAAAGAATGCGTTAGAGATAGCATTAGCCCTGTGTCGACACAAGTCCCTACCGGTAGAATTTACGCATGCGTGGTATGCAGCTGGAAACTTGTGGGCGCAACGACAAGGATGGTATTTTACAATCATGTTCGGTAACTTGGAAATAATTTTGAGGTTCTGTTTTGGTTATTTTCGTTGAAGGATTGACTACTGGGGGAGTTAGCATAAAGGCCTCATGAAGACGGCAGCGCCAAATATGCAGCACAAGGCGAAGAAGAACGCCTGTCCGGTTGTTGTTCTTCTCTTTGTGCTACGTCTTTCGCACGGTTATCTTCGCGATGAAAGTGTAATTTCTTTTAGCCTAATGGTTACGTCGACCGAGATAAGTTTCTCATGTACCTTCTACCTCTCATGCACATGAAATTGCAAAAGTATAAGCCTTTATTAAATTGTACCGTGGCTACAGAACAAGAAGCTGCAAGGAGTCTTTGGTGGCCCTCATCCCAGCGCCGACCAAATGAAGCAACGAATGACTGGAGAGGCCTTCATCATAATTACAACGAGGTTACGAACTTTTTTGAACGCCAGCCTTAGCGTCCGCGCGCAGAGGTGCGTGATTCTGATTAAGCTCAGCGTACATTGAAACAGCTGAGCCTGCTCCTTATCCTTCAGGGAACCACGAGGCAGTTAGTCTGCACAGGCAATTAAGGATAGCTTAGTCAGACTGGCTTAGTCAGGCTCAATGACTTGGGTGTTCCCCTGCTGAGCAGGAGGTCACGGCATCGATTCCCGGTAGCCGCGACCGCATTCCGTTGATGGCAGATTGTAGAAACCTATGCTTGCTGCGCTTTTGCGTGCTAAATGAGTCAAGGTGGTGAAAATAACCAAGTAGCCATCCTGTATGTCATTATTACTCAGATAGAAGGCTCTATAGGAACGTTCTTCTTACGGAAAAGAAGACCCTGTGTAGCCTTCTACTCCCGACCACGTTAGATCGCCTTATCGCAACCAGGGTTTAGAAGATAGTGACAACGGCACTCAATTTTACTGACACTTCAGCTCGTCTAGTGAGGAGGAAGCAGACAGCGTGGAGTCTCGTGCAGTTACCACAAAAAAAAAAGAAGAAAAAAAAACTAGACGAACACACACGCAGTTGAGGTAAAAAGCTGTCAGGAATCGACGTATCTCTGTTGCAAGTACAGACAGATTTAGTGACCTCATATTCGAATCCAAATCTGCCGCCATCTTTGGACACCTGTGGCAGGTGTCCCTTCTCGTATTCTCCTCGTGAGAGTCCATTTCGTCCACTGTAAGAGTCCATTTCGGCCGCCGCTGATTCGCTGGAGCTGTACCAGCGGGAAGTGGACTGGCTAGGGGCGTTGTCTCCTTCTCGCTGGTAGATCTCTCGGTGGCGGCAGAAATGGACCGAGCTCTAGGTGGACACTTGTAGAATACCCTCTCCCCCCTTATTCTCTCCTCTTTTCATCATTTAACCTTCCCCTAGCGAAGGGTAGGAAACTGGATTTGCGATTAGTTGAACTCTCTGTATTTCATAGTATGCCTGGGCAGTGCGACTTCACACGGATGGCAGAGACGTAGACAAGAAAAAAACACAAAAAAAACAGGACATGCGTCGTATTTCATTCCCTTCTTTTTCCTTTTCTTTACCGTGCGAAGAGCCTAGAAATTTCACAACGACAGTAAAAAGGTGTTCTTCTCAATCTTCTCCCGTGTAACAGGCGCTGCAGACGCCTAACGTTGTTTTTCTTTTTTTTTTTGTTCTTCTACATATAACAGCATGAGGAACACCTTGCGTGATATGCGGCGGTTTCAGTTACTGCGGAGCTATAAGAGGAAACGACTGAACTAGTTGGTTCTGGTTCCGTCTAAGCGTTCTTCTCACGGTTCTTTACGGGTGACCACGTAGAAGACGGTAAGACACACGCAAGTCTAACGCGTGTCCCCTCGTTCGCTTAGCTCTCTGAGCCTTCATTCGAACAAACATTGTCACTTAGCCTACTTTTAGATTACAAAGGAAATAAATTGTTCTCTTGACCACAGCATTCGAACCCAAGCCATTCGGGTCAGATCATCAATACCCTGGACACTATATCACGCCACAGCAATAAAATACCCTTGAAAGGGGTGCTATTTTCATAACGTGCGTGGAGAAGCCCCAGTGGAGCACGAAATATCGTCGCTGTTGCCAGCGGTGTTCTAACCGAGTGTCACTGAAATGGGGGCCTCTAGCGAGGCATTAGAGAGTGTTAGAATTCGGGAACCAAGCGGCTTGAGGACCCAAAAAAATTGCGGGCCGCAAGTGCACATGCGCAGAACTCGAGGCAGTTTTGGTTTCTTGCGTTCACGTTGACCCAAGACCCAAAAATTGAAAACTACACTCCATCTCATAAGGTGTTTGCAGCATTGTGGAAAGTATAAGGCATACACAGCGGTATATAGTTCCGGGCGTAACTAGCTGTTTATTGGCTACACTAGAGACTTTCATTTTTGCTAGATACACGATACGGTTCAGCGATACGGGACATCTTATGGCCTTTGTGCATGCACGTCGTGGTACCGAGAATTACATTAGAAGTTACTGCCGGTAACCGTGATAGCCACTCTAACCGTGCAACATGCCAGCACCCATACAGTGCCAACCACCCTCTTCGATCCGAATGCGCGCTTGTTAATGGTTCTCCTTCCTGTCAGCAAGAAAAAAGTGGCCAAATCTGCCATCCCTATGTCTCCTCTCAAGCTGAGGTCAAAGCATTAGGTGTGTCTTGTCGTAATTATTGTGATCGGCTGTTTGGTTTCACGCTGTGAGGACTATACAGACACGGCGCTGAGTTTTAAAAAAACTGGTTTGATTTCTAGTTAGCAGATGGCACCACAGCATTAGCACTGGTGATGCATAGACGATGCGGAACGCTATAAAAGCCCAATTGTTCACTGCATAATTAATTTACTACCCCGCTCTAGCATAGTACGTGATGACGGCGGCGAGCAAACACCAAGTATATAGACGCCAAGCAGACGCTGTGCCTCAGGTTAACATTTATGAGGGCGTTCCTCCTTATTACTTGCTAAGGAGGCTGCAAGGTAACTGCAGGGAATGCGTACAGGTAAAGCGAAGCCCTGCTGTCGCATGCATGTAAACGCAGCTTGTGGTTACCACGTCAAAACACTTTTTTGCATCAATCCACCAACCATGTAGCATATAACAGGATGGCAAGCAGACATTGAACAGACGACGCGGCGCGGATGAGCACATCTCGAGGGGCATTCGGCCTTTTGATTGCCTAAGAATTCGTGTAGCTTCCACGGTGCTGCAGCCAGCTTGTGAGATGGAGTATGGCGTGGGTCCCCAAGCCATTTTGGGTCGCCTGAGCGGGCTAGGATAAATCGCGAGATGGCCAAGAGAACCGTACGAGCCGCAGCCATCCAAAGCCGCTATCTCTCGGGTAAGCAGGACTGCTTTTATTCATTGTATTGCGATAGCAATTATATGGACACTCCAGCGGATTTCTGCATGCCGTCAACGTCGCCGTCGCCGTGAGGTGCCGTATGACGTCAACGGCGATGAAATCGTCGCCCGCCCCGAGAACGCGGATTTTTGGAGCAGTGAATAGGTTGCGAGGGTGACGGCGCGCTATTCAAGGTGGAGCGAAAAAGGATAGACGGCGGCCGAAACAAACGCGCGGTTCGGCGGCCGTGCTCCATGAAGGGGCTGCAGACAATTAGCGGTCTCTTTCCCCTTTACAATCACCATATAGTATTATATAATATTAAGTAGATAGATAGGCATATAATGATTATAGATTAATTGTTACTGGAATGGAGAAGGAAAGAGAAGGGACGCGAACGAGAGGAAGACGAAGACTCTGGCCGTTGCCTGAACGCCATATTTCTTCGCTTGTAAATATACATTCTTCTACACTCGTGGGCCTGCTTTCTTCCTGCAACATTTTGATGGAGGTGCTGGGTACAATCACGGAACTTCGCAGCGGACGTCATCTACCTGCCGCCACAATGGCAGATCAACCGACACAACCGGCAACGCCTCAGCAGTCCACGCCAACGGTCATCCTCAGTCATCTGCAGGACCCGGGGACATTTTGTGGCACGGACAACGCCGACGTCGAGGACTGGCTTGCGATGTACGAACGAGTGTGCGACAACAACAGGTGGGATCCAACAATGATGCTAGCAAACCTCATGTTTTATCTGAAAGGAACTGCGAAGCAATGGTACGATACGCATGAAGCTGACCTAACAAGCTGGGATGTCTGCAAAGAAAAAATGCGCGACCTGTTTGGCAGACCTGTCGGTCGTCAGTTGGCAGCAAAAAAAGAACTTGCATGCCGCGCTCAGACGTCCACAGAATCCTATGTCGTGTACACACAGGATTTGCTGGCTCTCTGCCGCAAGGCTGATAACACCATGACCGAGGCGGTGCATATTAAAAGGTATTGCAGACGACGCCTTCAATCTCCTGATGTGTAAGGATTGTGCCACTGTGGATGCAATTATAAAGGAGTGCCTGCGCTTCGAACAAGCGAAAGGCCGCCGCGTCCCTCAACATTTTGACAGACTGCCCAATACCGCCGCGACATCTTCGTGCGAAGACCCGCCGCGGTTCGTTCAGCCGACAGGATCAGAAGATATAACGCGTATCGTTCGCCGTGAGCTTGAGGCCATGGCTCCGGCTCCAATTCGTTCCGACTGTCGGGAAAGTGGGCCCGCTATCTCGCTTATACAAGCGGTCGTTCGGGAGGAAATAGCGAGTTTGGGCATTCCATCTCTCTGCTCGGTCCGCCATACGAACACCTACCAGATTTCTCCGGCCGCTCGCTCCCAGACGCAAAGCTTTCCGCCACTCCGCCGCAACCCCGCTGACTGGCGCACAGCGGATGACAGACCCATTTGTTTTAATTGTTCCGGTATTGGACATATCGCCCGTCATTGCCGTAACCGCTGGTCGTCGTCTCCTCGGTGGTCGTCTCCGAGTCACTACCGCCAAGTACCAGACAATCGCACTTTCTCGCCCTACACGCCGCCTAAGAACATCAACGCCGACAGTGCTCCACCAAAATCCAGCCGCTCCCCGTCTCCGCAAGGCCGTCGGTCCCGTTCGCCTCTCGTTCACCGCTCTTCGTCCCCATCTGCAACCGGTCGCTTCCCTTCGGGAAACTAGGCGGTGCAGCTCCCGGAGGTGAAGCTGCAACTCCGACCCGGTCCACAAATCCTCTGTTGACCCTGCCTACACGTGGAAACCTACTGGACATTGAAGTTGATGGTGTTCCTGTTACATCTCTCGTTGACACAGGAGCGCAGCTTTCAGTTATGAGCGCTGCTCTCCGCTGAAGGCTCAAAAAGGTTCTGACACCCGCCGTACCGTGCACTGTGCGAGTCGCCGATGGGAGTTCTTCACCTGTTCTTGGAATGTGCACAGCAGGTGTGACCATTGCGGGCCATTATAGCGTTGTTTTATTTATCGTCCTTGAGCACTGTCCACACGACCTAATTCTCGGCCTCGACTTCCTTTCGAAACACTCTGCCCAAATTGACTGCTCCGCAGGTGTTGTACAGCTGGATCTGCCGCTTCCTGCCGACGCAGACGCAGCAACTTGTGCTTCACCCCGCTTATGTTCTGCTGAGTTTGCAAGGCTGTCTCCACGGGCTACCAATGTCCTCCTGACGCCCTGTCCTCCCGTACCTGATGGCGAGCACGTCGTGTCTCCGCTTACTGACGTGGTTTTGTCACGAAATATTGCCCTACCGAGCACCTTAATCCGGATCCTCGAAAACTGCGCTCGGGTGCCCATCCTCAATTTTGGATTTTCGACGCATGTGCTGCCACACGGCATTGCCGTCGCACTTATCACTCCTTTGGATGAATTTGAGATTTCTTCTTTGGCCTCCGAATCCTTCCTGAGTACCAAAGCACCTTTGTCACCCATTCCTTCGTGCTCGACGCCTGCGGACGATGTTTGTAAGATGATCGCCCCTGACCTTCCTTCCGAGCAAACAACAGCTCTTCGTCCCCTCCTGTCATCTTATCGGGATATCTTTGATTTGGACAACCGTCCACTTGGTCAGACATCTGTTGTCACGCATCGCATCAACACCGGTGACGCCAACCCCATTCATAGGCGGCCATATCGTGTCTCCGCAACAGAAAGGGCCATAATCCAGAAAGAGGTCGACAAGATGATGGACAAGGACATCATTGAACCTTCCAGTAGCCCGTGGGCATCACCGGTTGTCTTAGTAAAGAAAAAAGACAACTCGTGGCGCTTCTGCGTTGACTACCGTCACCTGAACAAGATAACAAAGAAGGATGTTTACCCCCTGCCTCGCATTGACGACGCTCTTGACTGCCTTCACAGATCCCAATACTTTTCATCAATTGACCTCCGCTCCGGCTATTGGCAGATTAGCGTCGACGAGATGGACCGTGAGAAAACCGCCTTCGTCACACCGGACGGTCTCTACCAATTTAAAGTCATGCCCTTTGGATTATGCAATGCGCCAGCTACATTCGAGCGCATGATGGACTCTCTGCTGCGCGGCTTGAAGTGGTCTACATGCCTCTGTTACCTCGACGATGTGATTGTGATTTCGTCGAACTTTGAGAGCCACCTGAGGCGCCTCACGACCATACTCTCCGTGTTTCGCAGGGCTGGCCTTCAGCTAAACTCCTCCAAGTGCCATTTCGGTCGCCGTGAAATTACCATGCTCGGCCATCTCGTAAACGCCGCCGGAATCCAACCTGATCCACAGAAAGCCCACGCCGTGCGCAATTTTCCTGTACCTTGTTCAACAAACGATGTCCGTAGTTTTCTGGGCTTATGCTCTCCCGTTCGCCTCTCCTTGGCCCCTTTCCTATTTCTATGAAAGGAAACAAATGGATTGCTGTAGCAACAGATTATGCCACGAGATATGCCTACACGAGCGATGCCAACCAGCTGCGCTACAGATGTCGCCGACTTCCTACTATACGACGTCATCCTGCACCACGGCGCCCATCGCCAGTTACTCACGGATCGCGGCCGCTACTTTCTCTCGAAGGTCGTCGATGATCTGCTCCGCTCCTCTTCTACTGAACACCAGCTCGCTACCGCATACTACCCTCAAACGAACGGCCTCACCAAACGACTCAACCGCACACTAACTGAAATGCTGGCCCTGTACGTTTCCGACGATCACCGCGACTGGGACGTCGCTTTGCCGTACATCACTTTCGCATACAACTCGTCCCTTCACGATACTGCCGGATTCTCCCCATTTTACCTTTTGTATGGCCGCGACCCCACCTTGCCCTTCGACACGTTGCTACCTTCCGCAGTACAATCATCCAGCACTGGTTACGCTCGCTATGCTATTGCCTTAGCCGCCCAGGCCCGAGAGGTCGCCCGTCATCGCCTCAGAGTCTCGCAAGCTTCTCAAAAACGACGTTACGACCTTCGGCACCGAGACCACCATTTTTCACCTGGTTCCCTTGTCCTTCTCTGGACGCCTTCACGTCGCGTCGGCTTGTCGGAAAAACTACTTTCCCGTTATTCTGGTCCATACCAGATCTTACGACAACTGTCCGACGTGACATACGAGATCGCCCCAGTCGGCCAGCCTTCAGTGCCTCCCAACGTCACCAGCGATGTTGTTCACGTCGCCCGGCTCAAGCCCTATGTCCCCCCATTAAGCGACGCTCCATAACCTGCACCGGGACGGAGCTAACCCCACCGGGAGGGTGATGTTACGGTGAAGGAAAAGAAGAAGGTGACGCGAACGAGAGGAAGACGAAGACTCTGGCCGTTGCCTGAACGCCATATTTCTTCGCTTGTAAATATACATTCTTCTACACTCGTGGGCCTGCTTTCTTGCTGCAACAATATATATATATATATATATATATATATATATATATATACAGCAAATGCGACTTATTCCGTCGCGTGAGAGTCCGTGGGGGGACGGGAGGGAGGGAGGGGAGGCGACGTTTAGCTGCGGCACCAAATGCGTATTTATATAGAACGTTGCGAGGCGAGAAGGTGGGTAAGATTTCCGACGCTGCTCGATGAGCGTCCCATCCTGATCTCGTTAAAAACCTCCGAGCCACCCCCAGAGGCGCTGGCAACAGTTACCAACACCACGCGCGTTCGGTGCGAACGCGGACAAAACACCGACGGTTTCGACAACAGTTCTGCGCGTTGCTGGTGCTGCTGCATGTCCAAGTTTACACAGCTGGTAAAACTACTATCCTTACTCTCTATAGCTCTCTACTAAGTTGCTATCCCAATTGATGCTTCGTCTTTCGGGTGAAACTGCGACATCTTTAGATGCGAAGCATCTTATGGTCGGGGCTATGTCACTGCCTCCCTCCCTCCCTCCGCCGTGCGGCGCCCACACCCCTACTGCGCATGCGCATCCTCCTCCCCTCTCCTTGTCTCATCTCCTCTCCTCCCTCCTCCTCCTCTCCTCTCCTTGTCTCATCTCCTCTCCGACGCTCCACTCCTCTCCGGTTTGCGCAACGAATGGCAACACCTGCGGCTACGCGCGCGATAATGCGAAGCAGCTTAGGTTAGAGGCGCGACGGTAGGCGCCCCAGAGGCACCGGCAACAGTCACCAACGCCGCGCGCGTTCGGTGCGAACGCGGGCAAAACAGCGACGGCGTCGACAACAGTTCTGCGCGTTGCTGCTGCATGTCCAAGTTTATACAGCTGATAAAACTACCTTGAGTCGACCCCATGGCTGCTTCGCATACTACTCAAGGTTCCCCTACGGGAAGATGGTATAATTTTTTTTTTTTGCTTTCAAGCACCTGTTTATTTTCCCCACTCCAGCGTCCCGAGTGCTCCACTCTACGCTGCCTACGTTTGACCCAATTCTCAAACTCTGCTGCTCCTCTAAACCCAAGAGCAGCCCACCCGACGCGGCAACGCGGACCTAGGGTCTTGGCTCGGCAAGTCTAAAGCTCTGTATTACCAAGTATACCCGCCATGGTTGCTAAGCGGCTATGGCGTTGCACTGTTAAGCACGAGGTCGCCGGATCAAACCCGGCCGCGGCTGCCGCCTTTCGATGGAGGCGAAATGCAAAAAGACCCGCGTGCCGTGCATCGGGTGCCCGTTAAACAATGCCAGGTGGTCGAAATTAATCCGGTGTCCCCCACTACGGTGTGCCTCATAATCAGATTGTGATTTTGCCACGTAAGAACCAGAATTTGACCATTTTGTATTACCAAGTACAGCTGATACGCGAATTCTGTAGAAAGTAGCATACTCAGATGATTCGGTGAAAAATTGATGAAGACCACACACGCTGTGGTAATCGGTGTAAAGCACGGCGAACCAAGAGCCAGAGCTTCAGTTCACTTTCGGCGCACGTACTGTCTCCCCTCAATGACCGCGGAGTGATGACATCGCTTGCGCTAAGGAATCGGTGCGCGTTGCTACCTTTTCTCCTGCCTGCTTCCTTTCGGCGCCGCCTATCTCCGCATCCTCACCTCGTGCACCCTCCTCTCTATTATACAACAAATACCACAACCACAGCATCCGCACCCATCGGTCTCCACAAAGGAAACTTAAACAAGCTCCACAGCAACCCCTGTAAAGCAGAAAAATACCCTCCGCAGTAACACACTCCACCACCACCACCACCACGGACCACAAAATGTAAGCCCTTAAACAAAATTACACCTTATAAAAAAATGTCGCAGTTTCACCCGAAAGACGAAGCATCAATTGCAATAGCAAATTAATAGAGAGCTATACGGAGTAAGAATAGTAGTTTTATCAGCTATATAAACTTGGACATGCGGCAGCACCAGCAACGCGCAGAACTGTTGTCGACGCCGTCGGTGTTTTGCCCGCGTTCGCACATAACGCGCGCGGCGTTGGTGACTGTTGCCGGTGCCTCTGGGGCGCCTACCGTCGCGCCTCTAACCTAAGCTGCTTCGCATTATCGCGCGCGGAGCCGCAGGTGTTGCCATTCGTTGCGCAATCCGGAGAGGAGAGCAGCAATGCCGAGAGGAGAGGTGATGAGACAAGGAGAGGAGGGGGAGGAGGATGCGCATGTGCAGTAGGGGTGTGGACGCACGGTGGTTGGATGGATGGAGGGAGGTAGGGAGGGAGGGAGTGACATAGCCTTGAGCATAAGATGCTTCGCATCTAAAAGTCCCTTTATACGCGCCCTATAGGCAGGCGCGCAGGCGCAGTCAACCTGACCCTCCAGTAGAATGGTGGCGCCATCTAGTAACGTGCCTGCACCCGCCGCGTGCGCCGAGACGCGATTCAAACGCGGTGAGATTCATACGAGGCGCGCAGTCAACGCTATCCCGATATTATATAGGTGTGCGCCACATATTCTGGGTACCTCTTCGGTACACGTTATGGCGTCTCCTCACAAGGTACGAACCGCTGATGAAGAAGCGAATCGTAGAGCTCCGTGCGCGGCTACAACCAGGCATCATCGGGCTCAGCAGACTGATGTGCAGAGAGCATTACAAGCCGCAGCTCGCCGTCGACGCCGGGCGGACAGTTCAGATCGTTCTCATCAAAATCGAGGCGAATGCTTTGCCGCGAAGACCTTGTTGTGCGTGGTGCCGATATTGGAGCTACTCTTGCGCCGCTCGACCAGCTTACGCTGTGACTGTGCTGCGTGTGCCGCGCAGCCCTGTGACATTTTATATAAATACGCATTTGATGCCACAGTTAAACGTCGCCTCCCCTCCCTCCTTCCTTCCCGTCCCCCCACGGCATTTCGCGCAACGGTAGAAGTCGTGTTTGCTCTCGGCCGTGCAATCGCTCCCCGTGAAAGCACGCGTCCCTCGCGCACATACAGCATACGGCGCGCGGCGATCGATTTAATCGCTGTTGGACTCTATACGGAACCTCACGGCGACGGCGACGCCGACGGCAGAAATCCGCATGGAGTGTCCATATAATTGATAAAAATCACCGGCGATTTAGCACCAAATGTCTGAGAAGTGCGATAGCATTACGTCGCACCATGATTTAAACCGCGTTTGCCACCTTGCGAAGTGTTTCCTGCCTCTTCGAGGAGCGAAGTTCAGCTGACGGTGGTCCGGAGCCATTGCTGCCACACACTGAACCCAAATGGCGTTAACACAACCAAAATAAAATGATATGACGCGTTTGCACCACGTGACTTCATTCACACTCCGCTTTTTGCGCGGGAGCAGCTCGAACGGCTCTCGACTGCTCTCGGCGTCGCCAAACGGCTCCCTTTCTCACATTGCATTGCGGTGCTTTTGCTCCTGTTCGCTCGTAGGAACGCAGCTACTCTTGAGAGGGTACTTTGGAGACACTTTTGAGTGCTGCTGTTCACCCACTCGAATGCGCCATTACAGTGTCACACCACGCGGGACCAAAATGGTGATCAACAGAGATCGGCACAACTTCGTTTTGCTCCTCTTCACTGCAGCCACACTGAGGCGGCATTTATCTCCGGTGGTCCCGTATCCAGGCGCTCTACCGAGCTGATGCGCTCTACCGTATCCAGGCGCTCTACCGAGCTGATGCGCTCTACCACCTCCGGTGGTAGAGCGCATCATAGGCGGAGCAGTGGTAGAAGGAATGTGGTAGGGCTTGAGCCTTGCTAGGAGAACGATGTCACTTGATGCTGACGACGACGCTGAGGGACCGGCAGGGACGCATGTGGCATTATATATACACCTCTACCACATGATCGGCTTCCCACGCTTCACATACACTTTTTCTCAGCTTTGACACTCCTGATGCTAACGCAATAAAGAAAATGTTCAACTCCGTGCCAAACAAACAATGAAGTTTCGTATCAGGCAGAAGAAGCTTAATGTGGGGCACACTCGTGAAAACGCTGTGAACTGGAAGTAAATATCAGCGCCTTGTTACCGCGTGCTTCAGCTCGGGGTGCAAATAGTGACGTATTGCGATGATATATCTTCATTCGGTGTACTTCACTGGCGTTTTAATCACCTCGTAGGGGCCCTTTCAAAACTAATTAGGTGGGACCTGCGCCCCAAATTAAAAGGTCGGCTTGGCACCGCGTTGCGTCGACACCGGGAACACACACACACGGCTTGCGAGAGACACTTCTCCGCTCGCTTAACCTCGGCGAATCCATTTGAAGCAGCCTCGGGGTTTACCGGGAAATCCGCAAGGGGGAGATAAAGGGGGCACGGTGTATACCGCCCTGGCGCCGCCGCTCCACCCCCCCCCCCCCTCCCCGTCGTACCCCGTTTTCGACCGAACACGCAGGACAGCTTCGGAGCCACCGCGCCGTTTGTTTAGGGTCGCCGAGAAGACACCATTTATCTCACGGATTACGCGACCCCGCTAGCCGCGAAAATTAACGGATAAAACGGATGCGGAAGAAAGGCGTAGGGCTTTTTTCTTTCGAGAAAAACAGGGTGAGGTGGGAGGGGAGTGGGTTTCGAGCGTTGAGAGAGGGGCTCACGAGTGTGCAATCAGCATTTCAGCCCATTAGTTCACTACACGATCCGAAGTTGCGGCGACGCACTTTCGCTCGTTGTGCTGGGCTGTGCGCCTGTTCTCGAGCGCTTAAAAGTTAAAGCGCGGTTACGTGTAAGTGAAGTGATGGACGCGGCATTGCCTTCACACTGTAACGCCGTGGTTAATTTATGCGGATGTATGATACGTGGCAGAGCGAATGCTGCGGACAGACTGAATCACCGAGGCCTTTCGCTCGTAAGAACTAGCTTTCATTGGCCAGCCGACGAGTATCTACCATGCCATACACGCTCAGCTGTACTCCTATAAATACCCACACTGCGATCAATGCGCAACGCTTTACCACATGGCATGGGCTTGCGCAAACACAGCGCAGCTCACAGCCAAAACACACCCCACGACACGGTAATGGGGTGCAGCTCTGTCCAGCTCCGACTCGACAGTCCAGCTCAACCTGGTCAACCGAGCGAGAAGGGCAGCTAAGGCCGCTGGACTCCTGGACTGTGGGGACCACCCATTGCAGAGCGGAGGAGCTACCTACGCTCAGTGTGCTCTTTTGCATAAAGTGTATTCTCTCTCTCTCTCTTGATAACAAAAAGCGTGTTATCACTGTGCACTATAGCGCGTCTTCTTATTTAACCCTCTAGCTTACAAAATCCATAATGTTAAGTTCTGGGCGGCAAAGCGACGACTGTGCACCTACTGTGCAATTGTCCTTGTGTCAGTGCGTAAAGAAAAATCCTCAGCATCACGCTCAACAAGCTCGACAACCATCCCCTTGCTGAAAAGCGAATTATTATTGGACCCTGGTCCCAGCCAATGACAGCCCGGGTTGCTCTGAAAGCGCTGGTGTTTTTTTTTTTTTTTTTTTTTTTGGCGGGATTGACTGAAAGACTATAGTGACTGTCAGATGCATTGTCTCTGTTTCAGTGGACATATTCTCTTCCCATATCTTTTCTCCTCCTCTTTTTTTTTTCTTTTTTTTTTACAGAGAAGGTGTATAGCTCCACCACCCAATAGGTATGTCGTCTCCGTAGGCAAACACCTGGGAGGCGCGCGCCGCGTGCGCCGCTGGGTTCCTTGTAGCACCAGCAGATAGCGCTTCCCTAAGCATATCCGCGAAATGCAAAGAAAAACGTGGACGAGATTAATACGATCGGATCTGTTGCATTCACAGGTAGCTGTACAAGGTAGATTTTCAGGGAAAAGAACTATTAAGGAGATGTAGACAAAAATGCTACATCAGAAATATGTATAGCATCCTGATTAAGTCAAGCAGGCTAAGGGACTATTTGTCACCGCCCCATTCCAAAGGGGATGCCATTAAGTCATCGTCATCACCGCGGTGGCGGCGACGGCACCGCGGCGACAGGAGGAAAAGAACCACAAAGCTCGCATTCGCGCATAGCATTCGCCGCAAGCGCTTCCCGGTAAATATTAAGGTTGCATAAGCTGCAGTTGCCGGGAAGCTGTCACTGTAGCATACGAAGCAGGGAGTGACGTAACCCCACTGCCGTACGTAAAATAACTGGCCTAGCAGCCGACTTGTCTTGTAACTGTCTTGTCTTGGGAAGGCCACCTATAGTGAGGACTCCTGAAGAGCAGCCTGCGTACCAGGCGCGGCGAAAGTGTGGTTAAGTGCATTTCTCTTCTCTCTGGTTCACTCTATGTAGGTGCACGAAGTAGCGGCGCAAGCCAGATTGCAGGCCGTTGAAACGTCTTCGTGAGACATTAGGGCTTTTCCTTATTGTGTAGATCAGTAAAGTGAAGAGTTAGTCTTCTCTGGCAGTTTTGAAACGGGCGAAAAACAGACACAGCTTGCAGCTTACGCTCGTCCTATCAGTTAATGCAGCCAACGCGAATAACCTCGATGAAGCGCTGTGGAATCAGCAACTCAGCACCGGCCAAACAAACGTGCAAATTCGTATGGCAATTCGTGCGTTAACTCGGCACTCGGTTGGTGATATGACCGCTCGCGTAGTGAGAAGTAACGCTATTAAAGCGCGGTGAATAAAAATTACGTGGCTTATTGTCCCATAGCAACGCATGCACTGTGAGAGATGGCGTAACAGATTACCTTAGTTCACCTTTAGTTCTTTAAGGTGCACCTAAAGCACGGTACACGAGCATTTTTGGCGTCCCGCTCTTATCAGAATGCCGCCGTCGCCACGGCCCGAAATCGAACCCACGACCTTTTGATAGCGGTAAGCTAATACCTGGCCTATCAGAAATCGTCCTAGCGCTACTCGCATATTCGTATCTTTATTAGCCTACGGGCTGACTCGGGCCTAAGTTCAACAGCGCTGCCTTGTTTTAGCTTGACGCGAACTCACGAGACCACGCGAGTGAGGGAAGTTCTTCCCTACGCGGCGAATTGAGGTGCTGTGTCGCTGTACAGCGGTGCTCAGCAGTGAAGCACCCCGCACCGGTTGCACCTAATGAAGTCTTTCCACAGACACAGCCTATGGCCGTCCTCGGGAGCGCCCCGCTGTATGCGCACACGTACTGAATAGCGCCAGTATTCTTCCCACTCCCAACCACCTTCCTCCTCACCCCTCTTCTATCCTCCATCATTCTCGGTAGCTTTATCCCCGGTTCCATGGACTGCGCGCTAAAGCATCCACTGCAGTGGACGGTTTCAGGGAGGATTACGGGCTCGAAACATCCCCCTTCATTAATCAGGAGGTGGCTGCCCCGGTGAGAGTGCCGTGTAGCACACGGGCGCCCCACTCCGCTAGTATTTATCTTCATTGCTTTATTTATTTAGGTGCCACATGCCTGACCCTTAAAGCCAGCCACGAGGAGAGTACGAAGTGCCGACAACTCCTCACCTGTCCTTTCTCCTCCACCCCCCCCCCCTCCACCCCTTCCATTCTTTCTCTGAGCTGCGGGTCCTGTCCGTGCATCTTCAACGAGACGCTAACGAGTCAAACGACTTCGCAAACGCGGTTGCGGGGACCCCTACGCGCGAGTAGAATGGTACTTTACCAGAGTGGACACTGGACAGCGCGAATGAGAGTAGCAAGCTGACTCATACATTCGGAAGAATGTTCTTTTCAATCCTACAACGTTTTATTAATGCGTTGGCATTAGGAGTGTCAAAGTGGAAAAAAGTGTACGTTTGTGAAGTTTGGGAAGCCGGTCACATGGTACATGTAGAGATGGAATTATAGAGCTTAGAAGAGGTCAGTTGCACATCGAAAAGCGTCAGTTGCACTTGGCTTCTCGAAGAGGCAGGACGTGTGCCGAATGAGCTCATGAACAACACTTTGCATTGCGGTTTACGCGGTTTAAATTGTGGATCTAGAACCTCAAATAAGGGCAACTTAATGCTATCGCATTTCTCTCGCATTTACCGCTTAATCGCCACTGATTTCTTCACTTCTACCTGTCTTATGCGCAATAAGATAACACGACGAGCTTCTCGCTTATGGAATGTTTCTCATGCATCCTGGCTGCGAAGTTTAATATTAAATACGTTCCAGAAGTCGTTCTGGAGCATATTTATTAACGCACGTGAAGTGTCAATGTTACCTTCCGACTTACTTAGTCATACTGGTGGTGGATAACTTCCAATCAAATGACAAATAGTGAATGGCGCAGTCAACCTTAACAAGATGTCAAGCAGCTGATTTCCGCCGAATCTTCCATAACAGCGTTATTCACCTGCGCTTAAGAGCTCAAGCAGTCTGAAGTGCAATTCAGACCAAAATGTCTCACTGAAAGATTTTTCCTACTCCAAATGCACCATTATATTTCCTATAAATATTTATTCTAGTGGTGTTGAATATGTAATTCACAAATTAAAGTTTTCCTCTTCGCCTGACTGCGATGAAATTGACACACAGTTTCTGAAAGCCACAGTTATGTATTCATCGATTATTTTAACTTAGCTATTCAGTAATCATTGGACACGGGATCTCTCACAGATGAATGGAAGATCGGGAAGGTAATACCACTTTTCAAGTCAGGCAATCAGCAATCACCATAAATCTACTGACCCATTTCCCTCACAAGCATTGCTTGCAAAATATTTGAGCATATTCTGTTTTCAAGCCTTGCTAACTTTCTCGAATCACATTCATTTTTTCACCATCACAACATGGTTATCGCAAATCATATTCTTGCGAAACACAACTAATATCTTTCACCAAGCTTCAAGCCATCCTTGATCGTTCTTCTCTAATTGACTGCACTTTTCTATACTTTTCTAAAGCATTTTACAATGTGTGCCATAAACTGCTTCTTTACAAACTACGCCAGCTTAACATAGACTCTAAACGGCTCTATTGGCTAGAAATCTTACTAACCGCTCCCAGTTTGTGTCTGTGAATACCGTAAATTCAGAGCACACGCCTGCTCGATATGGAGTCTCTCACAGGACGGTACTAGGTGCTTTACTCTTATTTACATTAATGACATGTCTACGTGTGTTTCCTCGTACATTAACCTATTTGTCGATGATTAAGTAGGCTATCGAGAAATAGCCTGCGCTGGTGATACTAAAACCCTTAAATCTGACCTTGACGTTATTGACCAATGGTGCAACATATGGTTGATGGAACTTGACATAAGTAAATGCAAACATATGCGCATTTCTAGAACAGCATCTGTTTCGTCCATTCACCACATCGCCAATACTTCTTTGGAGACTGTGTTCTCATGCAAATACCTTGGCATTCACATGACATCATACCTTTCTCGGGGAGACCACACTTTGTATATAATTAACCATGCTAATCGAATTCTGGGGAACCGCCGTTCGCACAGGTACCTTCATTCATAAAATTAGTCATGTACAAAACGCTCATTCGCTCAAAACTAGAATATGCTGCCTCCGTTTGGGATCCAAGCCACTAAAACCTAACTCGTTCACTAGAAGTGATTCAAAATAACTGTACGCGTTCCATTCTTTCTTACTACAACAGAACAGCAGGCACATCTTTCATGAAATCAAGTCTCGACCTATCATATGACCCTTGCATCCTGTCGTAAGTTATTTCGTTTGATCCTTTTTCACGCCATATTTCATCATCCTCAGCCCCGCAATGAGTTTATATCACCTTTTCAGTATGTTTCATCTCGCTTAGGATAGCGCACAACAAGTTCGAAATCTTTTTTGTGATACTGACGCTTTTTTTCAGTCATTCTTACCACAGACATCAGAAGAGTGGAATCACCTTCCTGCGCATGGAACCTCCATCACAAATCACCACGTGTTCAATAATGCCTTAGCTAACATTGTACAATTAGAATTTTATGCGTTTGCTCCTTTTTTGTTATAAATATATTCTGTATCACATGTAACCCACTCCCCTCTCTAATGCATTTTGCCTTAGGGTATGTAAATAAATAAATAAATAAAATAAATAAATAAATAAATAAATAAATTATGAGACTTGTGTGTGCTGGTGCTAGCCTTGACATAAATTATCTTATTGAAATCTTTATGTTTGCCAGTGGTGCACGCAAACAGCTTTCTATATGACCCCTGTCATTCAGTATTGCCTTTTTGCGTATGCGGCCATCTAAGGAAAAACGTAGAACATGAAGCCATGAGCACATTCTACGCATGCTCAAGTACGCATGCCGTACTACGCATGCCGTTCATGTAAGCATGAACGGCAGAGATGGGTGGCGGGGTAAGCAATTCATCGTTTAGATGAGTGTCTTTTCGAAATAGAAAACTTGCTTCGACTATGAAATAACCCGTCACTACAGGAATATATTTTGAAAGTCTTATGAACCTTTTGAAATGAAGGTGATCTATATGATGACTGATACTGTGTTCTTGTGTTACAGTCGAACCCGGTTATAATCAACAGCTTTGTGCAAAAAATATACCAAGTAATTCGTTATACTCAAACTTCTCTATGACGAACTTGACCGAACTTTCCTGATTCATTCGTTGTATACGAATTTGTTATCTCCAATGGAGAAATGAACCAACGAAGGAATTCATTTTTTAACGAAATTTCTCGTTCTAGGCATTAATTTTTGCCTGACGTCTTGTTTTGCAGTAATGTTGCCTTGTGGCTTGACTGCTCTCCATCGTCCCAAAGAATGACGTTCTTAAGGTTTCTCAAAGATATGTGTCGGCACATATCTTTCTGAAGTTATCAATCTGCTACCGGCCTCTATACCAGAATCATTGCGCGCCTTTACTGCCTCATTTGAAGTCCTCTGCCTTGTCTGTTACTACAACCGTACTAGGCGTAAAATGCAAGCAAAAAACATACCAGTGCCAGCAATAAATTAGTTCGCGCTAGAACAAATCTCATGCTGCTACGAACAACGTTGCCATATCTACACTGATGGCTCTGCGGCGACTGGTTCATCCGCCATATCAGTGTGGATTCCATCACATGCATCACTATTACCACGAAGCTCAGCCATAGGACCCCTTCCATTGCCGCGGAGCTAGCAGTACTGCACGCCGCTGTCACTTACATATTGAAGCAGCCAGTGACTTCCTGTGACATATTTACAGACTCGCGTGCTGCCCTGTTATCCCTGCAATTGTCTTGTACCAACGACCAGATCATCTACAACATCAACTGCTTACACACCCAACCCTGGGTACGCCGCTCAGCCTGCCCTGCAGTGGTTGCCTTCTCACTGCGATGTAGCGGGCAATAATAATAAACCAACACCTGCCTAGATAACACAAGGCCTGTTCACTCCGATCCCTGACGTCATGGATCCTGGCCCGAAATATTAAAGCCTATAGGCTGGCGTGACGAAACCGGTGATGTCAAAATCACCACGACTTACTCGGGAGCATCCCAATCAGATTCTATGGCAGTCGGGACAGGTAGCGTGATGTCATGGATGGGAGTGGACAGGCCTTGTGCTATCCAGGTGGTATTGAATGAACATGCATGCAAGCTGTGCTGCTGGTTCAGCACACAACGCTACACAGATACTCCCGATACGTTCCTCTAGGCGGGGTGGATCAGCTCTGGCGTCGTGTCTTGCTTGGCGCGTGCAGCGTGCGGTCTTGACTGATTCGTAAAAGCAGTACGGACCTATTCGAACACACGATCATGCATGTGCGAGCTCCGCATGCCATGTGGCCTTAACAGGAGCGACAGGGCATGTCTACGCCTAATTCGTCTAAACGTGACAAACACAAAGTATTTCCTGTTTAAAATCAAACGGATAACGTCACCACTGTTCCCTTCCGTGCAAAGTTCGGGAAGATACTGCCCACCTAATCTGCGCTTGTGCGCTTGGAGCGCCTGTCGTGTGTTTCACCTCCCTTTTGTGCCTTGTCTCTTGTTCGCGCTCTAAAACATTTATCAAGTCTGCACCAACTAGGCCCACAGAAAGTTCTTCTATGCGCTTGGAGGCTTATACGCTACAAAGAATGGCCTTAATGTCCGCACTCAGTATTCACCAACTGTCACCCCTTGAACCAAGACTAGTTCTTGGTCCATGGACTAGCACTTGGCAGCTCGCGAAACGAAGGCACGTTTGTGTTTCCTTAGAGACACTGGTCTCAATGAGACACTTTAGTTGAGCGTTAAGTCTTGTATTTTGTGTATGTTGTGTATCTTTGTTGTGAACTATGCACTTCATTTCATTTTCCATCCTATCCATCTGCATGCCACCAGAAGAGAGAGAGAGACAAAACTTTATTTTGATGCGGCACGGAGAAGCGGCGATCTCCGTGGTGGGTGGAGCCTTCAGTCCAGGGCCCCAGCGGCGGTGGCAGCACTTTCGGCTCTGGCGATAAGCTTTCGCTGATCCTCCAGTGCCGAGCTGGTCAGCACCATCTCCCACTGCTCATGCGTTGCGTTTCGATTTGGGGAGTTATTGGGAATATTTTGGCATGCCCATGTGGTGTGGTAGAGGGTAGCTCGCTCTGTACAGAAAGGACAAAGGGGCTGATAAAGGGGGGGGGGGGGGGGTACATCGCGTGAAGGAGCGTGAGGTGAGGATAGGTGTTGGTCTGGAGTTGCCTCCAGGTCGTGGCTTCAGCTCTGGTGAGGGATGGGTGGGGTGGCGGCATCGTTCTTCTCGAAAGGCGGTAGTGCTGCAGTATATCGTAGTAAGTTTGTAGTGTGTCTGGACTTGGGTCTTCTGGCGTCTCTTGCAGTGCCCGGTTGCAGTGTCCTCGGGCTATCGTGTAAACCTATCCAGGATTCATTAAATATCCTATTACTCTGTTGCTCTCTACTTTTAGGGCATTGTGTTCTTAATTTCTTAAAAAGCTATGAGGCCACTATTCTCATTCCAGTCAAATTTCATAAAATGCTAGTCGCTCTTACAGTACTTGCGAAGTCCGCAGCAGTTTTTAACGCTTATTTTATCCCTAAATTTTGGTAATACTAACCAATGTTATAGCCTCGCTGAGGTCTACTAACGGAGGTCAACAGAACCATTGTCCTTTCACTGGCTAGCACGCAATGAACCACACGCTCGCATATGAAATTTCGAAGGGCATAAAGGTTATAACAGAAATAAAACATGCTCTACAGAAGACACCAGGCCAGAGACACGCTCTTCCAACCGCACTCTCCTTCTTGCTCTTCAAATTAAAACCACCTCGTCCTCTTCAGAATTCCAAGACAATACAAATGGGAATATGTACACAAAAAGTTGTCGCAGTTTCACCCGAAAGGCGAAGCATCAATTGCGATAGCAAATTTGTAGAGAGCTATACGGAGTAAGGATAGTAGTTTTATCAGCTGTACAAACTTGGACATGCAGCAGCACCGGCAACACACAGACCTGTTGTCAACGCCGTCGGCGTTTTGCCCCCGTTCACACAAAACGCGCGCGGCGTTGGTGACTGTTGCCGGAGCCTCTGGGGGTGGCTCGGAGGTTTTCGACGAGATCAGAACGGGACACTCGTCGAGCAGCGTCGGAAGTCTTTACCACCTTTTCGCCTCACAACGTTTTATATAAATAGGCATTTTGTGCCGCAGCTAAACGTCACCTCCCTTCCCTGATAAGTGGTTCTTGAGGGAAAGGGAAAGGTTGGCGCTATCTTCTGCAGCCCTTGAGGGAGCACGGCTCAGCGCCAACGGGGAGGGGTAAGTGGTAGCGAAAGAAGGGATAGAGTGGAGTCGCCATGGCTGGGCGAAGCAAAACCGGCAGGCATAGGCGGCACGTATCAGGCCGAGATGGAAGACCTTGGTGTGCTGCAGAGTCTGCAGGGGTGTTGTGCTAGGCCGGTCAGGCCCGGGGTGGGGTGGGAGGCCGTGAGGCCTTCCCGCTTGTAGAAATGTCCTTAGAGGCGTGCGGAGAGCCCTGACGAGTCAAGGAACTCCACGACGCCTCGAAGTGCAGAAAGGTGGTGTCGGCCGGGAAAGAGGAGATCTTCCTCCTTGCCAAAGGGGAGGCCCAGGCGGCGGAACTCCTGCAGGAGTGGGCCCCGCTGCTGGAGGTGCGCCGGGCAGGCCAGCAGGAGATGTTCGATCGTCTCCGGCTCCCCACAGGAGCTGCAGGCCGGGGACGTCGCTCGTCCCAGTCGGTAGCTGCGTGCTGCCGTCCAGCTGCAGCCGATGCGGAGCCGGAGAAGGAGCGAGGTCTCCCTGCGAGCCAGGCCTCGCTGGGGGAGTGGTCGTGGGGGGCATCCCAGTGCCACCCGTTTGTCCGGGTGGTGGGTCGCCAGGTGTCGCCGCAGCCTCAGTCCTGTGAAGTCGCCCTCCGTCACGACCCGACTGAGGGGCACAGTGGTGTGGTGGACCTCCCTTCCCTGAAAGCGCGCGTCCCTCGCGCCCTTTCACTCGCACATACAGCGTTCGGCGCGCGGTGCCAATTTCATCGCCTTTGACGTAATACGGAACCTCACGGCGACGGCGACGACGACGGCAGAAATCTGCTTTGGAGTGTCCATATAATTGCTGTCGGAACAATAACTAATAAACTGCAGTGATTAAATTGGTGGCCGCGTTCGCTTCGCTAACCGATCAGTTTATCGTTCTTCCGGCACCTTTGCATTGATCCGACATCGAAAGGGCATGTATCAACACTGAAGTCGAAATAAGTGTCCAGCCACCGCCATTTTAGAGCGTGCCTTAAACGACGTCTACGCCGCAGCATTGTATAGCCACGGAGGGGGAAGCCATGAGTGCTGCTAAAAGGTCGTATATGGTTCCAAATGTCGCAATTGCATCTGGCGTGAATAGGCTGAACTTAAATGAGGAGCGTCTTCGATCGTCCTATACAAATGTATCGGGGAGGTGAAGACACAAAGCAGCTTCATCGGGGGCGTGCCTGCAGGAAAGTAAAATGCTTATACTGACAGATAGACTCGAGGCCGGGTCGAGACATTGCGGTTCGTTTCGAAACTGAGCTTATACGACAGTGTGCAGCGCCCATAAATGCCTGTCAGCTGCATGACCGCACTTTTCAACTTATTGGAAGGCACGAAGAACAAAAGGAAACAAAAGACCACAAAAAAAATAGTGTAAGGCAAAGTGCTCTGCGAAGTCATCGTCGACCCTCTATTGCATGCATTTCAAGAAAGAAAGCCGCGAACTCCTACGCAGGCGCAGACAGAAGCGACCATCCGGCCGCGCAAGCCGGGACCTTCCTCTAGTCGTTCCCAGTTTCCATTCTTACTGGCTCAAATTTTCTGCGTCTTCTTTTTTTTAGCCGCGGAACAATGAACATACACGCACACGCTGAAACATACACACACCTACAGCGCACAAGGCGCAGAAGCGAAACAAAAGTTGGCTTCCAGCACCGGCAGCAGCAGCGGCGGCAGCCGCCAGTCATGACTCTTAAAAAGTTCCGTTCTCTCATGACGTGTCACCAGCAGGAATTGGAAGAGACCTTTTCCCGAGCGCCTCCTCTGCTTTTGCTTGCCCCCTTTTGCTTCGCCTGCGCTATCTCCACGGTCTTTATCTCACTCCCTCTTTAGCTGGCGTCACCAACGCGAAGCGTGCTGATGGCGGCCCACGGGGCGGTCCGGTGGCCATTCTTCATTCAAAGTAGAGAACCCGGCGCTCGGGCAAAAGCGTCCGCACCCGCCCCACAGACAGCGCCGTGGTGGTGGACTGCGCTCGCGTTGCGTGCAGCTTTCGTTCTCAATCCGGAACTAAAATCGCGCCCTTGCTTCTCAACACAAAGAGACCGAACCCGGCTCGGCGTCTTTACGCCGCCCCCGTATCTTCCTTCTCCCAGCATCTCTTCCTGCTCAAGCGCCTTTCTTTGTTTCCTCGTACATTTTTGTTCCCCTGCGTCCTCTTCTTGTGTCTCTCTGCGATTCCTTTCTTTCTCTTTCCCCCGTGTAGGCAGCTTCCCTGGGAGGCGTTTCTTTTTCGACCGACCCCCTCGCCCCACACACACACACGCACGCACAATTTTCCCCACTTCCCGCTTTGCCATTTTTTTTTTTTTTGCTTTTTGGAATTTTTGGCGTGATCTCGCTTCGTTTTACGCTTGCAGCATTCTTTATGCCCTTTTTCCTTTTCGTCCCGCAGCCCGCTCTTAATGTGCAGACGGGCGACCGCGCGCTGCTGTTTTGTCTCTCGGAGTTGCGTTCCGAATGTCAGTGATAAATGGCATCGCACACCTTTCTCGGGCTCCTCCTCCGACGAGCACGCACCGCCGCCGACGGCTGTGAAATCCAAGGCCAACGTGCAGTAGCAAACAGAAACGTATGAAAGAATAAATGAACGAACAAATCGTCGTGGAGCGCCAAGGCACGTGTCCGTTATAACAACGGGCGTAAAAAGGGGTCGCGTGGTTGCTTTTTGCGCCGCTTAACCGTTGTCAGATAAAAACAAAAAACTAAAGCTAAAGCACACAAGGCGGGGGAGTTAAGCGATGGGTGTGATAGAGGCAGGCTGGCACTGGTGCAGGCTTGTCGACAGGTGTAAAACTACCCCGACAATGCGTGCGAGAGCCGCGGGCTGGAAGGTGACGTATGCCCATGGGCGTCGGCAGCAGGGAGGCTTCTCCGCTTGATCTGGAGCGAGCTTGCGTTTTCCAGTTGCTGCTAAAGATCCACGAACGCTTTGCACCCCTACCCTCGTCCCTGATTGCCGGTTTTGAAGAAAGCTACTTCATTCTTTATTTTTCTCATTTTTTTCCTTGTTTTTTTTCTCACGTTCTCTTCGAGCACTCGCTTTTCTCAATGTGAACGTTAAAGCACCCGTCGTCCAAGCTTCTTGAATTCCGTGTCAGGATTGTGTGAGTCAGCAATCTACATGCCTATACCGTGTGGTTTTTCTATACAAGTAACAGTGGCTTGTCCAACCTTCTGTACTTCTCAAAAAAGGAAGCTGTCATTTTCGGTCTGATTCATTCCTTTAGGTCGCACGAAACATGGGCTGACGTGGCTGAATACGTTGGGACATCGGAATCAGGAACATTCAGGTACACCGACGTCATCTGCGTGTTACCGGCAATTTGTGCCGCGTACACTCATAGCTAGAACGTTGGGGAGAATAATTCAGACTTGTGTATTTGTTTTAGCTCGCGAGTGCGAAAATACCGGCATGATAGCTGCTTGTATTACCTTCGGCTGGAAATTTTCTGGTGTTGTGCATACAAACACAGGAAAAGCAATGCAAATTTTAACTGACAGATGGTTCCAAGTCCGTGTTTTTTCTGCTCTTCCCGCTTCAAAGATATAGGCATGCGACTACGCATTCCTGCGAAGAGGTTGAATTAACTTATACGGCCGTGCAGTGGTCACTAATCGTCTCCTTCGAAAGGCATTTATTACCGGCGAGCGACTTATTACGAGTGAAAGCAGAACTGTAAGAGCGAGATTAGGCTTGCTTAAGGTGGCATTAGTAATGGTGCAATGTCTACTCGTTTTCAGCGCTTTTCTAGCAACTGCTGTAATGACGCATGCGCCACCAGTTTGTGTTGGTAGAATGCTAGAGTGTCGGTATCTTGTCAGAGGTGCAAAAAAGAAAAAGAAAAAGAAATGAAACAGTTCTGAAAGCTACTAAAACAAGAAAAAAGACATTGGCTGCCACTAAAACGCGGAAATATCTTGCACGTATAGCTTCGCAGTGCTTCTTGAAATTTGTACCTTTTCTTCTCAAATACAGAAAAACGAGACAGAAAGATCACTTTTGTGTGCGCATTACGAAAGATGTCTATTGGTCTATTCTTTGTAATCAATTCTGTATTTTGTTCTGTTAATGTTTTCTTTTTGCTTGTACTACCCTTTTGAAATACTACCCTATATTGTGTGCTGCTGTTGCTTTGAGTTGTTATCTATCATCACTATTCTTGTACAGGAGGTCCTAATACAGTCTTTGACTATGGGGCCTCCTTCTGTATACTAAGTACTTATATCACCGAACTTTATTATCTATCAAGCACGTTATTGTTATTTTATTTGATGTATTTTTTTGTCAGACCTCTTCCATTATACTATAGTTGTGAAACTTCCGACACACTGATTGGCCAATACGGCGGGACAGCTGAGTGTCCCTTCACTAGTAGACCAAGCAATAAAATGTCGACTTGTGAACAAGTTTAGCCCACGTGTAAGGGGCACGTTGTACACAGTGTTGTACTCAGACAGAAGCTGATGGATCAGGTTTTTCGCAATAAATTTGCTTAGCAACTGACAGCCCAAAATTAACTTCTACAATCTTTCAAGTAGCCAAACACGGCCGACAGCCTTCCACGCAATAAACTATTGCAACAGCAACCACAATTTGCTCTACAATGCTCTCATTAGTAGGTACGATGGCTGTGACAACGCACCAATAACAAGTTAGCTTTTTCGCTCACTGTTCAACCAATTAAATCCCGAAGAATGTCACTCAGGGATGCCTGGAGTGGAAGACTCGAACTCTGCGTACTTTTCCCTTTTTGGGAGTGCTATTATTTGTTCTTTTCTCTCTCTCTCTCTCTCTCTCTCTCTCCTATATCTTTCGTGTTCTTGCCGCCGAACCATCCCGCATTTCTTTTTTTTTTCCTGAAAAATCTGAGCACCGGCTTCTCATACGCTGCTTCTAAATTCTTAATAATGAATGGTTGAAAATAAAAAGAGCTCAGGCTTGCGTATCAAGAAAGTGTCCCGGTGCATATGTCCCACATAATATTACCTGCAGAAATGAGAATAAGATGAAGGCATTTTGGACGCTCTGTTTACATGTGCGCTCTGGTTACTTTTGCAGTGAGTTAGTGCGTCCAAAGATTTATGAACAAGTACTCCGGCCATCTCAAAAAGATCGAGACTGTGTTTACCTAAACAAGCGCCTTTGACAACCAACTCAGTCTTGCTGTTGAATTTGCACATCCGAAATGACAAACTCTGATGACATAATGAACTTTGATACCGCTGGGCATAATACATGAACTATCTCGTGTAATGGCTGCATGCAGTGAATGCCGCATTACCTGCCAGAAATGAATTATATAACGCACTTAAAGGAAACGATTATTCACGAGCCCGTGGCCTCATAGAGCACACGCGTATGCAGGAACTTCGTTGGCGTTGCGCGAGCCAGAGATGGGGACAGAATTCTTCATGATGCAAATATTTGTGTTCGTAAAGCTCTGCTTGCTTCTGCTGCGTGCAAGCATTTCATTCCGGCGTACCACACAAAGGCGGTTTGCCGTCTTGGGAAATTCGTCGTTTAACATGCGTCGTAAAATATCTCACAGAATGATGAGCTTTGAAAAAAATAAAGAAAAAATGTAAAGCCAGAAGCACCAAACCACCGGCCTTTGCATGCATCGTGTGGTTTTGCTGCTTCGAAGCGTTCGAGCATCGACTCTCCATCAGTACAGTTCGTGTTCTGGTAAACGACCACTCGCTGTTGCTTATTTGTTTTGAGATTAACTCGAGGCCTTGGTTTTGAGATAGGCTGCATTTCATTGTTCTTAAGCTTTTCCCGTTAGTAGACATTTATCTGCTTGTAAGCGGAGAAAACTTGAGCACTCTACAAGATTTTATCAATGAAGTAGGTGTGAATATCAGCATGATTATTGAAATTAACTATGAGCACTTGCCGAATAAGCGAAGCGTCAGTCAAGGGCGAAGGTTTAGACAAGTGGATTCGTGCAAGGATCTTGTATTCGTTCCATGATGGCTTTATTGCAATACATTAGTGCATTGAGGTGAAGCGTGCAAAATTTATTGCGGTAGAAGCGAAGCGACAATTTGAGCAAATACCAAGTGCGAGTAACCTGTCATTATTTAGCATGTTTTGGCAACGCTTCAAGGACACAAAGAGGGTGACGGGACACCAAATCTGGAATCTGCACCGGTCCTTGGGTTGGGGGCTCACCTACGGAAGCGAGTGCCGGAGGCCATAGGGTGCTCGCATGCAAGATCGGCTATCCGCGATAGCCCCAGACGTACGGACAATCATCTATATTGAATAATAATCCAAATTTGGAAGAAAATCACTTCCTCCAGCTAAGTTTCTACTTGCAGGAAATGTTCTTTTTCAAGTGTTCATTCGGCGAACAAATCACACGGACTTGGTTGCTTAGAGAGTTCAGAGATTTACTTAATAGAGACTGATGAATTTCGCCTCGCCGCAATCTTGACATGCTCTTGCTTCAAGACAATTGGAAATGTTCCCGTTTTGCAGATTCCGGCCAACTGTCGCACTGCCAGATCATCTCCTAACTGGTGAGCTTCGTAGTCATCTCTTGTATTTTGGTCTTTCGCGCCTAACAAAGATCGAAATACTATTGTAAGCTTGATTTACTCATGCCTCACGGACATCCTCTCACGCTTCTTATCACTTCGTGACAACGCCCGCGCACATGGTGATAGATAGCTACTTCCTCTCTCTCTCTTCTATCGCTATTAAATGAGAAGCATTTCTTGGCGAACATTTGCTACTTTGACAGTCATGAAACAGCCGCCAACGTCTTGGTGCTCTTATGGTCGTTTCGATATCTTGGAAGATACGAAAATTGGCATAGTATGACAGGAGTGTATGACGAACATAAGTGATAGGTCATGACATAAATGTCATAACATGCGTGTCATATAGGTCATGACAATGACCCAGCGAAAAAGATTAACGCTCAATAACCACTGAAATCGATTCGGACGTGGGTACTGAGTGAAGGAAACACTAAAGGATGCTTGTAGAAGTCAGTCATGAGCATGACCCAGCATAAATGACAATGACTCAGCGAAATAAGATTAAAATTCAGAAACCACTTAAATGGGTTCGGACGTGGGTACTAAGTGAAGTAAACACTAAAGGATGCTAGTATAATTCATAGTAATGATCATGACTCAGTAAAAATGACAATCAATCATCGAAAAAAATATTAACACTTAAAAACCACTGAAATGGGTTCGGACGTGGGTAATAAGTGAAGGAAACACTAAAGGATAGTGGTAGAAACCATAGTCATGACCATGAGTCAGCAAGAATGATGACTCAGCGAAAAAATATGAGCACTCAAAAACCACTGAAATGGATTCGCGCGTGGTCACTAAGTGAAGGAAAAGGCTAAAGTTTGATGGTCGAAGTCACTAGTGATGAGTATGGCTAAGGCTTTCGCCGTAAGGTCTCTTAGGTGTAGCTAAAGGGATTCCTGAGGCATCATGACGTGAATAGTCATGTAGGTCATGAAAGCAGCCACGTAGGTCTTGGTGCTCTCATGATCGTTTCGTTAACTTGGTGGGTTCCCCTCCCCGCACACTGCTTCGCATAACATCGATTCCCACAGGGCGTGGGATCTGCCGGCTTTTTTTTTTTTTTACACCGCTTTTCCCTTTACCTTCTGGTTAACCTACCTGTCTCTTTTCTGTCTTCGTTTCCGCATAGTGGCCTGTCATTTCCTCTTCTCTTACGATTCCTGTCGTTTAAGATTTGGTACGACATCGTTTGGTTCATGCGCCTCCTTTAGACGTGTTCTCCATTGTTGTACAATAAGGAGGCCGCTCCTAACCTAACCGCCGTAACCAAACTTTGAAACTTTGCGCAGACAAGACGCGCACCCACCGCACTCGACACGATCGCCAACCGTGGCGTGCGTGACGTCCTCGTATATTTATACGAAGCTGCGTGGATGGAACGATTCGCGTTTTGTGTCGTCCCTCCCCCCTCCCTCCCCCTCTCGATGCCTCCGCGAGAGTGCACGATGATAGTGAGCGCTCGTTCAACGGAAAGCAAGCGTGAAAACGCCATCGTGCGCGCGGCCGAGACGCTCTTAGAGAGGCGGGAGAGAGGGGGCGGGCGTGGTGCATTTTCTCTCGGCGCTGTGACGACGCCGACGACGACGACGCCGCAATGAAGCGCGTTACAAAGTCTCTCGCCTGGTTTACTCGCTCGGCCAACGGTACAGAGGAGAGTCTCCCTTTAAATCACGGCGACTCCAAAGAACGCTCTCCGCCCGAAGGGGTTCGAAGGAGAAGCGGAGCTAAAAGAAGCGGCCTAAAGTGGTGGTGCTGAAGAGGGGGATCTCGGCCCGTCGCTGGTGGTGGGATGTGAGCGCACACGTGGAGTGGCAGTTCGCGCTGCTCTCGCTTGAAATACCGTAAAATCTCGCATATAATACCAACTGCGATACAATACACAGAAAAGTTTATACGGCTATTAATTTTTATTAAAATATTCTTGTATATGGTGACTTATAACACTTGGTAGTTGGCTATACAAATACAGTTAAAAACAGCTTACATTCGCAACCTAACCAGGTCATGTAACCTAACCAGGCCATGTAATCTAATTAGGCCATGTATCAGTTGCACAATGTTGCAGTTATTTATGACGTCGCTTGCGTTAACCTACATGTTTCATTATTTGAAGGCGTGTTCGTCCTGAGAGTCTATAGATATCCTTCCTTGAAATGCACGCGCTACCATCACTATTGCTTCCACATTCTCAATAGTATAAGCGTTTCTCCGCTCCCGTGTTGTCACTGTAATACGCTACCATAGCATGCACATTCAATTACCCGGTCAGTATGTCTGAGCAAACCCTATATTTGTGTCGCTGAATATAGGCTTACCACGTTTCATATCGACCGGTTTCGAAATTGCACGTGCATTGATGGCTCGTTTGCTTGACTACAGTCAACCACAAAAGCTTACGGCCCACAGAATCTCAGAAAACGTTCAATTTCCGAGCAGCCTGTAACAGTAGTCAGTAAAACCGAACATCTCAATGTTGCTCGCGTATCCTTGTAGAGGCTGTAAATGCGTATACTAGGCTGCGTTGTGAGGCTGCGCATATATTTAGCTTTTTCCAAGATCTTGTGTTCTGTAAAACTTTGTGGTTGACTGTACACTTGGTAGTTGGCTATATAAATACAGTGAGAACCAGCTTACACCCGCAACCTAACCAGGCCATGTATCAATTACACAATTAATTCGCCACGTACATCATTACGCGCGCGAGCAACGCAGTGACTGCGTGGGTTCGCATTTCGTGTTTTCATATGCGTTAGTAATGCGTAAGCAAGAAAACAGAAATCTGGGGTCGAATTCATAAAGCTTTTCGAGTGTAAGTGCTCTTTGCCATTGGGTGGCCACATTTGCTAAAAACATACGTCCAGTATCAAAATTAGCACAAACTTGCTCGTATCAACAATGCTATACTGTAGCAGCTTTTTTTCTTTTTTTTCCTTTGTGAATACGGGCTCTTGTCCTCCGTGGATGTTGCGTCACTCTGCAGTTTCTATAGTACCTAAAAAACGGGATTCAGAAGCAGTACCAAACTTAACGAAAACGTAAAAGAAAAACCAGAAATTGGGTCGTTACCATTTTGGTTTTTCTTTTGTTTGATTTTATTTCCCTCTTTCTTCGTTTATTTGTTTCCTGATGGTGATATTAACGACTATTCTGTGGCCACGAACGACTTTATTTACAACGCGAGACAACAGACATTTCCACTCGGGAAAAAGCTCATAATAAGAAAACCTCTGGAGGATATTTCGGAATATTGGTGGCTCTTGTTCTGATTCCGCCTGAATTTTTAAACGGTTGGTTAGAAAATAGCCTTGTGAGAATAATCTCGCACAAACATATTGTAGCACCTTTGTTTCACTGAAGGGTCCCTGGGAGCATCAGCCTGTAATAAAAAAAAGTTATCGTAAAAGTTTTCATGCAAATTTTTCTAGGAACACATACCAGCCGAAAATAATGTATGCATTGTCAGCGAAGGCGACCAGCAAATGGAAATCAGCTCCTGCGAACGAAAAGCTTTGTGAATTCGATCGCTCCTTATTATGTGTCTTGTAATATTTAACCAACTCACACATCATCAGCTCACCCATTAGCATTTCAGTAATGAACACTCATGGTTTCTTCGTTTATTCTTCTGTGGTTGGTGAGGTGATAGTGGATTTCTCGGCCACGCAATCGCTTGTCGTGTGGGCATGATAAGCGTGAGGTAGCCACGCCAGTGAAACGCGATTTGTACCCCCTTCTTGTTCTGCCTTCGCCGTGAAAGCAGCCGCTCGTAATATATGCCGCCCAAAGGTAGCCGTACTACGTCCGACCACTCCCTACATCCTCCTCCTTTGCGTACATTCGCAACTTTAGGCTGTAGGCGACGCCTATTAGGTGACAAAAAGAAAAGAACACGAAAGGAGTGCGCAAGACGAGTTGCGATTTATGTCCTTGCAAGTTTAATTAAGGACAAGTTCAGTTCTAGAGCACCGCCACGCCTGAGCAGAGGACATGACCCTGGTATAAGGAGATTCTTTTTAACCTGTGACATCACCTCGTGAAGGTCTTAAGAATTGCTTCCGTGGGGAATTCAGCCAAATTTCCAGTAGCGGTTGAAAGAAAACGGTGTACGCATTTCTTTTTTTTTTCTTTTTTCTCACATTCACTGGCGACCATCGCTCTTTCACTGGAGTGTTGCAAGTGAGCTCCGGCAAAAAAGTGCCCCTACCCTTTCTCAACAAGATGTTGAAACAAATCATGAAAAAATAAATGCTGTCTCGATCTTCATAACTAGCCGTCCCCTGCACAAAGCAGAGGGCTAATCAGGTTCAGAATTGTCTAAAAAAAATTATGGTTGATCCCTCTTTTATAGGGATCGGCAGAACACGAAAGTGAAACGCGTCTTCACAGAAGTTGCTGCATGTTTGCTTCGTGAACTCATGGTCCTCTGCAGCGAACGACGCAGGATTTGCGGGCCGGCGACCGTATTGCAGGTTTGTTGGCGCGCAGTGTCCTGTTGACGAGTGCCGTACTGCTGGCGAGTGGTTTCGGCGAAGGTGCGAGCATTTGGTCCGACTCCATAGTGGCTACGGCAGCCAGTCGAACTTTGACGCGCACAGCTGCAAGAATGCCAGTGGCAGAGTTCGCACCGTGCGCGCGCGAACGCGCGAAGGCGTTCCGCTTCACGCTGGCGTGTCTCTCGCCGGAGCAAAGCGAGATTCGCCCAGCGACGTCGTTGAGCGCAGCAGTTGTCTTAGGTGATGTCATCGCAAGCGAACCAGTGGGTGATGCACAGCTGAGGCCCGTTGAAGCCGCTATTCGTAGGCGACAAAGCGCCACAGGCTAATCCGACGCTAATTGCCTACACCAGGCCACAGACCACAGTAGTACATAGATTTGTATGATTTTATTGCTTGTAGATTTAGACGTAATGGCGGCTTTGTTTATTGCGCTTTATATGCCTTCATTGCCGTAAATCTCAGAAGAATCTATACTTTTCGAATTGCAGAAGACGTTGCAAACACGCGCAATCGCTACTAATTACAATGGTTCAGCTTGGCGACATGGCCAAATCGAAACGCGCCAAGCGTCTCAATGCACTGGCTTGCCCGTGATAAATTCACAAGGGCGTTTTATATCGCGTGTCGAGGCGTTCGTCCGTGTCGTAATGGTTTCACTCTCTCTCTCTCTCCTCTGAAACGGGGGTGAAACCGTAGAGCCGCTTGTGGATCTGCGCGAATTCTAATTAGGCGTAGCCAGCATGATGGTGGTTGAATACGCCTTCCGGCCCCTACTGTATATTGTAATTGTATATTGTATTGTTCCTTTTGTGAAATGTTATGTGTCAAAGCCAGGCAATAAAAAAACGTGTCGTAATGGTTTCAACATCGGGCTTCTCTTCCAGAGTTCCTGTGTTCGAATCCTGCCGTCGGACAATATTAATAATGTTTTTATTGTATGATCATTTATTGTATAATTATTGTATGAAACTATGCACGAGGCTATACTTGGTTATTTATTCTATGGCTACAACGCGTTGGACCCTCTACTGTCCTGTGACTACCGAAGCGCTCCCTGTCGGCGCTCGTTAGTATCACAATGCAGTGCTTCTCTTCACTGCTCCTAGATGGCGACGATTACATCCGTTGCCGGAAATCTTTCGTGAAACCCGGGGTAAAGCACTTTTGTGTTAAAATTTGATTTGCCGCACAAGCAGTGAGCAATCAGTGACATCACTGCAGTATCTGGTGGTGGTATAGATCTGGTGTAGGTGCTCCTTCCTTGCGTACCCCGCACCAACACCAGATATTACGTTGTAGTGATGTTAAACAATTACACTGCCAAACGCGTGAGTTAACAGCAGAGTGAACTTGTGCCCAGTGAAACAAGCGAAACTCAAAGCATCGTTTGGGGTTCTTGAAGAAGTTACCAGATGGACGAACATGTTTGTGTAAAGCGAGCAATTTTGTGCGTGTGACGCTAGCCTGTGCGGGACGACAGAAGCAAACGACTATGACGGTAATATTTTGACGGCGGGGGCATACTTTTCTTAATGCTTAAGCATTCTTTGGTGAGTACCCCAGCGAAATCTGTCTGTCAGGCGAAAAATGCAATGCCCTGTATCTGCACAAAAATGCGTAACTTGCAATGTTAGGACTTTAATTGGCATAATAGTGTAAGTGTAGATGGTGGGTAGCTTTATAAGCGATAAGGAACAATTGAAACAAAAAAGAAGAAAAAATTATCAGAGAGAAAACCGTTCTGGCCAGGCCGCCTTGAAAGCTTACTTTTCTGCATTACGAGATCGCGTGCAGAGAAGCCTGCTGTGGGGCTGCTGATGATAAAAATAAGAATAACTGATTTGTACGTGTAATAATAGTATAAAAGTAATAATAATAAATGATTCGTGGCATTAAAAAATGGTGACGTCGCCATCGCCGCGTCAAGGAAAAAGAGAACATAAAATATGAAAAGGAAAAAAGACAGCTGTGGTAAAACTGCTTGTGACGGCGTTCCGTCTCAGTTGATACGATTGCTTTCAAGGGACAATGCAGCTTCCTGGACAACTCATCTCCACATCATTCAGTAGTCGGATTTCATTTATTTGGCACCGGAAAAGCGATGGGTACACATGCATAAGCTAGAAAAAGCAAGTCAGCAAGAGCGGAGTAACAGCCGAACCAAAGAATGCTTCAGCATTAGTAGACAATTCTCGGTATTTCTGCAGCATTATTAGTTCGGGAAGAAAGATTACGTATTCTGTAAAGACCTGAGCCGATCCCGAAGGCGATACAGTGCTGCACAGCGTCTGCGTAGCGTCCTCTGCTACGAAAAAAAAACTGCGAAATGTGGGCCGATCGCGAAGGCAGTACAGTCGAACAGAGCGACTCTAGGAATTAGCTTTCACGACGCCTGAATGGGAAAAACTGGTACGATCCGGCTCGTGCCACACGTGAAAGACAGTGGTAAGGTTGTGGCCCGGTTGAAACTGGTACGCGCTCACGTGTCATGTGACTTGAAGCACACGTCAGTCGTCTCGGATAGCTAGTTGTCGTTGCCACAGGAGAAAGATGCGTGCGATTGTGGCCTGGCAGTTATAGCATGGGGCTGCTGTGTTGGTAGCTAGTGGTTCGATCCTGCTGTCAAACACTATATTTTTTCCGTTTATCGATGAAACCCGAAGCTAGGCGAGACCTGGGGAACCTATTTACTGCGAAGTGCCTCAGATAATTGGGACCTTGCTTCGCATTAATAATCGCTCACTTACCTTCGAGCATGTGCAGCTCTCCAATATTTTAATAATGTCACGGGTGCGTCAACCGGCACGACGGTCAGCTATAGCGCCTTGTCGTGGGATCGCTCGATGCTCTCGTGCGAGGTTGAAATCTTTCGCGGCGCACACAATCTCATTAGACAAAACTCTTCGGCTGTGGAATCCGCGACAACATTAAAGAATTTTCGAATGCATTAGCGGCGCCTTGCGCCATGCGACAAATTTATGTCAGAGTGACCATCCGCTGAAAAATGGTCACCGTCCGGTCACCGTCCAAAAAGCGGTCCCAGTGTCCTAGTATCGTCTTTTAGGTTATTAGGTTTTTCCAATGGACCCAACCCTAAGCCTTCGAGTACCATCAAGGCTTCGCCGAGGAGACGCAACACTTTTGTGCAGATTATGGTTGGGCGTTGCGTTTACCAACGCCTATGCGTTCCGCATAGGAATGGCCGACAGCGCAGCCTGTGACCACTGCGGCAATGAAGAATCAATTGTACATATTTTGTGCGACTGCCCGCAGTACAGTGCGCAAAGACATTTTCTTACCAACACGTTCAACCAATTGGACGACCGGCCTCTGTCGGAAGAAAAAATTCTCCACCACAGACTGGACCCAACGTCACAGAAGAAGGCCGTGCAGGCGCTTCTGCGCTTCTTACGAGCCACCGGCCTATCTGACCGACTGTGATTAGAACGCTCTTCCGGTGCAACGAAAATATCGCACACCTTCTTTGTGAGTGCCCTCGTTTTAACCCGCAGAGAGCAGCTCTCTCAGCCACGATAGGTCAACTGGACAAACGCTTAATAACGCAAATCAACATCCTTGTAAACTGGCCTACACGAAAAACAGCGCGAGCCACCTTGAAAGCACTGCTGCGTTATTTAAAAGACACCGTACTCAGTGACAAATTGTGACTGTACACTGTGTGACGTAGGATGGGACGTTGACACTATTCAACACTAGAACGCCTTCGCAGACTGACAATGCCCACAGAAACAGTTCAGTTGTGTGTGTGTGTGTGTGTGTGTGATTTTTTTTATTTCCTTTTTCTTTCCCCTTTTTTGTACTTATTTTTTCTCTCTCTCTCCTGTCGAATCCCTTTACCCCTCCCCCGGTACAGGGTAGCCAACCGGAGATAATGTCTGGTTAACCTCCCTGTCTTTCCTTCACCTTTTTTCTCTCTCTCCAATGAATCCGGCAAACCCCCTCCTGTTTATCAGCTCAACTATCGTTTGCTAGCGCTTATTGTGTAACCACTGAGCCTGCAGGAGCACGTGTGCGCATTTCTGTTCGCGTTGAAAAGCTTAACGGAATAGCCGATATATAGACCATTTTACGGAAGCGTTTAGGTGCAGCCATCTAGGGTTCATAACGCTTCCGTTTTCCGTCTTTAACAACGAAGTTTACGATACTACAGTCGATTCGCAAGCATGAAAGCAGTTGTATAAATGCGGTCAGCGTTTCGTGACCATGGTACGTGACTTAACTCCTCATAAAACTACGCAATTGTTCGTGTAACAGCCTAAGATGGCAGCGCCAACAAATCGAATATAAAATCATCTATAGAATCATCAACGTCCCTGTGCGCATGCGCCCGCCGTCGCAATTTTCATAGCTGCGCTTCGCGACACGGCCGTGGGATCGCTCGATGCTCTCGTGCGAGGTTAAAATCTTTCGCGGCGCACACAGTCTCATTAGACAAAACTCTTCAGCTGTGGAAATCGCGACAACATTAAAGAATTTTCGAATACATTAGCGGCGCCTTGCGCCATGCGACAAATTTATGTCAATGTGACCATCCGGTGAAAAATGTTCACTGCCCGAAAAGAAAACAATGTAATACAATCACGCAGAAATACAGGGTGTGGCAAAAGTTCCCGCACTCTCTAGAAATACATTGTGAAAAAAAGGTAAACGACTCAAAATAAAGAAATTTCTTAGCGGTCCATACGGAAAATGGTTAAAGAGAAGCTCCACAAGGTCAATCTTGAGATAGCTTATAGAGTCATAGACCACAAGAAAGAGACCCGGGTCATAAAATGCAACGACCTGCTGAAATGCTTTGGTAGCACAGTACACCAACGCAACATTCTCTTCACAGGTGAGGCAGTGTTCAATACCAACGGTGTTTAGACGGCCAAATGATAATGTATTGACAGGAGGCCTCAAAGTAAGCCAACGTCAGTGGAAGGATTGTCTAAAGAGTTTCTCACCCTCATGCAGTGATGGTTTTGGGGGCAATCTAAAAGGATTCAAAGCTTAAAGCGTCAATTATCTGATAGATGTCTTGAAGAAGGAGGTCCAGCCTTCGGCCGAATCGCACTACGGAAACCTTCAGTGAACGTATCAACAAGATTCCGCTCGGGCTTACAAGGCGAAAGTGGTGCAATAATAGTGCACGAAGAACTTCCCTGACTTCATTTTCGCGTCATGACGGCCCTCAGACAGCCCGGGTCTAAACGCGCGTGACTATTCAGTCTAGCTGATCCGCGTTAAAAAGCACAATATGCTTACTCGATCTTCACCGCTATTTGGCTTCTTTTCGTCGGGCATTAGAAAAAAACATAAAGTGAATTCGACGCAGACTACATCCTTGCCGCCATCCATGCGCTTCCGAAGCGACTCAGGATTGCATTCGCGGAAAATGAGACTTTTCAAAAAGTGCATTTGGATTTGCGTATGTTGAACATGACACACTCAGTTACCATAAAAGATGCTTTATTACATTGCATGGCAACCATATTTGTGGGCTTTTATTTGAATGCGAAAGCTTTTGCCGGACTGTGTAGACAATAACTGTAATCCGTGCCTTTTTAAAACAATTCAAAACCACTGTCTGACAAAAAGAGCGTCATTGAAGGCACCTTAGAAGCTTTATTCTTTTCAGGTGAGACGATCTATAAGGTCCCTTGCTCCACTTAACAGTGCTAAGTTTTGGAAGTCACAACGTTAATCTCACGTGGCACTTATGTCAAGTATGCTGACAGGATGATAGAAAAAACGTTAACAAGGTCACGACTCTGTTCTATTTACGTGGCGCAACTTCCACCTATAAATAGTGATGCAAGACGTTTGACTGTTACTGCTGTCAAAAACATGCGCAGTTGTAACATAAGAAAATGTAGCGTCAGTGAGGTTGGGAGAAGGAGAGAACGCGCATCCAGAGGCACAATTCTGTAGCAGGTAGATATAATGTACAACTGAACACAAGCTAATACAAAAACAATTCACCGACGATTACGACACTCCTTAATGGGAAATTTGAGCGCAGCTGTACACGTGTTTTCATTTTGCGATATATTGGCTTGCGCGGAAAATCTATCTCGTGCGGCACGTAGAAAACGGAGCAAAGTGGGCCGCGATGGCCTCGTTAATCGGGAGATCGCGAGAGAAAGCGCGTGTGGGACGCGTGGGCGCGATTCACAGCATCCGCGGCAGACAACCTCCGCTCATGCAGCGCTTTGTTTCCGTACAGACGACGCCCGCACTACTCTTGTGCCATCTCGTAGCCATCGTCGACACAAAGCCCTCGTGCGCGGCTCTACGCTTTTCTTTTCACGCTTTCGCCATACTTTCCTCCGCTTTCCGCCTCATTCATGGTTCCGCTGCGCCCTCCTCCTCGCGCTCTCTTCGCTCTCACCGCTTTTTTCATCTTCCGCTGCGCTCCACGTTCACTCTCATCTTTCGCTGTGCTCGTTCGCTCGGTTACGCCGACGCTCGACGCAGGGGTCGTATTCTGAAACGTTCCACTTTGGCGATATTTCGCTTTTCACCTTCAGATGCGCTCTGATTGGCTGTTTTAGCAAAATTGGATGAGCTGATTGGCTGGTTGAGCCCGACGTCATTAAATTTTGCTCAACCAGCCAATCAGCGCGCATCTGAAGGCGAAAAGTGAAATATCGCCGAAGTGGAACGTTTCCGAATACGTCCCCAGGAACGGGCGCCTAAGAGCTGCGCTCTAAATAGTGAAGAAAAATTGAGTTGCGGAACTTACGGCAAGCACTTCCAGGGGACGACCGGCAGATTATTGTTGTTCTTTAGACAAAAAATGTATAATCATCACATTCTGCCGGTAATAAAAGTTGGTAGTTTCGCCCGAAGGACGAAGCGTTGACCGCGACAACAAGGCTTAGGGTTGCTGTTGAGCTCCTCCAACGGTGTTCTACATCTACGCGGATGCGACATGGCCCGAAGCAACACGCAAGGCAATGTCCGCTGGGCGGAAGGAACACCGCCATGGCAGCTACCAGGCGTCTGAGCTGCCATCGGCAGCTACTGGCGTCTGCCGCCAGTGGCGTTGCAGACGTGGCACCTCGAAGCTGCGTGAGATGAGACTGCATGAGACCGACGAAAAGCCGTCGGCATTGCTCAGCGCCCAGTGAAATATTAGACCCGTAATAATCAATGGTACCGCTATCAGTGAAATTGCATCACTTTGAGATTAGGAGCCCAAATATTGTTTTGCATTTTTAATGGTTTAGGATAAGAGACATACACTGCGAATTTCAAGTCACACGGATGTTTTTAGTGCTCTGCAGTGGCCAAAACCCTGATGACTAAATCAGTAGGACCATAAAACCCGATCAGACCAGCTTTGGTGTTTCAATAATATAGCCATATTGGTCTAGCATATTAAAGAATCCATACGGACCACTACACCAACGCCGATTCCGACGGCGTCGACGAAGACGGCAAAATGTCGTCAGGAGTGCCCATATAATTGCTATCGCAATGATATCAGACAGAAAGTTGGCGCTTAACAAATAATCATTAAAAAAAGAAAAACGTAAAGCAGCGAGCGACGGGACGAACATTTGTAGGCGCTATGGTAAGACAGAGGAAAACAGCGGTGCGGATTAGAGGGTAATCCCCGAACGGGCGTAGCCGATATTCTACTTGGAGTGGCGATATTGTATAGTTGGTTTGGAAATTCGCCCTGCTTCAATGTTAACAGCATCATGTATCGTGTATATATTTATTTTTACTTGCAGTTATGCTGCGTCTACAACATAATTGTCTTGCTCATTTATACGCATTTTTGTTCCCCTTTCTTGGTTGCTTTACGGATATTATTGCGGTTGCGATACTTGCCTGCTCCTGCCATTTGTACTGGGATGTTTTCCTAGCCAAGCCCGTGCAGCGGTTTTTCTCACAACGACCCTCCGCGTATCCCGGATATTCGAATAAAGTTTGAAGTGAAACTTGAATTTTAAATATTAGAAGGAGGAAATGGAGTTGTGCAGATAAGCTAATGCGTAAAGTCGATAACCGGTGGTTTACCAGAGTTAGAGAATTGGTGCCAAGGAGGAAGTGAAGCGAAGTAGAGCGCGGCAGGTGTTTTATGCGGTGTGATGAAATTAACAAGTCAGCTCACGCAATACGGGTAATTCGGAAAGGCAATGGACATGAATTACGATAACTGTGATCGCGATGATGATGGTAGACGTACGGCAAAAAATACGTCATGAGTGGAAATGGCAGCAATGCGTGGGCCGGATGGTGTCACGGAAAGAAAGAAAGAAAGAAAGAAAGAAAGAAAGAAAGAAAGAAAGAAAGAAAGAAAGAAAGAAAGAAAGAAAGAAAGAAAGAAAGAAAGAAAGAAAGAAAGAAAGAAAGAAAGAAAGAAAGAAGGAGAAACGAGACGCCTATTCTCATCCTTGCGAGCACGGCGCAAACTCGCGTTGTTCTCCGCCGTGCGTCACTCCCCGTGAAAGACGCGCCCCTCGCGCCCTTTCACTCGCACATACAGCGTTCGGCGCGCGGCGACGATTTCATCTCCAATGACGTCATACGGAACCTCACGGCGACGCGACGGAGACGCCTACGGCAGAAATCTGCTTTGAGTGTCCTATAATTGCTACGCAATAAAGTGGAAGAGCCAAACGAAGTCAGTTTTGTGAACAGCGACAAAGCAGCGCTGGATAGCAGGATTTGCGTAGCAAGTGTTCATATATACATATATATATATTCACAAAAGTGCCCACCAAATTGTTTACAGAAGTAGAACGCTGTAAGCACGAAATCAAACGCGTGAAGTTGACCAGAACGCATCATGGTCGTTATTTCTTTGGACCACCACGTGCGATTGGTTTTCAGCCCCGGATTCTTATGATCGAAACACTTAATTGATAGGGACTGTCAGGAGCACGAGGGCACGCGGGAACGCAAAAAAAAACACGCTTTATGGAGACACACTGGCTCATTCGCGTTGACTCTTATGATCGACACACTTCATTGATAAACTAAAACCGGACGGTCTGGAGCACCAGCGCATGCGCAAACCCAAAGCAAGCTTTATTATGAGGCGCTGACTCATTCCCGTTTCAGTTTCTCCTGATACTGATAGTGCGCTGCGTTAGATATGCTTACCAACCCCAAATGATCGTCATTGTGTTTCGGGAGCACCGGCGGTTGTCAGTCGATAGTGTTTGCGACCGATCAAACCGGACCTCGAACGATCACCTGAACGCAGACTAACTCTAATCGCGTTCAGGCATTTCGTGTATAGAGGGGGGTGTACGCTGGCTGGGCCGCCGCTGACGCATCGACGTTAAAAGAAAAACGCGCTTGAGCTCGCGATGTGCACATGCCCCCTCCCCCCCCCTCCCCCTGGCGGCTGGCCAGCACGCTGCAGCAGACACTTCCGGCCGAAAGTGGTGCGAGCGTGTCCCGAATCCGATCGCTGGTTCGGTCGAGCGCACACAGCTGACCTACATGCGCGGGTCATCAATTGCCACGTGACGCGTTGCGCGGTCCGTCGTGGCGTACCGAAACTGCGGCCGCCGCTGCGCATCGTGGTCCGGCAACCGTGTCCAACGTGAACTCGCTTCGCCAGACTGCCTGGACCTCGACGCTATAGTCCTCGCCATAACCAAGGGCTTTCTGACTTTGGCGCGCACATTACATTTATACATATTTGAGGGCGATACGCCGGGCTCTTTGTCCCATTTTCGTTTTTCTCGTGGCGCGTGAAGCCAGTGTCCACGTGCTCATTCCTCAGTATATTGTCATTACTCTTTTTTTATTATTTGAATATTCTTGCTATGGCTTATTCTGTTCGTGCCTCAGTGACTGCGCCTCGGAACAAGATATCTGGTTTTGATGCTCTTTCGTCTTCACTGGTAAATCATTATTGCTACATTTTCTTTTTCTTCTCTTTGCGCACTTCAGTTTGCGTCAACACTTTCGGAGCGCCTGTACTTCGAAGGTGACATGCGTAAAATGTGCAAAAGCATGCAAGAAACAGCTATTCATTGAGTAAAAGGTTAAACCTCGGCTGTGACGTTGTTAGGTCATTCTCGTTTCTGTGATCCTCGTTTTTGTTTTGTGTTTTTCGTTTGGTTTGGTTTCAGCTTGTCCCTTGCTTCCACGTGCTCCTAAGTCGGCACGTGACCGTACAATCCGTCGCAAATAATCGGCGCCATGTTGACGCCGACTGCGCACGCACTCGACTGTGACTTGGCGGAGCACAACACTGCGAGTATATATATATATATATATATATATATATATATATATATACCACGCTACATTCTCCACGCCAGAGCGCGCACACCCGTATATAGAGCCACAATATACTATAGTTTGTGGAGCAGTAGCAACCATGTGACGAGCCCGCGCTTTACGTTTTCGCGACCCAGTGGCAAATTATTCGTGCCATTTGTTAAGCCCTCACGTGCAGCGCTTCGTGACGAACATCTTGCCGCCCTTTAGACTCAAAGTGTGATCCTGCGCATGCGCATACACCTCAAGCACGTACCTCAAGCTGCGTAAGCGTGCACGCATGGCGGAAGCGTCGTGCGGCAAAAAAAGAAGGACCCGCCAATGACGGTATCTGTACAAGTTACGTATTCATAACCGCGACTAACGAGAGCGGCTCGAGTCGCACATGGATGGCATCGAAAGGCTGTCCTGACTCTCCCTGCAGTGCGTTTACACGAATTCTAACCAGACGGCCGGCAACGCCGCCTGGTGTCCGAGTGGGAAGTGTGAAAATGGTGAAGTGGCTCATTGGAGAACGCCGCGAGGCAGCCGTAATATCGGGCCCTAGAGGAGAAAGAGAAACTGGTTCGTGTACACGTATGTTCGCCCAGTGTCCGGTCTCCCCGACACGACAGCCTTCGTAGCTTCGTTTACAATAGCACAACCAGACCAGATCGTGTCTGAACTCGAGCTGACCCAGACTGACCGGTCCTCATTTACGTACCTGCACAAGCCAAGTGGGTTAAGCGAGTCACGTGAAAACTCATAAAAAAATAACTCATACTAATTTTGCCGCCATGATAGAATATTAGTTTTCAGACCACGTGCGTTGTGTAGTCTTAACAAAGCGGTATAATCTTGTGCCGAACAGAATGTACCCTGCAGAAAAACGTCGACGCAAACTGTCACACATCCTTCGCACAGTTTTTCACATACTGGAATGTATATGGTTCTCCCCACGCTAGAATGCATGGGGTGCCTTCTCCTAATTTATTGGCTGGCAATGGCCCTTTCTACCAAGAACGCTCGCAGTACTGATGCTCAATTTTTGAACCTGATATGTTAGCTACAGATCTAATAACGTAATTATTCTGTGATTAACTTTCATGAGACTTGACACCCTTGGCCGCATTGGGGCTTAGACTTAATAGAAGTGTGTGATAGCATGTCAATGTGTTCATAAGAGGTTGCAACCGAACCCTTTATTATAATCTCATCGGCTATGACATTATTTTTCTCAGCTAATAAAAGAACTTGTTCTTGAACCTGACTTTCTCTCCAAGCTATCCGCAAACACGTAATATTGATTCTTTGAGTTTGCCGTCCCAAACAGCTCAGGGCTGTAACCGAGAGCTCCAGATTCTATTTGGCCGCGCGGAGTTTGTTAACGTGCGCCAGACTTCAATACACGAGTGTTTTAACCTTTATTTTACATCCCGACTCCATCTGAATGCGTCCACCATGGTCGGGAATCCAACCCGCAACCTCGGGCTTGGAAGCAGAACCCAAGAGTCACTAAGCAACCGTGGCACGTGAACACTTACGCCAAGCCAAAAATAAAATACAAAAACACTGTATGCTTCGAGGGCAAGTCTAGATTTCAAGAACTTTCCAACTGGCAGGCGACGCCAACGTAGTCCTGTCACTTTCTTTCTTCCTCTGTACTTTTGCCCAGACACCGCTATACATAGAGGCGCTCGATCGCAGAGCCTCACCGCGCCTTCGTACACACCCCCGGCAATAAAGCTCTCCGAAAGTTCCAAATTCTTCGCCACCCGCAACTCACGGGTCCTGCATAAGTCATCGCCGCTGTCCGCCTACATTTATTTGTCACTCGCGGTAGTCTCGACGCACTACCTCGAAATTCAGAAAGAAGGAAGAAGAAAAAAAACGCGCGCGAGCGCGCAGTCGCACGCGCAGCTATATGCTTCTCCGCGGCCGCGCGCACAATGAAGCAACCCCTAGTGAGAGCGCGATGAAGTCATTGGCTCCCGGGGCTTATATGCAATTCAAATTGGCCTCTGTGCGCTATGCCCCGGTAAGAATGTTACGCCCCAAAGGAACGGGCGCCAGGACGGTTTCGCAACGCCCAAGAACAAGAGGCTGCGCGCGCGACTGCCTCCTTTTCTTATATCGCGTGTTTCCTGCGGCTCGGTCGGCACTAATGGAAGTTCTGTGGGAAGGCGCTGCTTCTCTCTGGGCAGCAGCAAAATACGACGCTGCGTCAACGAGCGACGAGTGCTTGCCCGCGACGACTGCAGGCTGAGCAGTCCTTTACGGGGGCAAGGCGAGACACGCCGGGACGCGCTCTTTCACTATATATGCGCAGCGCGACCTGCGTTCAGGAGGTCACCGACAGTGAGCCTATAGCGAACTTGTGTTTCTGTTTTATCGGGCATTAGCGCGCTCTCTACATTAGAGTGTCGGTTGCGGGGGTCAGTTTCTTGTTCGTAGATTTCGTGGGCGCTTTTTACTTCTCTTTTTAATGCAGCTGCACCATTAGAAGAAGACGACGCCACCGCCTCAAGGCGCCAACGCCTTCCTTGTATTAACGTAATGAACAAAAAATAAATAAAGAGCGGCTAATGACGTCTAGGTCTGACTCGGCCGACAGATCAGAGAGAGAAATCGCTATTTAACACGCCTGACGCAGTCGCACACATGCATACATACATACATACATACATACATACATACATACATACATACATACATACATACATACATACATACATACGTACGTACGTACGTGCGTGCGTGCGTGCGTGCGTGCGTGCGTGCGTACGTACGTACGTACGTACCTACATACATACATACATACATACATACATACATACATACATACATACATACATACATACATACATACATACATACATACATACATACATACATACATACATACATACATACATACACAGTGTACACACACACACACGTACGTACCTACGTCTGTCTGTCTGTCTGTCTGTCTGTCTGTCTGTCTGTCTGTCTGTCTGTCTGTCTGTCTGTCTGTCTGTCTGTCTGTCTGTCTGTCTGTCTGTCTGTCTGTCCGTCCGTCCGTCCGTCCGTCCGTCCGTCCGTCCGTCCGTCCGTCCGTCCGTCACACATTCAGCAAACATTCGATGTGGCAGTGTAGATTTCCAGCTGTGCTGGAGGTGGGAAGTCTCAATGTCAAGTGAGAGTGTAGTAACGTATCTAGAATACGGGTGTTTATAGATGCATATTGTAGTTTCTGAGCTGAGGTGATCAAAGAGTCACAAAAGTTGGAGAGTATTTTGCTTTGTTCGAAATAACGTAACACATTGGTGAGGTCTTTTAGCGCTAAAGCGTTATGTAAGCGCATGTCCTCAACTTCACCCATAGAGGACCTGAAACAATTAAAGCGCGTGCTTCGCGACGCCAAGTGGCAGCTGTGCTTATAATAACTCTGAGCACAGGGCTTTCTACAGATTCTATGTTTTCGAATTGCACAGCAGGGTACTAGTCTTGCTTTCTTCAAGTTCATCTGCGGGTTTCGTTCGTAATTGACGCCCATGTATATTGTGAGTGTCATAATTGCGCACATTCTCGTTTCATCTCGCGCTTTGCAAGTACTGGTTACTGGGGCTGCGTATACGTCTAGGCAGTCAAATCGGGGGAGACATTGATAACACAGCCCATCCAGCAATAAAAGTGCACACATTCGTATGCGCTTCGAGTGCGAAGGAAAAAAATCACCTATACTTGGGAAATTCGTTGCTACTGATCCCGATGGCGCTGCTAATGCGGATAAAATGTTTTTATTGTCCCTTCTCTAGGTGAGTCATTCCAAGCCTTGAGGAGTTCATTGAAAGGACTTCTGAACAGCTTTACTATTACCTGAAAGATATATATATATATAAAATGAATATCGCTGCTACTATCAAACGAAAGGCTGCGAAGAAAAATAGTCCAGGTGTATGTTCTTCGAAGTAGGACCTATATTTACCTTTTTGTGTTGATATTGTATCCCTTTGTGTGTCTGTTTTAGCTGGCATATCATTGCATCTGTCTCTTCTTATTTTTTTTGCGAGCCATTATTTTTATAACTACTGCTCGCCTAAGAGAGAAGGAGACCTCTCCGGTACACAAATTTAATAAAAAAAGAAACAAATAAGAAACCCAGTTTACTCAATTCTCGTTTGATATCTGCGAACTTTAGCACGCCTGACACTCCGCATCCGATAAAAAGAGAGAATGCAGTATTCGATCAATAGAGGCTATGTTATGCGCCCTTTTCTTAAGCGTGCCGCCTAATGCGTAAGAACTTGTGGAGTGCAAATTGTCATTCGCACGTAGTTAGCCTCGCTGAGGGCTGAAATATATTGAGCCACAACTCTCGCTTCTGTTACGCTCTACATCCGTAAGCTACTAAATTTCGCTCGGCGCGGTGCTAATCACCTCGCATAAACGCGAAACATTTGCGAAGCTAAGCATACGTTAAGAATGCTGCATAAGTGTAACGCAAACCCTTTCGTTTTATCTCCCGGTTAGCTCTCTCAAACACAAAACGTAGTTAAGATATTGCACTATAATAAAACTGACTTGCTACAGCGAGCTCCGCTGTCCATTGCAGTCTAGGGTCTCTATCATCGACATATTGCAGCTGTAGAATTTCTCGATTCTGCTTGCTCTCGTGGTCCAAGACAAAAACAAAAATAAAAGCGAGGAAGTTTGTCGACATGGCGCGTTCGAAAACTTCGTGAATAGAGGCCTCGAAGTCGACGGCAGCCGAAGCCGATCAGAACGACGGCCAAAAAGATAGCCGACCATGTGCCCGAAGGGGAAGGGCCAACGAAAATAGACAGTTGCGACGGGAAAGGAGGATCGGGGAAGGAGGAGAAGGGGAGTAGGCTATAGCCAATACATAATACGGGCTCATTGGCCATGCCCCCCCTCTCTCATCTCTCTATGCTTGGCCAGGCCCCGGGTGAGATGACATCGGAAGGGGGGGGCCTCTTTGTTTCGGCGATGCACGGCGCCACGGGCCTTACTCCGCTGACGCCGGCCGTGGCCATGAATGCCAAGTGGCGTGCCCTTCGACGCGAATCAGCAATGAAGACGGAGGCAGCGCGGGCGTCGCGCCATTTTTAGCGTATTATATAAGCGGCCGCCGGTTGGCTCCCCCCCCCCCCCCCCCTCTTTTTTTTTCGAACACCCTGCTCGCTTGGCGGGGTCTCCCCCTCCGCGTAGATAGATAGATACATATAACGTGGGTGTCGCGGAGACTCGAGGCCTGGTCAGCCAGCGGTGGCTGCACAGACGATGCTGCTGCATGCGTTGCACTGACCCCCCTCCCCCAACTCTCCTCTCTGCCCTGCTGACCCCCGCCCCCCATTGCTTGGGCAGCCGTACGAGTCCCTGGTCGCGCAACGGTTCGCTGGTTCCGCGCGGGGTTCTTCTCCAATATATTCATGTATTTTGGGTTCAAAGCTCCTTTTTTCTTCCTTTCTTTCTTTCTTTATACTCATTTCCTCGTTTCTTGCGGGTGCGTTCTTTGCTACACTGCGACGTGTGTTTTACTTGGCGATTCGCTTCGTGTCTAAGCTCGGGCTTTTTGTATTCGCCTGGACGCTCTCGTATTTTTCCTCTCTTTTTTCTCTAGTTTACGCGGCTTTCGACACGTCGCTTTCGCTTTCTTGTGAAAAGTTATAGCCGCGAGAAGCGGTTTCAAAGAATGCGCACCGCGGCGCCGCGCCGGCCATGTCGTATTGATTTCCCATGTGCGCCCCGAAATTTAGGTGGCCGCCTGCATTTGAATACAAATTCTTGGACGCCGCTCAGCCGTGCCTCGCTGAGCGCGGGGCCCATATCGAGGAAGGTATTGCGCCGCACCCTCACCGTTGTTTCGTATCCTTCTCCTTGTTGTTCCTTTGCTTCTCTGGGCTTGCCTCGACATTCTTTTTTTAATATTTCCTCCTTTCAGCTCCTGTTTATTCAGATTTAATGCGGTGGAAGCGAATCCGGCCCGCTGTCGGCCGCAGCGGGTATACGAGCGGAACGAGAATAGACGCTACCAGCTTTGATGCGACTTTCCAGGCTCGAGATTTCCTGATCTTTCGGCGGCGTTTCCTCGCGCCATAGAACGGAATACAAGGCCCCTTCCCCATAGCGTTGTGTGAAGTTTCGAATGTTTCAGAGCTGCCTGACAGGTCTCTTTGGTGCCAAGAGACGGGTGCTTCAAGAATCACTCGTCTCGCATGGCTCAGCAGGCTCGCGTAGGGTTTTTCGTGTGTCCCGTGTACCGTCTAGACAAGTGTATCGATCCTCTCATTTCGTTTACGATCGTTATCATTGCCGTTTGTTGTTGTTGTTATCTTCAGTCAAACGGGGATAGTACCAGGACGGCCATTTCTAAGCGAGAGAGGCAATTAAATGTACAAAAAAACTAATAACTTCAACCTCACACTATACACCAATTGTTCCTCCACCAATGAGGTACTTGAGCGACCCTTCCTCAATGGGTTCCCCTGCAAAGGACTGTAATCACTCAGCGTTTTAGGAAATTACAGGTCTTGCCTCATGTGATTATTCCAAACATAGTATTAGCGCAGCGTCCCCTACACAGACTGTTCTCATAGCCAGCTTAATGGAAAGTACCGCGCGAGCTCGTTAAGGAAACGCGACCACCAAACCTAACGCGGTTTAGGTGCGCATTCAGATGTCAACCCGACAATGTAGCTTACAGCGAAGACAGACCTTTCGCCAGCAAAGGGATAACGGCTACCGTGGGCGTGTGTAGTGTTTCGAGTGTTTACGCGGTAGACTTTCGTTGAACCCGGCATTCACGAATATCGTGTTGCGATGCAGGATTCTGGCACTGATGTAATGTGGCGTTGGCCGGGTCTTCCAATATGAACGCGTGCTCAATGCCGTCACCATAGCTGAAGCCGATATCGAAACCAGCTCTGTGCAACAAATACGAAGATAACGCGAATAGATTTCACTATTGGTTAGCGGAGATCTGCGCTTCAGAGCAGCACTCGTCGTGCTAAGACTGAAACCCTAGTGGCGGGGCTCCGGATTCATTCTATATGTTTATACTTCTATACCAGAGAGAGAGCCAGAAAGAAAAAAAGAGCGAGCGGTATTGTTTAGTCTGTGCTGGAGATGTTTTCCTGGCCATACGCCTGCATGCTACTCAAGGTGACGTATGTTACATATATGAAATGACGCATTCATACATATTGTACACATGCACACAGAGTAACAAGCAAGTAAGGTGACCAGTGTATCTAAGAAACACGTATCTGAACACTGTATCTGAGTAGCGCTGGCCGTGTATTGCGTTGCGCGCAAGGTAAGAGGCACCAGCACTTCTCAAAGGTACAAGTGCACGGTTCAACTGTAACGAGCTGTCCACGTAAATTCAACACAGGTTTTATAGCAGCCCGTGAGGCCACACAGCGCGTGCAGACACACAATACATATAGCTAAGTCGTCGTATGTACACACATTGTACGCATTTCACTGCAACGTATGCGTTAGGCACGGTTTGTACAACAGGAATGTTTTGCAAGTCAGGTTTAACTGAATGTGGTGTAACCACGTACAATAACGACTTGTAAAGCCATTATGCTTGTGAAAGTCGCCTTTGAGGTCGATATTACCAATGGATTCGTATTGTCGCTTTGCATCACACCATGTGGCTAATGTCCACATGGTGTTTTATGGGACCTTACATGTGGCACGCTGAGAGCGTCATGCGATGGATATCGCGTGAGTTGATCCGTCCCTTTCAGAAAAAGGTATTTAGACCAGGGGCCATGAGTCGCCGTGCGCCACTCCAGAAGCGTGGTCCATAAGCTCCTAACGTGCGGCTACATCGTGTTGTACTGTTGGACTTTTACGGTCTCACTTTTTTTTTTCTTCGTCCGACGGTCTAACTCACTATACTTCAAGCTCCGCATGGTCAGCAAAAAACCGCAGCTACAACCCTTGAGGCAGGGCTATATTTTTTTTTTTTTTTTTTTGCACTGGCTGCTCCCTTCTGAGAGCACTCTGTAACATATTTAGTTAGCTAGGTGTGCAGGAGCAATAAAGGCAGAGGGAGGAGAAGTACACTCGCGAGCAAAAGTATACGGGCCACAGGGTCGCCGACAAAATAAACTGAATTTATTCATAATTACCACGCATTAACTGAAATTGACGAGTGCACTGCAAGAAAGTTCGCACTGCCACGTTTGGACTACAGCTCTCAATTTCAACTTGCATTCATAGGCAGAGGAGAAAATCAGCTTCGCTCAATCCCTGGCCCGTATACTTTTTGCTTACGGGTGTACGCGCCTCGGCCTTTGAACGCAATAGCGTTAAGGGCCCCGTGTCGCAGGAAATGTTGTGTCGGCGTCGGTGGAATTGTCCGTAAGCGACGATTACCGTATACGTTTAGGTATATCTATATGACATGTGGTATGTGGTATGTGCGGGTTATATTGCCACGACATTCTCACACTAAAGTTGCTCATACCTTGTCTTACATTTTTGACAAAGTTATTCCTCGGAATTTTGAGAATGACAGCCCACACACAAATGTCAGAAGAAAAAAAAACATCCACAGCGCATGTCTTTTATGTTAAATCTTCTCAGACTGAAATATTAAATTTGTGAAACAATAACAGAAACCTCAAAATGCGTTAATTTTTTGGCGCGGCTGTGCACTACCTCAGGGATCGGCCCTTGGAAGAGGCCGCGTTTCTACCAGAAAGCTCGCCTTCGTGCACAGCATTCGCCACCAGCGTTTCCTCGTAAACATTACGGTTGCGTAAGCTGCAGTTCTCGGGAAGCGTGAGAAGCAGTCAGGTAGTTTTGAATGCTATCGCGTTCCATTCTTAAAGTCGAAGCTTAAGCATCCTCCAAGTTTCTTTATGAGGGACGTTGGGACGGGAAAGGCGGAGAGGGTAATAATAGTATGTGAAGCTTCAGTACCCGCCGCAATGTATCACGACACGAGGTATGAGCACGAGTTCATGGCTCGATTTCTTTCCCCACGACGGCGTCGATCTGATGGGGACTGAATCCAAAAACACCCGTGTGCGGTGCTTTGGATGTTCAGTAAAAAGAAAAACCCAAGTGTCTGAAATTAATCTGGAGTCCACCACTATGGTGTCCCTCATAAGTAACCGACAGTGCAGTTTCAGGACGGCTGACTCTAGAATTTTTTAATGCTTCAACACCTTCATCGTCATAACCCTGGAAGCATATGTTTGAGCAGGCTGGGAGGCGTTAAGTTTGAAATACACTGTAAGGAAATGAAAAAAGTTTAGACAATGCCGTTTAAACTAGAGAATCATTAACGATGCTTCTCGCGTCGTGTGTACGTTTTGTTGTTGTTGTTTTTTTTTTCACCCTGTCTTTTCGACCCTCAGTGCCTAATGCCAAGAAACGTCGCCGTGTGTCCTTTTGGCCTACCGATAATTCACACTGTTCGTGCCGTTTCAAAGGGTCGTCAACCTGATTAGCTCCACAGCATGATCAAAACTGATCTTTGAAAAAGCACTTTAAGACACCGTTGTCCCGTGCCAATCTCAGCCAGCTCAAAAGCACCAAATTTTCGATATCATCGAGTCATCAGACTGTAGCACTTTATGCTTTCTTTTCACATTTATTTGGTATTCACATTGCTTTAGTGTAATTACTTCCATATATTTGCTTTGCTTGCAAAGGCCAACTGAGCTTTCACAGATTCAAGTTTGAAATAAACAGTGTTTCAGTCAGGTTTAGCTGCTTATTGTAGGCTCTCTTAGCTGCCTTATTTATTCTCGTGACTTTATATCTGCCGTATTCATTTGCACAACTCGTCCTGCAGCTCTTAGCTCAATTTCAACTTACTTCGTTAGCTTCCATATATACCGAGCGGTATAGTGATTACTGCTTACATAGAATGCGCTGACTAGATACTTTTTCTTTTTTTTTTCTCTTTAACTATACCGCGGTAACCCCATATTCATTACCCAGAGCTGTCTTCCAACTAGAGTTGCCTTCCAAATGCACACCATCCAATCCGTGCATTCTTTTTTTTTAACCTCTTTCATGCTGTGGGTCTGCCGTAATTGCTTTGCCATAATGAATGGGCTCACTCAGTCCTGAAAGCTACCGCCATGGCTGTTATACGAACGGTGTGCGCGTCCAATGATGACCTTAGGGATCGCATTCCTATCCAGTACATTCGTTTCTGAATTCTTTTTCTTTTTTTTTGACGTTATAGAGTTGCAGGCTGTCAAACTTTCTTTTATGATGCGATGTCTCATGAAGCGTGAGTGCGCATTTCTGACCGACCACTTGTATTTGCCGTCAAATCTCGGCAATCATTTCTCATAACACCCCTCTAGACTTACTAAACACAGAAATTTTATCATTAGCTCGCAGTCTGGTGAAGCACTACCTGTTAATTTCCCATGTAATGCATGAAGAATCGAATTTGATACGCCCACATTGATATATTTAACTCATGATTTTAGTCCGGGAAACCTATAACGTGTAGTAGCGTTTTGGTACGCTAGAGCAAGTTTTTACTCAAATAGCAGTTCAATCTTGTTTTTTGCGCCACTTTGCTCTCCATGGACGGAAACACAGGTGGAAAAGTTGTATGAATGTTTCTTTGTGCTATTCTTTTTTGTTCCTATATCCCTTTCCCCCAGTATAGGGTAGAAAACATGACTTGCGTCTAGTTAAGCTACCTCTACTTCCTCCGTTCTAACTCAATCTCTCTCTAGATGGTTATTTGTGCTTGGGCATTAAAGGATTAACAAAAAAAAAATGTCATCTGCAAATCGCACTCTGCTGAAGCGTTCCCCTCTAATTCTTCGCCTCTTAGCATGATAGACACTTCCTGTGAATATTCGAAATAACAGCAGCCTGTCTTACCGTTTTGTATGCACATGGGTTACCAAATTTCGGAACGTGCGTTTGCTATCACGCATGACATCACCACAGGAAATTCGCAGTAAGCAGTCCCTTTGTACGCAGGCGAAATCCCTTTGCCCCTCCCCCGGTACAGGGTAGCCAACCGGAGAAAATCTCTTCTTTTATCTTTTTTTCTCTCTCTTTCATGGGCTGTCATCGCTGCGCATTTATCCGCCATTTTTTTTCCCCGGGATACCGACGGGACTTGGAGCCCAACAGAGACACATTACATCACCACGGTTTTCACTTTCACCGAGCCTTCTCAGGATGCTGCCGAGAAGAGGTTCGCACTGTGATTTTGTATGGCGGGAATTCAGTTAACTGAGAGAATCTGTGTAGAAAACCGCTTTTTCTTATATTCTCCTGTTGCTGTTTTTTTTTTTTTTCAGCGCCATAAGCAGAGCGTATACTACGGCGGCAAAGCAGACTATGGCAACTTAAGACAATTTTTCGAGTGTTCCAATAAGAGTGCGCTTCCGACATGTTCATTTTGCTTGGACCCGTCAGTGTAAAACTCAGTGTAGTCATTGTAGTTTTCTTGCAATTCTGAAACGTCTTGCATTATGTGTTCATTGCGGTACTCCGTTTTTCTTGTGGTATTGCGCAGTAAAATCACAAAAACGTGCTACCATGGGGGTAGTCTGCATGGTCTTTCAGCGACCCTGAGAGCCCCGCTCGAGTCATTGTATTTTTGGCACATTTCTTCGAATCGAAGAATAAGTTGTCTCACACTGTGTGGTCTGTTTGTAAAGTGTATTTCATTTGTGGTGTAAGTAACAACAGTGTGGCATATATGATCAGATAGAGCTGTGATTCTTAGCACGTATGAAATTGTGAGCAAGGCTCTTCGGTGCTCCAAATAGGGTTCGTTGCTGTCGGCATATAGGCTTTCTGCAGGTGAGGTCCTGTGCGCACCAGTTGCTAAGCGCAGTCCGTGATTACGTACGGGATCAAGACGTTTCACATACGACTGCCTAGTTGACTCGTAAACTATGCAGCCGTAGTCAAGAAAGCTGCTCACGACAGAGTGGCAGGAGGAAAGGAAAAGGAAAAAGAAAAGCAGAAGGCAGGGAGGTTAACCAGAATAACGTCCGGTTGGCTACCCTACATCGGGAGAATGGGAAAGGGGAACACAAAGATGGCAGGGAGAGAGAGAGGAAGGGAGGAAAGAAGGAAATTAGCGGTAAGTTCGCTGACGCTTATTGTATTGCACTAATAGTCACAGACGTTCACGCAAGCCCATCGTCCTCAAGAAGCACAAAGGTGCCTTCACCGCTTTATGGGCCGACGAGCGATGTGGACGTTGTTCCAGCAGCACCTGCACGGAAAGCGTCCGATTGTCCAGTTTTTTTAGCGCGTTAGCAAGCTCTTGTCTTTCTGGGGCATATCGTGGACAGTCGCACAGCAGGTGCTCGATAGTTTCGTCGGTGCCGCAGACCTCGCATGCTGCACTGTCGGTCACTCCAAGTAATGTAGAGTATGCCTTTGTGAAGGCAACTCTTAACCAAAGACGGCAGAGAAGTGATGCTTCACTTTGAGGAAGTCCGAATGGAGGTCGGAGTAGCACTCAGGGGTTTAATCGATGTAGTCGTGTAAGTCTTAAGCTTGGCGAGTTCCACTCGGTCAGTGAGAGACTGCGTGCCAGGTGTCGAAGCTGCCTTGCGGCGTCTGTCCTCGAAAGCGGAATTGGACAGAGTGGCGAATACTTAACAGACACTGCAGAGCGGAGGAGCTACCTACGCTCGTGTGCTCTTTCGCATAAATTTTATTATCTCTCTCTTACGTGATAGAACCTTGAGGATGTTAAGTGCTTTGTTTGCCTTTACGTTTTTACGTTGTTAATGTGGATGAAGTAACGTAGTTTATACTATCAAAAATATTTCCAAATAACTTTTGGTCATGCTTAACTGGCAGTGAGGTTTCATTTAATTTGAGAACTGGGTCCGGGTGTAAACCCCTTTTTTACGAAAACAAGACTGCGACAGTTTTTTTGTGTGAAAACATTCGCCGACGATTACGATACTCACTAAAGTGAAATTTCAGCGCAGGTTTTAGATGTTTCAAATTCCACCCGTTGCGTCGTTCATTGTTCAGACAGAAAGCGTGAACACGGGAACGCGTGGCTCGCGCGGAGCGCATTCTCTAGCCGTGGCGGCGCAGGTGAAGTAACGCATGCGCAGTCACCACGCCAGTGCTTTGCTTCCATATATGGTATCGGTTGCCGCATGCCTTAGTAATGACGTCATCGTCGACTGGGTCACGACGCACGCTACTACGGCGCCAACTCGTAGCGGGTCGCCGCCGTGGAGCACGTCTCGTGCCAGCACGCAGCACTCTGCTTTCCTCCTCACCCTTTCGCCATACCCGCCTCCTCCGCTTTCCTCTTCACGCTCTCTTAATTATCGCCGTCTTTCATCCCCCACTGCACTCCGCTCGTTCTTTCTGCCGAGGCCAACGCTCGACGCAGGAACTCTAAAACGGAAGTCACTTTTATTGACCCATTGTGTCCACCTGTTTATTGCTATCTGGATTTGCCTTTCGCAAGTAAACATACCCGAGGCACGGCATACAATTTGAAGGTCGTCGATGTGTTGGGCGCTATAAATGAATTTATGGAATTCATCTTCACCACGGAAACGGCTAATCAGTAATCGGTCATCACTACGAAAGATAGTATAATCAGTACCAACGGAGGTAAGGGCTCGCTATTCCGAAGAAAGAAGCCGTTTAGAAGTGGTTACAGGCCTTAAATGCATTTAGGTAAATGGTTAGAGCAGAATGTGCATAAAGTGAGCAAGAATCGGACTTAAGAACGCCGAAATCAACAAAAATAATGTTACAGCAACTCTAACAGTGTTCAGGCAGTAGTCAATATTACAACCGAGGATGCAGCTAGAAGCTCCAGTGGTGGCGGTGCGCTAGGATATCTGGTTGCTATGTTCCGCTTCCGGGTTCGATATGGCGTCGTGCCTTTGATTTCTTTTTTTTTTGGTAGTTTGTTTTACGTGACCAAAATTTTTTCCCGACTTAAATCTGAAAATGGCAAATGACAGTAAGCAGTGCGTCCTCACTACCGCTCAACGGCCACATCTTGCGGACTGTCGGGTCATGTGTAAAATTACGTTTATTCCGCTGTTCTGTACATGTGCTCTGTTGAGCATGTCAAAAGAGTAAATTTTTTTGTTGTACTTACATGACGCACTCTAGCGCATGAGCGCATGTAAAACTTTTACTGAAATGGTATAGAACCCCGGTATCCAGCGCAGCAATCGGAGATGTGAGTGCAACTCAGTGCAAAGTCTCATGTTTTCTACCGCATTATTTTTGTGGATTCCGATAGTTCCTGTAAGTAAATTTATTTTGCAGTTTACGTACGTTCTATTATAATATTTTATCTATAACGTATCGAACTCGTACGGGCTCTTCTAAACGTCTGTTTTATTAGAAAAGCGAGCCCTCTGCCGCGTTTGCACTGAGAGCCATTAGAAGTTAGCTACGTTCACGTATATTCTTCCTCGCGTTTGCGCAGAATCACACCTATGCAGCATTTACTATTTTCATCAGCTGCAGCAGCCTATATGTGTGTCCACTGCAGGACGTAGGTCACTCCCGGCGATCTCCAATTACCTCTGTCTTGCGCTAGCTGATTCCAACTTGTGCCTGCAAATTTCCTAACTTCATCAACCCACCTAGTTTTCTGCCGTCCTCTACTGCGCTTCCCTTCTCTTGGTATCCACTCTGTAACTCTAATGGTCCACCGGTTATCCATCCTACGCATCACATGGCCTGCCCAGCTCCACTTTTCCCTCTTAATGTCAACTATAGGATATCGGCTATCCCCGTTTGCTCTCTGATCCACACCGCTCTGTTCCTGTCTCTTAACGTTAGGCCTGACAGTTTTCGTTCCATCGCTCTTTGTTCGGTCCTTAACTTGTTCTGGAGATTCTTTGTTAACCTCTAAGTTTCTGCGCCATATGTTCTCACCGGTTCACTACTTTAAGTAGACGAAATTGCATCAAAGTGTAATTGCGTATACGGACCCGACCGAAAATGCTTTTAATTTAACGTAGGCAGAACCGCGACGTCTCACACGACGCCGCAATTCGTGCTACGAGTTTCCATGTTTTATTAGTGGTCTGCACAGCGGTATGATTTAAGTAATCTCTCGAATAACCATCAAGAAATAATTGCTTGTGAGCGGCAAAGCATATACAGTGCGACATGGGTCACTCACGCCTGCTCGTGGACGAAACCTGTCGGCGACTGGAAGAGTGGTCGGCAGAGCTAACCTTTCGAATAGCTGCGCTTCTCTCCTTCCCTTAATCGCAGTTGTGACTTCAACATCTTCGTATTTGCATTTTGCTGCAACACGGGCGCATTTCCACCAAGAATTTAAGTGTATATCTTAAGTGAATCGTTTAAGGGAATCACCTAAATGAATTCCATCATTGGTCTATATGCGAGAAGCACACGTTGTCACAGTATCGCATCGAGAGGCACCGAATGTAATGCGTCTCTCTCTCTCTCTCTCTGAAAGCGCGCGTCGATGCTGTGGAAGCGGATGCGGCAGATGTTGCAGCAGTGTTGAGCACGCCGATCTGCGCCGGCTGCGCTCAATCAGGCCCGCTGCACCGCAATACACAAAATGAACATTGATTAAGCTGTTCATCTGGAGTATGCTGCAGACGTATCTTAACCTGAAACATGCTAAAACCAACGATATACGTCGGACGTACTTCCATAAAAAATAAAAACTACCGGATCCGTACAACGTACCTCTAATAGAGGTCTAAGGGATACGTCGGGCGTACCTTTAGCCACAGTCCAAACTTTATTATTGCAATGATCACTGTCTTTCTCTTTCCAACGCACCGCGCTTTTTCTGCTGAACAAGGGTAATGTTCTGTTGAAATAACCGCTTCGTAAACTGAAACCTTCGGCTTTGCGCTCACGAGACTTGAGAGCTTGAGCGCGTGTCGAGGGTGCATACAGTCTCATGTCCCGATTCACTCGGGAAATGGGACGTCCTTAGCCGCGTTAAACATTTCCTTGGCGAAGACTCTTCTCGTGGCGAACTCGAATACGTGAATCATTGCCAGATGAAACTCGCGCTCCATTATGCCAGTATACCAATGAGGGCGGGCACGTCGCATCCCTACGCTGTCCAGCATGACGTCATAGCGAGGCGAGAACTCGACTTTCACCGGAAGCGATCTCCTGAACGTGACAGTTAGCGGACCACTGACGCCGTGGAACGTGCCGTTGATGCGCACGTCGTGCATTGTCGTATTCTCGTAGGTCATGTTAACCACGACGTCGTAACGAAGTTTGGTCGAGAGCTTGCATTGCAAGACTGTCGGGTGTTCCTCGTCGGCGCGAGTCAGCTGGCAGTCGCCGTCGCGCCGAATGTCTCGGAAGCCCGTGACACTGAAGAACACGAACCGCACAGATGGGCCGTACAAGTGCTTTCCGTTCATCGGCTGGAAGTCGCGAGCCTTGACCGGGTCCAGCGTCGCCATGCGTCTCGGCAGCTCGAACTCGAGGACTGAGTCAACGTAGGCGTTGGCATCTTCGACGTCGGCATCGCTCTCGAATCCGTGGGAGCCTGCGAGTTAACGGAGTGCGAAGGCGGTTGTGTTGCGCGAAACGCAACTGTTGAAATACTACAGCGAAGCTGTCTTTGGCTAGGATTCCGGGATGTGTTTTTTTTTTTTTTTTTTTTTTTTTTGCGTCCGTCGACAGAAAACAAGCATCATCAGTGGCTCATACCCCCGTAAGCAAGCAAAAAAATGCAACGGCTGATAGCCCCGTAAGGCAGAGTCTACAATTAGCACTCAGCAAAGTGAAGCGAACAGTGCATACATTCTTTGGAATCACGCATACAACATACAGAACAGGATACGTTTCAATAAGGAACAAGCCCAAACAAGCATCCGACCAACATAATTGATGATAAGGTGCTCGTGATAGCAATGCGAAGCACGTAGCGATCCCCCGCATACGTTTCCAGGTAAATATTACTGTTGCGCAAACAGCCGCGGTGACGGCAGCTTTCGACGTGGGGAATGCCTTTCGTATATAAGATAACCATCCTAGCAACTGATTTCAACGTTGTTTCAGCACCTCTATGCGGCGGCGTGCTTTCGAAATAACCGTTACTCTCATTCCTACCATTACTCTAAAACTGCACTACTACCATCACTCTAAAGCCATAAAGCATTGCAGGCCACCCTCAGCAGTTGTAGAGGTGGTTTACAACACCTTCGCTTGACATCCACATTCGCAGGGCCGGGAGGCGAGTTGATATATATATATATATATATATATATATATATATATGTATTAAAGAACGTCCTTGAATATAATTCATGAGTTGTAGGATTCGATTGTTCATAGCAGTGGTCGATAACAAGTAAATAAATTGCATGTGGAAATAAACTGCACGTGACGCAATACTCTAAAGTTTAGAGTGTTCCAAGCGATGTAATTTAAATTATGGGGCTTTAGGTGCCAAAACCACGATCTGATTTGAGGCACGCCGTAGTGGGGGACTCCGGAAATTTGGACCACCTGGGGTTCTTTAACGTACACCTAAATCTAAGTACACGGGTGTTTTCGCATTTCGCCCCCACCGAAATGCGGCCGCCGTGGCCGGGATTCGATCCTGCGACCTCGTGCTCAGCAGCCCAACGCCGCAGCCACTGAGCAACCGCGGTGGGTACCGATGTAATTTACTGTCATGTAAGCATTTTCCACATAGTTAAAATGTAACCATTGTAATTGATTGATTTATTGATTGATTGATTGGTTGATTGGTTTCGTTTTGTTTTTGTCCACCGCGGCTACTGATCGAAAACTTGTGAATTGCATCGTTGTTAGGCGAGCGCTTCTGGTTCAAACTTCAGGCGCTCGGCTCATCATGGCCTAATGGCTACAGCATGCGTGCAACTTCTGGTAAATATCGGCCTGGTCGTTAAGCAAAATTCCGGTAAAGTTCGTGTTGCCATATATATACGGCTCGCGAGGAGTTCTTGGTCCTGAATGTTAATTGTCACAAGCAGCAACTGTAGGATAGAAGTCTCTCCCAGCGATCTCCAATGACTTCTCTTTTGCTCCATCCAACTCCAACCTACGTGTCCAGATTTTTTAATAAGCACCCAATCACCTGTCGTCCTCGACTACGCTTCCCTCCCCTTATCAGCCCGTTCTGTGGCCCTAATGAACACCAGTTATTGGCTCTGCGTAGTTCATGCACTGCCCAACTCTACGCCTTGCTCTTAATCGCTACTGGAATAATTACCTACAGCAGTTTGCTGTCGAGTCCGTACCACCCCGTTTCTGCCTTTAAATGCTACGCACATCGTTTTCCATCAATCCTTATTTGCACTGTCCTTAGTTTCTTCATAAATGAGGTTAAACTGTTCTCGTTTTTTTTTCGCAATATACGAAGATTTGAATAGTTGATAATTTTTTAAATGTTCTGCAGCAATTGTTCAGCTTTGTTTGCGTTACACTTATCTGTTCTGTAGAGAAATAAAATGCCCAGCTTTGCTCATTAGGTAGGAATATAGCGTTCTAAGTGTTAGTCTTGTTTACATATAAGCACAGTTTTTTTTCCTCATTTATACGGCTGCACCAGCGCACTACTTACCCCCAATAAGGGCGATGACGAAGATAGCCGCCAGCATCTTCCTGAAACAACACAAGCAAAATGAAGGGTTATGTATAAATGTGTTCGTGAGCTCCCATATCTAAGCTATAGTTTTAGAAAAATTGCCCTCCTTACAACAGAAACAAGTTCGTCTCCCAAATATATAATATTTTTTTTAATTTATAACATACTGCGGACCACAACTCGGTCTTTGCAGGAAGAGTACTCAAGCGTACGAGGCAAATAAGTAAAATTGAAACAAAAAAAAAAACAACCAAGGCAAGCAATACAGAAATACGCAAATATAGAAGTAGAAATGCAATACAATAAATACAAATACATAACAGAGAACACACGAACAACGCACTTCATTATGCAGGTGTTACTACAACGCGGGTCGCAGTTCCACTCATACACTGCTCTGGGGGAGAAAGATAAGTTGTATGTATTTGTCCTAGCGAAAAGAGGGGTTAATGCATACGTGTGACCATGACGCGTACGCCTTGTGTACTAAGGGGTCACTATACCGCGGGGTCTAAGGATAACTTTTTTATTAATTAGTTGCCGTAAGAAATTGAGGCGAAGCACCAGCAGATGGTAGCAAGTGATCGTGTTAAAAGGCAAAGGCTTAACTGTCGCACCATATTTAAATCACTAAAACGCGTAGACGCTAACTGCTTTGACTTAACAGAAACTTGGCTCATAAGCGCCCATCAAAACGGGTCAAAAGACTGCCAGCTACTATCCGCCCATCCGCAGTGCTAAATAGCTATCGATATTCCCCTGTGGGACAGTGCGGGACACCTATGAGACAGCAAATTGAATAGTGATCACGCTGTATACTGCGGTGCTTTCTTTTGGCAGCTTGTTGAAAAATAAAATGTAACTTACGTGCGTCTTTACTTTAACCTGTTTTTTTATCATTTAGGTAGGAGATGAAATAAAATGAGGGCAGCAGTTTTGTTTGTGAGTGGGCTCCACTCGAGTGACTTTTCAACATTTATTACACCGATAGCCGAAATATAATCGTGTCTACCCGCCGCGCTGGCTCACTGGCTATGGGGTTACGCTGCTGAAAAGCTCCTGTGCTTTCGGCGCACTTTGAATAACCTCAAGTATAGTCAAAACATACTTCGGAGCCCCCCCACTACGGCGTCCCTCATATTGACACCTATACATGTTTATCTTTCACCGGTGGCCTCTTTCCACCGGCTAACAAATGTTAAACGTTATCGCTCAGCGCAGGACGCGCCTGCATTGGAAGCTTCTCGAACATTATCGATGCTTCTATCCGTCGTCTGTGGTCACCGACGCTCATGTAATCTGATTGTATGAGCGACGCGAATTGTCTAGAACTTTCTGGAAGACACGCGGGCACCAGGGATTAATCTGGAACTTTCGATGACTCGCGTATAAAAGCCGACGTGTTTCGCTGTTGATCAGATTTTCGATGATCGCCGACTGTGTTCGCCGCTATCGTTGTGCTTTGAGTATAGCTTGCTTTTGTGGGCACAGGTTCGCCCAATAAACAATCAGTTTCGCCATACCCAGGACGCTATCTGTCGCCGCAGTGCCGACCATACACTGGCCCAGCCCGGGACCGGTCCGTGAGCCCCTATCCGGGAAACTAAAAGCAGCAACCGATGGAGGTGCGGTTGCTGTACGACGCAATGCCGAAGATCCTCCGACGCCGCCGACGACGACGATTCGCGATTCATCACGACGAGATATCAGCACGCCGCCTAGCAACAGCCTTGACAACACTTCGCCGCCGAAAGAAGACCTTCCGACGCGACTTAGCAGCAGCAGAGCAAGCCGACGCAGCCGTGATCCGACGCCACGAATTAACCGCAACGCCAGACGCCGGTCTACCGACCTAGACGTGCTCATCGATGGCCATAACGTCACCGCTCTCGTCGACACTGGAGCCGACTATTCCGTCTTCAGTGGCCTGTTCGCCGCCAAGTTGAAGAAGGTTAAAACAGCCTGGCAAGGACCTGATATCCGGACAGCGGGAGGCCACCTAATAACGCCGACTGGAATCTGCACAGCGCGAGTCACAGTAAACAACCGCACTTACCCGGCGAGCTTCGTAATCCTGCAGCACTGCTCCAGCGATGTCATCCTAGGCATGTACTTTCTAAACCAACACGGTGCAGTCATCGGCTTAAGGTTCAAGTCGATAACGCTTTCAACGCACAAATCGATACCACCGGATACAACCATCATTTACCATGCCTTGAATACGCTAGAAGAACAAGTCACCGTTCCGCCTCGCTCCAGCGTAATGATTTCCGTCGGTACCGATGTGCCTGCAGACATGGAGGGCGTCGTCGAGAGCGATCATCACTTACTGCTCGAACGTGAAATTTGCGTCGCTAGAGGCTTAGCTGAGCTACGTGCAGGGAAAGCAAGGGTGATGCTCACGAACTTCAGCCCTGAATACAAACACATTAACAAGGGCACCACGGTCGCCTACATCGACGAAATAGTACAAGCCAGCAGTGCTTTCAACTTCACGGATTCTAGTGCACCTGCAACGACGACTGTAGTACCTGAACCATCCTTCGACGTCAATCAGAACCTTCCCAATCATAAGAAAGAACAGCTAAAAGCTCTGCTCCTGCAACACAAGGACTGCTTCTCGTCGTCGTCAAAAGTTCGACAAACCCCTGTCGCCAAGCACCGCATCATAACCGACGAATATGTCCGCCCAATCCGTCAGAGCCCGTACCGAGTTTCGCCGCGCGAACGCGAGGCCTTAAGGCAACAAGTCGACGAAATGCTACGCGACGACATCATCCAGCCGTCCAAGAGTCCGTGGGCGTCCCCCGTGGTGTTAGTGAAGAAGAAGGATGGAACCCTATGTTTCTGCGTCGATTATCGTCGCCTCAACAAGATCACGAAGAAGGACGTATACCCCCTCCCACGGATTGACGACGCCTTGGATCGACTCTACAACGCAAAGTATTTTTCGTCGATGGACCTCAAAACCGGCTACTGGCAAATCGAAGTCGGCGAGAGGGACCGGGAGAAGACTGCCTTTATAACACCAGACGGACTGTTCGAGTTCAAGGTCATGTCGTTTGGTCTTTGCTCGGCACCTCCGACTTTCCAACGCATCATGGATACAGTACTGGCAGGCTTGAAGTGGCAGACTTGCCTCGTCTATTTGGACGACGTCGTTGTGTTTGCCTCAAGCTTCGAAGAACACCTGCGGCGCCTTGAAACAGTTCAAGCAATCAAAACCTCCGGACTCGCGTTAAAGCCAGAAAAGTGCCGCTTCACATATGAGGAGCTCTTGTTTTTGGGCCACGTCATCAACAAGTCTGGAGTGCGCCCCGACCCTCAGAAAACTGCGGCCATCTCCAACTTTCCTCCCGCTGACAAGAAGGCAGTGCATAGATTTCTTGGACTGTGCGCCTATTACAGGCGCTTCGTCAAGGATTTTTCACGGATCGCCGAGCTACTTACGTATCTCACGAAGGCCGCCGTCGAGTTCAAGTGGGAGACGCCGCAAGTCGAATCATTTGAAGAATTCAAGCGACGCCTGCAATCGCCGCCAATACTTGCGCATTTCGACGAAAACGCCGATACCGAAGTCCACACCGACGCAAGCAGCGTAGGACTCGGCACCGTGCTTGTGCAGAAGCCAGACGGACTAGAAAGAGTTGTAAGTTACGCTAGCCAGTCGCTATCGAAGGCGGAAGCAAATTATTCGACAACAGAAAAGGAGTGCCTCGCCATCATCTGGGCTACATCAAAGTTTCGCCCCTACCTCTATGGCAGGCCCTTCAAAGTTGTGAGCGACCACCACGCCATGTGTTGGCTAGCTAACTTGAAGGATCTTTCAGGTCGCCTCGCACGATGGAGTTTGAGACTTCAAGCATTCGACATCACCGTCGTTTACAAGTCCGGGCGAAAGCACTCTGACGCTGACTGCTTGTCTCACGCCCCCGTCGAACCGCCGCCACAGGACGACCAGGATGACGACACTTTCTTGGGACCCATCAGTGCCGACGAATTCGCCGAACAACAGCGAGCCGACCCGGAACTAAGGAGCCTTGTAGACTACCTGGAAGGCAAGACCGTCATTGTGCCGAAGGTGTTCAGGCGAGGATTTGCATCGTTTTTCTTGCAAAACGACATTCTCCTAAGTAAGAACTTCTCGCCTCTCCGAGCCAACTACCTCCTCGTGGTACCCTCAGCATTGCGTCCAGAGGTTCTGCAAGCTCTCCATGACGACCCAACCGCTGGACACCTCGGTTTTTCCCGCACGCTCGCGAGGATACAAGAAAAATACTACCCGCCTCGCCTCTCTGCCGACGTCGCCCATTACGTAAGGACATGCCGAGACTGTCAGCGACGCAAAACACCGCCGACAAGGCTAGCCGGACTTCTACAGCTGATCGATCTACTTCGCCGACCGTTACAGCACATCGGGATGGACTTACTGGGGCCTTTTCCGACGTCGACGTCCGGCAATAAATGGATCGTCGTAGCTACAGACTACCTCAGCCGCTACGCCGAAACAAAAGCCTTGCCCAAAGGCAGTGCCGCCGAGGTAGCCCGATTCTTAGTTGAGAACATCCTCCTGCGTCACGGTGCCCCAGAAGTCCTCATCACCGACAGAGGTACGGCCTTCACTGCTGAACAAACTCAAGCCATCCTGCGATACAGCCAGACAAGCCATCGCCGGACCACCACCTACCACCCGCAGACGAATGGCCTCACCGAGCGCCTAAATAAGACCATCGCCGACATGCTGGCAATGTACGTCGACGTCGAACACAAGACGTGGGATGCCATCATTCCGTACGTGACCTTAGCATACAACACGGCCGTGCAAGAAACGACGCATATGGCGCCGTTCAACCTGGTCTACGGAAGGAAACCAGCAACGACGCTTGACGCCATGCTACCGGATGCCACCGACGAAGAAAATCTCGACGTTGACACCTATTTGCAGCGTGCCGAAGAAGGTCGACAGCTCGCCCGCCTGCGCATCAAGAACCAGCAGAGAACCGACAGCCGACACTACAATCTTCAAGGACGCTACGTCGAGTACCAGCCCGGCGATCGTGTTTGGGCCTGGACTCCGATACGCCGACGAGGACTTAGCGAGAAACTCTTACGTCGCTATTTCGGACCATATAAGATCATCCGACGTATTGGCGCACTGGACTATGAGGTCGTGCCTGACGGTATTTCGCAATCACAGCGGCGCCGCGCACGACCTGAAGTCATCCACGTGGTGCGTCCTAAGGTTTACTACGCCCGCTGACGAACTTAGGTCCTTTGTTGCTTTGTTATTTTTTCCCCTTTCTGTACGCGTGGTTTTGTTTTCGCTTTCGAGTTTGTAGCATCGGGACGATGTTTTTAAGGGGAGGGTATTGACACGTATACATGTTTATTTTTACCCGTGGCCGCTTTCCACCGGCTAACAAATGTTAAACGTTATCGCTCAGCGCAGGACGCGCCTGCATTGGAAGCTTCTCGAACGTTATCGATGCTTCTATCCGTCGTCTGTGGTCACCGACGCTCATGTAATCTGATTGAGCGACGCGAATTGTCTAGAACTTTCTGGAAGACACGCGGGCACCAGGGATTAATCTGGAACCTTCGATGACTCGCGTATAAAAGCCGATGTGTTTCGCCGCTGATCAGATTTTCGACGATCGCCGACTGTGTTGGCCGCTATCATTGTGCTTTGAGTGTAGCTTGCTTTTGTGGGCACAGGTTCGCCCAATAAACAATCAGTTTCGTCATACACAGTTTTACCACTGTTTTCTTCACTGTCACTACTACGTGACAATATATTCCCTGTGCAATTTCGGGACGTTAAAAACCGCAATTCATTCAATAATCGTACCTGATGAAACGTGCAGGCGAACTTGAGATGTGTACCATGCAGTCTCTAGTCTTGTGGGATTCCGGGTTAATTACTCTTAATTACGCGAGAATGCTTTGATGTGTATTCATATCATCGTCTGCCCGATCACTGATACAATAAGCTGCGTCTTAAGTTTAGCTATACTCCTTTCGTTCGGCTTCCCTACTGTGTCTCTTACGGACGCCAACAGCTTTTCACCCAGCATACGTTCAGAAAACAAAATTTTGCACATCCATGTGCTTCCTGCAAGATTTGCGGAAACCTGCAGTATTTTTTTTAAATTTTTTGCCCCTGTTGTGCAACACTGTATCGTAAACGTCAGAGCTTGTGTGAGAGCTTCACGCCCTGGGAGATTCTCAGTACATGTTCTGCGTGTAGGTGGGAGAGGGGGAACGGAGGCTCGAGTTCCTCGGTTACGCATAAAGCCGCGTTCAATTGGTTAGCTTGAAGTGCTCCGCCCACGACTTATGAGCGTTGATTCGACTGTGGCACCAGTGGTAATGAAGCTGAGGGAGAAACTTCAGTATTGGAGATCGGCACTTCCGCAAAGTCATTGGCTATAGCAGAGCCCGCAAGACTATGTACTCACGCAGCGACGCAACGGTAACAAAAGCAGCGATCAAGTGGGAACAGAAAACGGCACTGCTTACCTGTGCGGTTTTCGTCTCGTCACTGTAAGAATTGCTATGGAAGGGGCCAGTCCAGTCACTTATCTCTTATCGGCCCTCTGCAATCAAATGAAGTGTATGATATCCAATTCCTAGAACAATAGCGCATTAGCCCGAATTCTGATAGGGACGCTGTAAGAGGGCAAATTCCAGAATATCGCAACCGGGCACAGTGTGTAGGAGTGGGAAGTCATTGTCCGTGAAACCGATAAGTGAAGGGTTCTTGTATCGCCTCCAACTTATCAGCTGCGCATCCAACCCTTGGGCATGCTTTCATCGATGAAGTACAAATTAAAATCATACGAATCCTACCAACTTGCGCTTATCTGATAGTATTACACGAAACACTCTGGAGTTTTTCAACATCACTACTCTAGACAAACACCAGGCTTGGTGTAACTTATTCACAATACACATCGGGCCTAATCCGACGAGTTCCACTGAAGCGTTTTTTTTTTTTCTGCACACATATTGTCATCCATAGCGCTGGGGAACTCGCGGTGTTTTATTCACTCAATCCCTCCGCACACTAAAGCCGTAAGTGTGCAATGTTTCGGTGTACATAAGTTACAACACGCATTTGAGCAATACCGAATGGTAAACACACTCGGCGAAAATTGTTAATGAGCAGGGGAGAACGCAAGTTCCATAATTTGATTCACTCGGTAAGCAAGATTGATTGTTACGAGTAGGAACACTGCACGGGCGACGACTATAGGTGAAAATTGAGTGCGCGTGAAAATGGTGTCTATACACAGACACTCCGAGTTTATACAGTTATACAGTTTATACAGTCTATACAGTTGCCTCGGAGTTTCGGAAACATGCGAGACGCAGACCATGTAAAAGAGTCCTCGAAATATTTGTCTTTTGCTGAGGGGCACTATATCAATACTACTTCAAATTACTCCACTGCATTCACCGGTTCAGTGAGTAAATATTAAACTTTATCAGTGTGGTTGTTTGTGTCCACATGAACTGATCCGTCGAAAGCACCGTGATTAAATATTGATCTCCTCAAATTCTATGCAGTAATGATTGAACAGGCGAGACTGAAAGATAAAGCGGTATTTCCTTTCTTTGAACAACGTAGCGTGGCATAAATTACGTTTATATATATTATGTAAATAGTTTATTAGTATTCTTAGCTTATTAGTATTGCATTGTCATCAGTTAACCAATTGCATGGCCTGGTTATTACCAATGTATAGCAACCGGAGGGGTGCATCAAGAAGTATTTTCAGATTGGAACACACACACGCACACACACACACGCGCGCACGCACACAAACACACACACAAATTGCGCAGATCTGATGCGCTGTGGGAATCTGCAAATACGAAGCATACACCGCGCAATGGATGTGATGAATTATTTTAACGTTTTGGTTTGTGTCTTGACTACCGTTCTTAGAGTCCTCTAGGGGGCCACCAGAAAGAGACTGACGCACACCCTCTAAACACCCAATATTGCCCAGCGCGATTGTGACATGGACCTCCCACAAGGCCACGTTTAGTAAAACCCGTAACACCCTCTCGCCCTCTGGAGTACACTGCACAACACATCAGCGCAGTGAGAACGAGGACATACCACATATGCGCATGCGACGCTGAGCTAGAACAATGCCTCCTGGATAGCACAAGGCCTGTGCAGCTTGCCCGACTGTCATAAAATCAAACGGACATGCTCCTGAGCAAGGCGCGATGATTTTGACGTCACCGATTTCATCACGACGGCTTTGACAATGGAAATTTTGTTCAAAGTAGCATAACCTCATAAAGCGTAGTGCACGGATCTGCTATCTAGGAGGCGTTGACTAGACGCATAATCTGCTCTGTGTGAGAGAAAACGAAGGAGAGGACGCCTGATGTCCCTCTCAAACACCAGCGTGCAAGTGCGCGGCTTCGCGGACGCGGTGCGGAAGCTGTGATTCAGTGAACGCCTAAAGCCACCTGGAGTACAAGTGAGAAGTTCTCTGCAGGACATTGGCAGTCAGCGGCGGTAGCATCCTGTCACTCGGAAGAGCGGGTCTCTTCTGGCTTTCGCGCAACTTTCGAAGTGAAGGAATTTGCGCTTGCCGTATGAATTTGCCCTGAGAAATGATTTAGAATGTGAACATTAAAGGAATTCCTGTAGAGCTCATCTCACGATGAATGTTGACGTTAATGCGGTCGAGGTTAATGCCCACACCCAATGGCACATACACAGAGGCACATACCCAGGGACCCAAGTTAGTCCGGTGGATGTTTTCGAACTCGGTTCTCTAAGCAAGATCCTCTACCCACAAGAACATAGACTACCCAGTGACCCAAGTTGGCGGGAAACCCGTTAGAGATTTTAATAAAGCAGGTGGCACAGGATATACAGGGCTCCCAATGCGGAGAGAGGAGATCAAAGCTGTCGCCAGGGAGGTCCGGGGTTTGGTGCAGCCTAGGCTGGAGCGTGCCGGATTGTATACGTATACAAGATCGGTCGTCCGTTATTGCAGACGGCCTATGCACACCCTCGGCACGCGCAACCAGAGGTCCACGGAGAATGGGGTGGCACGGCGCCAGTGGGACGAAACACGGCTAAATCGGGCTAAGCATGCTTCCACACTTGAAACAAAACCTTACGGGGGTGCACAACAAGCCAAAGCTTGTGTAACGTAATTTGTAGTCATGCAACTAGTGCTGCAATTCAGGCTTGTTGGTATGGCATCTTGGGAGTATTATTGACCCTTTTCGGGGACCGCCGCGCCAAAACCGATTCAACCGCCCGGCCAAAACCAACCAAGCTAGTATAGCACTGGTGAGACGGGGCCATACACGTCAACATCATACAACGCAAAAGAAACCCTATAGGCCTATTTGAGGCGAGATATATGTACACACGTGAGCAAAAGTATACGAACCACAGGGTTGCCGAAAAATTTAGCAATTATAACGCATAAACGGAAACTGACGAGTGCACTAGAAAATTCGCAATGCCAAGTTCGGACTGCAGTCTTTAATTCCAAGCTGCATTCACTGACAGAGGAGAAAATGAGTTTTATCGCGCAATCCCTGTTCCGGTAGTTTATGCTCACGGGTGAACATAAACGTGATCCACAGCATTCATTTAATTAAGAATCACATTGGACTGGTTTTATTGCGATAGCAATTATATGGACACTCCAAGCGGATTTCTGCCATCGGCGTCACCATCGCCGTCGCCGTGAGGTTCTGTATAGAGCGCAACGGCGATGAAATCGTCATCGCGCGCCTTATGCTGTATGTGCGAGGAAAGTGCGCCAGGGGCGCTCGCTTTCACGAGGAGTGAACGCACGGCGGAGAGCAAACGCTACTTCTTCCGTCGCGCGAAAGACAGTGGGGGGACGGGAGGGAGGGAGGGGAGGCGACGCTTAGCTGCAGTACCAAATGCGTATTTATATAACAAAAAAAAATCGTCGCAGTTTCACCCGAAAGGCGAAGCATCAATTGCGATAGCAAATTAGTAGAGGGCTGTACGGAGTAAGGATAGTAGTTTTATCAGCTGTATAAACGTGGACATGTAGCAGCCCCAGCAACGCGCAGAACTGTTGTCGACACCGTCGGCGTTTTGCTCGCGTTCGCACCGAACGCGCGCGGTGTTGGTGACTGTTGCCGGTGCCTCTGGCGGTGGCTGAGAGGTTTTCGACAAGAAAACTCACCTAGCGTCGACGTCACTGTGCACAGCTGCGCCTCGTTTCGCCTTGCGATAGCCAATCGATAGCCAATCAATAGGTAATAAATAATCGATCAATAATCAGTAAATTCCGGAAAATGCTGGGGATGACTTGGTAGTGCTTAGCCTAGCCCAAATACGTGACCAATACCTTGTGATAGACAATCAATAGCCAATCAATAGCTCATCGATAATCGATCAATAATTATGAAATGCCGGAAAATGATGGGGTTGACTTGGTAGTGCTTAGTCTAGCCCAAATACGTGGCCAATACCTTGCGATAGCCAATCGATAGCCAATCGATAGCTAATCGATAATCGATCAATAATCATTAATTCCGGAAAAGCGCCACAAGTGCAAGCTAGGCCAATTTTTTTATTCATTAGTAGCATGCATAGTATTCATTCAGCCGTTAGATTAAAGGTTGTAAAGTATACATAGATAATGTTATCGTAAGGTCTTTCTGTTACGTTTTCTTAAAGTGCTATTTTAAATAGATAAGGCCACAAGATCTGCGGACTAGCAAGAGCAAGCATGATGGCTTTTCATGATAGCGTATGTTAGCAGTCGCTGGAGGCAATGGGCTCTATCTAGGTGCTGAATATAGACGTTTTCACGAGGGCGCTTCCGACGGTCTGGCGTGGAGAGTATGTGTCAGTGTTGCCTGTTCGGTCTGGACTGTGAGCTTGCCTTGCGCTTGCATTGCGGAGTGGTAGCTTTCCTTCGATGTTTCCGTTTATTTTTCTCACGAATGACTTACGCTCGTAAATAATTACATATATACTCATCAAAAGGCTACAGTCCAGCACTGCGCAGTTTATGGGTGCACAAACAACCAGCGGAAAATAACGATTTTGGGGACTAAGTGTGTCCACAACACAGCACTCCGCGAGAACACTGCCGATGTGATATGTTCATCACGTTTCGCCGGTTTCCTGCATCACCTGAGGACTTGGCATTCCAGTCTAATGTGAACCAATGCGCACATCAGTAACATAACGCATTTTGGTAAACGTTTTTCGGCACATTTCCCAATAGGTTGCGAGAATTGTCAGCTCTTTGATGCAATATTTTCTCGTATGTAGTGGCAGAGGCTACATTTGTTATTCTTTCAAACACGACTTCATTCCCGTGCCTAATACGGGGGCCACGCGGCGCACTTTTGATCGTGATCGAGGCCGATCTGGGTCAAATTTCTTGGTCGCGATTGGCTTCTTTGCTCAATCTGCGGAAGGGAGCCAATCGCGGTCGAACATTCCGATCCAGATCGTTCTCGATCGCTATCAAAAGTGGCCGTGTGACACCGGAATAAGACAAATTGAAGCACTCTGCGAGAGAACTAGTCGGTAAATACACTTCGCAACTATCTGGAAAAATTGTGTCCTATGGAAGATGTATGCAGACCCTGTGTCTACCAAAACATTGTCTCTGCGTTCACACGCACCCTGCGCGGCCCTGCCCATAAAGTTAATAACTTCAACAGTGTGGTGCTGCATCGAGCTCACCCATCTTTGAGCGTTGTCTATGTGCTTGGGCAGCAAGAGAATGCAAAAACGAACGTGTCAACCTCATCAGCGCGGCCTAGCACCAGTGCTAGAGTCCGGGAACCGTAATGCACTAACTGTGCATGGCGTAGAAATGCGCTAAATGAGCCCGCGCAAGTTAGAACGTAAAAAATGGTATTCGCATGGGTACGCGCGGACAATAGCATCATGCTTGCAAGAATAACAGTAACGGAAAAAAAATTATTCGCACAGTCGATCAAGTGAAATACTTACGTGCGTGCAGTGACCACTTCGCTGACCACTAAGCGCTTTTCACTCATGGTCAGTAGTGGTTTACACTCATATGCATATGTATTTATTCGACAATTGTTGAGACTCGACAGTACTTTATTATGAACATTGCACAGAAACTAGAGAAAGAGCAGAGATGGCCCTAACGCTGCAATATTATTGGCTTATTTCGGTTCAGAGATAGCGCACATGAACAATTCCTTCCGTACGCCGTATCTTCAATACAAACTTCGCGCACGATCTTCACCGTGAGCGAAGCTTGTTCCAAATTTAGACATTCGAAAGAAAAGCCATTCCAGGTAAACAAACGTAAAATATAGGTAAACAAATATTTCTTTATAACAAGTCCTGTTATAATCCCTATTGGGATTGACAGTATGTATAAATAAATAACTACTAAATACTAAAAATAAAAATCTAGCACCTGGGCTGTATCAGTTGCGCTGGCATCTGTGATCACTGTCGCGCGTCGGTTCGCTGCAGGTACCGCGCTGCTCGATCGCCACGCTTATGTTTTGACATTTGGTTATAAGCACACTGCACCGCACCAGATCCAATAAATTTTGCATGATTGAGCTGTTCAGTTGCGTCGGAAGCGTATGGAGTAACCACCGCATATCTACCAACCACTGACACGCGTCGTCGTGCCGCCGGCGCCTGGTTCTAAGCATTGCCCGACAGCTACGTACGCGCCTGCTTTCGCTAAATGAGGCAACCCTCAACCACGAAACCTAATGGTGATCAGATTCAATCGACGATACAGTCACATGTGCCCAGCAATAACAATGAAATATACCGCTGATTATCACTTCATGTCTCGACGAAGCAGACGCGGCTGCCGCCGCTACTGACGACGAAACACCACATCCACTGGCACTGGCTGGGCTTGCTGTTGCCATGGCACACCACACTGAGCGCTCACGCGAGCACGTGAAACATGTAACAAGTCAAGCCGCACAAGACAAGCGAAACGGAAGAAAACAATCGAAATAATGCGCGGCGAAGATCACACAACCGAAGTGCGGCCGGCCTGCTCTCTCGTAAGGCGCACAGTCCAAACCGGCGGCATAACATGTTCTGACGCTATACGTCGCCCGCGTCGGCAAATGGCGCTGCTCAAACGTCGGTTTGTGAAAAGGTCTATACCGCCTGCATAGAGGGAAGTTTGCCGCTACTGTGCTGTTGTACATACACTAAACAGAAATAAACCCAGATTGGAGTAAATGCCTCGTCGCCTAGCGCATTCCAGAATGAGAGTTTAATATACTCCGTTCATGTGAAGGTTTAGGTAACTCCATCTCTCACAAGACTTTTTATGGTGTTCAAATAGGAGTAAATATTAGTTAATTTCTCTTAGGAGTTTTTAAGGTGTTCCAATTGGAGTGAATATTACTTCATTTCAGGAAGGGGTTTGTGGATATCTTCATCATGAGCCTAGTTTGATGTCCACTGCAGGACAAAGGCCTCTCCCTGCGATCTCCAACTGCGCCAGCAGATTCCAATTTGCGCCTGCCAATTTTCTAGCTCCATCCCCCCCCCCCCCCCCCCAAGTTTTTTGCCGTCCTCGACCACGCTTCGCTTCTCTTGGTACCCATTCTGTACCTCTAATGGTCCACCGGTTATCCATCCTACGCATTACATGACCTGCCCAGCTCCATTTTTTTCTCGTAATGTCCATTGGAATATCAGATATCCCAGTTTGTTCTCTTATGTACACCGCTCTCTTCCTGTCCCTTAACGTTAGACCTAACATTTTCCGTTCCAAGGCTCATTGTGCGGTCCTTGTTCTCGAGTTTCTATGTTAACGTCCAAGTTTCTGCCCAATATGTTAGCACCGGTAGAATGCAATGATTGTACACTTTTCTTTTCAGCGACAGTGGTAAGATCCCAGTCAGGATTAGGCAATGCCTGCCGTATGCACTCCAACCCAATTTTATTCTTCTGTAAATTTCCTTCTCATGAACAGGGTCCACTGTGAGTAATTGAGCTAGAAATACGCACTCCTTTGCAGACTCTAGAGGCTGACTGGCGATCCTGAATTCTTGTTCCCTCGCCAGGCTATTTAACATTATCTTTGTCATCTGGTATCCTACTTGTAGTTAATATTACTCAATTTCTCTAAGGAGTCTTTAAGGGTCTAAAGTGGAGGGAATATTACTTCCATACTTACAAGGGTTTTACGGGTTTGACATAAGCATATCTTATTTCGTTTCTGGAAAGGGTTCCTGATGTCTTACAAGTAAAGCAAATATTAATACATTTCTGAAGAGAGTTTCTCGAGATCCTCTTGCATTTTTGCATTTTGCCTCCATGAAAGTTCGTTCGCCGCAGCTGAAAATCAAACCTCCGACCTCGTACTCAGCAGCTGAACGCCATAGCCAATCAGCCAGAGTGGTGATTCATTAGTTAGCTCACACTCCGCAACATACCCGGAGAAGTTAATGCTGACATCATGCCACATCGTACTATCCGCCCTTCAGACCATCACGAACCCCTTCTTTTGTAGTGTAAACTGAGACTTGTGCTGCCTCCAACATGTGTATACGAGTATATACCTCGTGGTGTCTCCTGCCATTTTTGTCCCGTGCGCGCACTGCTTTAGGATTAGCATAGCGGCGCCTTTGATCACACTTCCCGACACCCTGACAGCTCGTCAGAACGTGTGTCTGACGCTTAGGCAAAGACATGTTATACTCGGCAGTGAAGTAGGCGCGAAGTTTCTATTTCCGAAGATGCGGCTATTGACGCATCCACGTCTCTCATCTCGCTGGCGGGTGCCAGGCCTGTTTCTCTTTTCCCTTTGCGTCGCGAGCGCTAGCGTGGCGTAAAAAAGAAAAAAAAATATGACGAAACGAAGTCTGCAGTTTCCCTCCTCGTTCGCAGCAGGCGCGCGCGACAATGCAGAAAATAGTATCTGCCTCCGCCAGCATTCCTCGGCGAACGCTGCACGGCTACACGGCTAGAAGGTATACCGAGCACCGGGAGCGGGCTTCGGCGGTGGCGGTGCAAGTCTTTCCGGGGCGTCAAAGACGGCTGCGGGCCGCTACAAGCTGTCGTACGCCAAGTGCTTAACTTTAGAAGCGACGCCTATATGGTGTCGTTGCGCCTTTCGTTACGGGTCGCGAGCCCTGTTCCACGCCGTCGACCCGAGATTCTTGTGTCTTGTAGGTGTCTCGTTTTTTTTTTTTTTTTTCTTCGTTCTCTTCGCATCTCTTGGCGACGGAAAGGGAAGGTTCGCGTTCGTTTGCTTACTGTTCTTTCTTTCTTTCTCTACTTGTTTCTGCCTTCCCGTCTTTCCTTACTTCCAAGACTGCTGTTTGAGAAGCTGCGTCATTCAAGGCCCGTTTCGACGCTACCATATGGCGACTGCTCGCGCTTTGACAAATTGTTTGTTGACAATGAAGAGATTGAGTGAGCGAAGTCGGCTGATACGGGAGGAAGGTTCAAAACGTCATCATCACTCTGTGCTGCTCTTCAAATAAAAGAAAATGCAGCTTGTCAGTTTCAAGCCTCCTGTAAGTGACTAGCGAACAAAACAAAACAACAAAAAAATAGCGACCAAAGCAGCTCTAAAACAGCCATAAAGTCTGACCGTAAAGCGAGGTGCTGACGCCGTATTTTAAAGAAGAATCACCGGCTTTCCCGTCCCGTTTAGTTCCGTCTCGTCCTCGCTGACGTGTAAACGTCTTTCTCGGCTTTCGAGAGAGCCAAAATGGCGCCCGGGGGCAATTATCGCTGTAAACGCGGCGGAAATATCTCGGGGCTGAACACGTGGCTTTGCTGTGACGAGTTTTGTACTTGACTCCCGCACCTGGTCGTATTGGCTCGGCGCGTGAGCAGGTTAAGTTTCTGCTGTTTGCACAAGCTGTCGAATCGTGTTATATACATGTGTTGAAACGCGCTGCTCCTTGGTTAACTAATATAGGTGTTAATGGATGGGTGAAAGCACCGAAAAGGGAATCAGCTTTTGTCAATCCCGATAAAAAAAACGACTGACCTTTTCTCCTTACCTGCATTAAATTCTCTTCGTTCGAAACTTCCCGTTTTTATCTTTCTTGTCTTCGTTTTGCCGATTGTTAAAAGGGGACAATGCCCGTATTTGGGGACTGGCGTGCTCCGTTTCATTATTTCAATGATCAGTGTTTTATTTTCATTCTTGTCGACGTTTTTCTTGTTGTGATCGAAAACCCTTTGAAATCGTTCCATTAAAATGTGGCATTGACTAGCCAAAGTACATCGTTTGGGAATAACGCTTTCTTTCAATTGTGCATTCCCCCGTTTAGCCTCAAGGCTCCTCCTATCTATTTTTGCTTTTCTACGCCTTTCGGCAACTCTGCAGAAATGTGGTGACGGGTCGTTATTTCGCAATCACACAGATTGTCACCGACACGACACCTCTGTGTGCAATCCAATCAGTGTCCCGTCGGTCGCAAAAAAACTTTCAGGTCAGCCTGATTGATTTTGCCTGAAGCGATGTCTCCGGTCTCTGAAAAGAGACTATGAACAAAACTTGGCCGTTGGTTCGGTCTTGGTCTTGTTTTTCTAGTTTTACCGTTCGAAGAGTCCTGAAAACGTTGTTCTGACATTTAGAATTTTTCGGCACGTGATGAAGGAATCGCCATTGTCGGCTTGGAGTTCTCAGCAAAAGCGGTCCTAAAGAATTGTCACCTGCGTGATTTTGCAGCTATTCAGGAACTGCGCAAGATAGTAACACATATTCTGACCCTCTTGGTATTGGAGAATGGTCCGACATTGTATGCGTGCCAGCAGTTGGCATACTTTCATTTTTCATTCTTCTATAATGTACTATGAGCAGTGCTGTAGTAGCCTGTGAAATTTCGCTTTTTTTTTCTATAAGCAAAGTACGTTAAAACGGGGCAATATCCATCGGGTACCTCTTATGCCCCACACATGTTTTGTGTTTTGAGTTATCGAGTGAGAGCGAGATGGATCTGTTTTTGTGTCTGCGTACACGCCTACCTGTGTTTGTACCTTCATCATCGTACGTGCATGTACGCGTGTGTGTGCTTACGCCCACTTATCTAAACGGTGTTTCACTTAACTTGGGCCAAACTTTTAAAATATGCAAATGCTACATAGCTGGACAGAACCAATGTAATGTTGTTTGCTGTCGGTTGGAGCTACTCAGATTATTTTTTACGTTCCGCCTAATTAGGGGATCAGTCTTAATTAACGAATCAGCTTCTCAATTATTATAATTACATGAAAAGTGTCAATGAGAAATTTCTAGAGCAACATGAAAAACTCCCGATACAGCTTTCTGCTGCTCAATACTTGCGACGTAGAAGTGCTTTTCCGAGCGTGAAAGAAGCTCGCGAATACACGCAAAATTGCCGCGCGACTGACCGCTCGAGGCAGCCGTAGTAGTAGTAGTATTTGTTGTTGATTAAAGTAAATAAAATAAACTGAGAAGAAAGGGAACGGAAGGAAATTACTGCTGACCACAGTAACTGTCCAGCACAGTTTTGCGACATCTCAGCGGTGGTCAGCAGTGTGCGAGGGGGGTTAGGGGAGTAAAATGAGCGAGAGAGAGGACAGCAGAGAGCATACCGCAAAGAAGGGAACTAATTACATATACACAACAGAGCGGCTATAGACAAACGTTTATACAATAGTTCGCTTATACCTGAAGAGAGTTTCACACCCGCCCCCACGTACCGGCACTGCTCGTTCCCGTAGAGCCTATATATCCGCGTGGCGAGGCCCGACTCCTCGAGGAAGTCGCACGCTGTTTTATGAGCTTCCTCCCGCGCGCCAGGGGGACCACGTGGCCATATAGTAGCGACTCGGCGCTGTCGGCAGCCAGCCCACGCACGCAGTTGCAGCTCAAGCGTTCCTTCCACGATACCACAAAAACACTACAGCGGGAGAGCAAGTGTTCGAGTGTCTCCGCTTCACCACAATTGTTGCAGCTGCCCGTAACGGCGATACCAAAGCGTAGCCTGCGCGCTCGCGTGCACACGTGCACCCGACGGGAAATGCCTCGGCCGTTGATGCCGCTAAATATTCTGTACAGAAATCGCCGGCAACTTCTCCTCGCGCGTGGTGCGCCAGTCGGAGCGATGTTGCTGGATGGGGACAGACGTGCCTACGTTCAGGGGAGCGTCGGCGGGCGGCACCAGATGGGCTCTTGCCGCGAGTTCGTCGTCGCGCTCGTTTCCGGAAACGCCGCAGTGGCGTGGGATCCATAGAACCGGACCACGAGCCCCATTCGTGGGCAAGTTCGGCGAGATTAGCGCGGATCTCGCGCACTACAGGGGAGCCTCGGCCCTTCACTTTGAAGCGGCTAAGCGCCGCGCGCGTGTCGACCGCGCTTTTCGGCGGCACTGGCGTAAGTGGCCGTCACTTCAAGGAGAAAGCTCAGTCCCATGGTCAGGCCCCAAGGCTCAGTAATCGTCGATGAACCCCGGTGCTTCGCTCGTTGATGTTCGTAGCGCTGGAGCGTATGGAATGATGGTCACTAAGCGTGCGGGGCCGTCTTGAAATACCGAGCCGTCAGTGTAGACTTGCAGATGCTCGCCGATCTCTTCGTACACGAAAGTTTGTGTGGGCTGGTCCAGCGCGCATTGAGGCTTTCTTTTTGCGCCGATGTCTTGGATGTCCGAGAGCAATTCAACCTGCGGTGGCCATGGCCAGCACTAGCAAACACCGTATGAAGGTAGGGTCCTCACACAGTTCTTCTAGAGCCGGAGCGCGCCATCCACCCTCGAACAGTGCATGGTACATGTTTCTGGGCTATTTGGCGCTCACGTAATGATACGATGTAGCGAAAAGGCAATGCAATGACGAGATACACGGAGCTCGTGGTTTAGTAGCGCCTGCGACACGTTCTGTATGTCTCTTCTTTGTGGTTTGTCCCCTTGCGCTACATTATGTCATTAAAGCGTACAGTGGTGTTGTCGAAGGCAGTGGAGAAGGAGGCCAGCGTCCGGAGTTCCGTGCAGTCCGTCAATGTGGAATAATGCATCCACGTCGGCCGAGACGGCGGTCGAGACCCCGCTTCTGCCGGCGTGGCGGCGCATTGCGACGCGCGCAGTTGTCCATGCAGGTCTTTAGGCCTACGCTGCACGTAGAGGCGTTTCCACTGTGGTTTGTGACGAGCGGCAGCAGCGTGTAAAGCGTCGCTGCTACCGCGGAGGCATTGTAGAGTCGCAGGGTCCTGTTTTACGAGCAGCCTTGGCCCGCTCGCGGTGAGTTTGGGGACTGCCACCGTGGCGCGCACCCTGCGTTGCTGCTTCCTCTCGGCCGCGTAGCGGAACTTGCCACTCAATGATACGGGTACGCGGACTTTGAAAGATACGGCATGGTTACTAATGTTATAAAATGAAACGATGACAAATAATTCTGTCCACTGAGAAAATGCTCTTCGAAGTTCGTTCTGCATGGTTTTGCTCGAGAACGCAGATCATTATTAGTTTGAGTGATCTAAGACATGTCAATATCCTGTTTAATAAATTACAATGGGGAATATAATAGTCATGTTTTCATGTCATAGTTTACAATGATTCAGCCTTACGACGCGAGATCATTTCAACGGTATTCGTTGATCCCTATAATGTCGCAGCATGAACAGTCAACATATTTTTCAACATATACGATCAACGATAAGATCATATAAGATCATATTAATCATATTTGACGTAGAGTTATGGTTGCGATGCCCCGTGCCATACGAAAACCATTAGGCAGGGTTCATTTTCGAGGTGGGATTTTAATATCTTCAGGTTTAACATAGAATAACTCAAACATAGTTGTATCATAAATTACGAGTATACTTGAAAATATAACCGTGAGCCCCATTTACCCCACCCCAAACGACTCGGCAGTATTCCTGAAAAAAAAAGCAAGTATGTTGCAAACAACAAAGCTGAAAGCTGTTCCCATTTTTACTCTACTGTGTACCCACGTGTGCTGAGTCATACGGGTACATTAGCGATTTGCAAGGTAGGCAGAAAGATTGCGGAGACCAAGTCATTCGTAGACTGCCTTACTAACTTATTTTAAGCTGCTACAACTTTAATGTGACTGAATCACACCTAAACAAGAAAAATGAAATGAAAGCATACTTCCATTGCGCAAAACATGAATACGATAAAAAAAAGGAATATTAGAAACGAAGCAGCAACGGGTAGAGAAAGAGTACATAGGAGAAGGAGAGCCAAAAACGCACTACTCTTGTGTTTGTTATTCGTGTTTCTGTGTTACTTTTTCTCGCCACAGGCCGCAATTTAGTCATATCTCAATTCGTGTTCGGCGACGGAAGGCTACAAACGAAGGCGAGTTATACTGCAATGGACAGCTTTCTCTCTTTTTTCTTCTTTTTTTTCATTTTTCCCTCTCAATTTTCTCGAATTGTAAGACCAACGTTATTACCAATAGCGGGCCGCATAACGGCGCAACCCGAGGTTAAAATAAAGGATGACACGGGTAGTGCGAGCTATATACACGCCCTTTCATCGCTCGCCAGCTTCAAATTTGCGCCCTGTTTACAGCCGCCAAAAAGTGTGGGGGGGCGTTGTGCGGAGGACACGCTACAGCTTCGCCTACTAAAAAGGTATCAAACGTCGTGCCGACGAAAAGTGCTATCAGTAAAACGGGAGAGGAGGCGCTCGCTTTAGCGACGATTTGTGCCTCACGCGAGTTGACGTGCGAAATGCGGCGGCTTCAGTACTACGGCAGGCCGACATTTTACAGCCCTAAGATCACACTAGGAATATAACCCAAGGCCGTTTGTTTCGCCTTTTTATGACGACACTCGGAAAGCGGCGAAGGATGCCGCCGAGGAAAGAGCGCGGGGCTTTTTTGAAGGGCTGGACAGAGCGAAGGGGAGTATAGGGCGGGAGGGCCGGAAAGGAATGAAAAGCTACGGTGCGCGAACAATGGAGAGGAGGAGTGGGGAAGAAAGAAGAGGGCGAGTGAGTGGCATACCGCGCCCCGCTGCGGTGGCGTCGCCCGACAATGAAAACAAAAGACGCTCCTTTATGGCCCTAATCCGACTGTCTGTAAAACTGGTTTTATCGAAAACGAGATTTTGCGCTCGACTTTTTTTCTTTTTTTTACATTGAGCGAGAGAGAGAGAGAGAGAGAGTTCTCGACGCCAATCCGGTCTGAGGCGCTCGTTGTGATAATCCTTTTAGTAGAACACGAGCGGACGTCTTCGGAGAGGGTGGGGGGGACAACCCGGGCTCCATTTATCGGCGCCGGGTCCAGCGCAGCAGTGCCTTGAGTGCGGGGCGAGGGTAGTTTGGAAGAGGGTGTTGCATGTGAGGGTAGAGGAGGAGGTCACGGCCTTCTAGGAGGGCTTCGGTTTGTTCGAGAGCCCGGCGATGGCTAGCAGTGGAGGGCGCACAAGACTGTTCTCGCTGCTTCCGGCGCAAGGAGGCAAAGTGCAAAGCGGGCCAGGAAAAACAGCTACGACTAAGTTGAAGAAGGCGCGTCAAGAACCAGCGCAGGGCGTATAGTGCGACGTGCTTGGTGTAGGGTTGGAGGGGGGTCGGCGAAAACGGGATAAGAAATTCCTTAAAGCCCCCGGTTGTGCCTTAACGGTGTTCCGGGCGCTCGCGCGCCCTCTCGCGGTGTTCTGGTGGTGCGCGCATTACAGCTGTCCTCTCCGTAAATGCCGACGGACGCCCGCGAAAAGCTAAAACAAAGCCGTGTCTGCAGGCTGAGATGTTGGGCAGACGAGGCGGAGAAGTGCGCTGGCAGAATGAAGAGAACAAAAAAAAAAAAAAAAAAAAAACGACGACAGCTCGTGATCGGCTTAGCTCCTCCTGCGTGTGCTGATGCCTGTACTTTTTCCAACAATGGGCTTTGACGTGCCTGAGCTCTTCCATTCTCTCTTGCATCCTTGTATGGCTGACTTCGTGTGTCTGTCGTTTAATTATTGCTTTTTTTTTTGCTTCCATCAGTTCGACTTTGCGATGAGAGTTCCCAGCGATTGTGGGCCGCTTCCTCCGCTATCCGGAAAGTTTGATGGTACTTCAACTTGCTGCTGGTGTTAGCACGCATGCAAAGTTTGAGTGCCTGTCACGGCGCCCTTATAGCGGCATTCAGTGTGCGCGCATCCATGGCGAAAACAAACTGCTTCAAGAAGAGTTCAAGGGGAAAAGAAGGCTTTGACATTACATCGTTAAAGGAATACGAGGTATATTACTTAGCCGGTGACTTCGTTTTTCTGTGTACTTCATTTAATTCCCTTTGTTTCTCGTTTTGTTGCTCGGACTGGAAACGAGTACCTGGTGTTAACTCGTTCCACTCCAAAGATGAGACCGCGATCGACAAGGCCTGCAAGAACGCCTCTTAACGCGTGACAAAAAACTCCGGCGACAGCAGTTAAGAGCTCGAAACACGGTTTCCAGCGGCCATTATCAACCCTCGTCATCTTGCCTCCATCAAGTCTGTGTATGTGTGGGCGCGCGCATGTTGACACGTTCTACTGGCTACTTCTATGAATTATCACATTACATATAGTCCATCAAACTAAAAGAAGTGTTAAGTGTTAAAATGTCAAAATTTAACATTTCATTTCTTTGTCCTTAACCTGCATCACTAAGACGGGCAACATTTTACGTCGCTTCACCAGCTGCCGTGCAGACAAACAGCTCCCCATGTTCCAGCTCCAACGATCATTCTAAAGCATAGTCCATCAGAGCGACTTTCGTGCTCTCGAAGTCCACGGCTTCAAGTCACCTAATACGTCCTTATTATACCTAAATGTATTCGGTTCAAATGAGCCTGAGCATCTATCTGGCGTGCCAGCGATTGCACCAAGGCACGCGCGTCGCAACACTGTTAAAATACGTATCACTCAAGCATCTTGTTTGTCCCATCATTAATGTTTAGCTTTTCGTGCCACCGTCGACGTACAACTACGCGCGGGCCACCGAGTGTTTCCTAAATGGCCTATTGTTAGCGGAATGTGCCATGTGTGAGCGGTTACATGAACGTTTAATTAACACATTCAGAGCAGTATCGCAAGATTCACTGTGCGCCTAATGTAAGAGCGCTCAAACTATTTATTTGTAACCTGTTTCAAATCCATGATTGCAAAAGAGGGGCTGTGTAACACACTGTATAACACGCCCTTTTATGTGAGGCATGGCCTCAAACATTGCGTCGTTTCGACAAATAAATGTGGGCTTTCATAGCCCTCTGCCTGGTTGAGGGTTCACTGTAAACCAGGGTTATTCGTTTTTTTTTTCTTTTTTCTAGAAGCCTTTGATGTTACAGCTTTTATGAGCGCCCGCGACACCCCTCATTCAGTGCGTCACTAGAGGCATTTACGCGGCAATATTTTTCTGCGGGGAAAAACCCCCTAAAGCGCACTTGAATTGCGCGTCTCATTGTCTGACGCCACACCCGACGCTCACGAATTCTTTTCGGGAGGACGTCATTTCTGCATTCTGGCGCGCTCCGGCAGTATGTCACGAGCAACTGCTATGAATGCGAAGAGCATTGCAACACGAAACGGCCGCTTTATGGCTTCTCGCTCGTGCTCACACCAAAAGCGAGAATCATAAGGAGGTGGCGAAACATTTCGCAGATTTTTTAGCGTGCCCAAATGTCGGCGACTACATAGCCGTCTGGATCGTTTTTGTTCTCGAAACGCATTTTGTCTTCTTTTCCTTCAGTATCTCTATGCAGTAACGTCCAGATATAGTGCAAGGCGTTAAACCCCGACGCCCTGTAAGTTAATGATGAGCCCTCTGTACAGTGATAGAAATGAAAACTTGAATTCAGATAACCTTAACGCGTGCTTGCCCTAAGCCTAAACTATGCAAGATACACTTTCAGCCACTTGTGGGCTGCGCCATCGATCGTTTTGTTTTATAAAATCAGTATCATGGTTACGTCAACGCGGCCTAAACGAAACGATTAGGTTCAAAATCTTTCTTAACCGACTGCTCGTTGGTTGCCCATTACCGCAGAAGAATGGACACTCCTCAGGTACATCCTGGAGATGTTATCCAACCGGTTGATGGCAACTGTTCTGACCGTCAACGCTACCAGCGACGGCAAAATTGCGTCGGATTTCTTTACAATGTGTGGTAATATTTCGAATCGAACGAGGTTCGCTAGAATTCGTGGTCAACGAAAACCAGCGTTATTTCAAGAGGAGATGTCGTGACTCATAGCGCACTAGAAATTTAGAAATGAAGAACTCTTGGCATATCTGCGGCTGGGCTACAAAAGTTTGTAATTAAATGTTTGAATAGGCTGACAGGTATTTAATACGGCCGTTGTTCAATGCAGCAAGCAAAGGAACTTCTCCTCCGTAGTACTACAGGCAATCAAACATTCAAGGAGCAAAAGCCGCCTCCCCCCCCCCCCTTTCTCTCTCGCACCAGCTCTTACTCGCGCCTGCGCACAAACGTCGGGCGCTTCCTGGAATGCCATGCGCCTCTGTGCTGCCTAGCAATTGTAAAGGCGCGGCCCGGGCAGCCGCTGTATCTTCAAAACCATCTGCGACGGGAACAGAGTCCGCCCTGCGCTGCGTTTCCGCGGCTTAGTTCGCGTTGATGCGGGAAGGTCCATTCGTTCGCTGCTGCTGCCGCGTTTCCTCACTCCAGCGTTTTGACAGCGAGTTTGCGTGGTCATCGAGTGAGATGTGTTCATGTTTGCTTGTGCGCGCGTGACACTATGTTTGTCAATTTAGTTAGTATGCCTATGTTTTCAAGTTTATACGGCTGATAAAACTACCATCCGTACTTTGTATAGCTGTCGACTAGTTTGCTATCGCAATCCACGCTTCGCTTTTCGGGTGAAGCTACAACTTTTTGCTGGCGAGCTTCCTGGTTCTTTTGCTTCCTGGTTCATTGCGAGTCAATGTCATTCCTGTACACTCTCGCAACCAATTTACATCAGTGTCATTCCTGAACACTCTCGCAACCAATTTACATTCTTTCATATTCCTCAGTCGTTCTTCAAAAGCAATTTTACGATTTTACTTCGAGCTTCCCTACTTCAAAATTTGTCCAGCCCATATCACCGTGACACAGCTGCATTTGTAGTCTTCCCGTGCGCGCCCAATGCGAGGCGACCCACCGTCCTTTGGTTGCCATCGGGTCCTGATTGTACTCTTGACTTCAAGCAACAACCACATTCCCAAATGTAAGTCCTGGAACCATTACACATTTCCATATGTCCCGGAGCACCTCGGACCGGATGCGTGGGGGCGAGCGCCACCTGGTGGTAGTTCAAGGAACCCAGCGGCACGCGCGGCGCGCGTCGTCCGCTGTGATCGCTTGGCCTATTCGGCAATAGAACAGCCAGGCCGAAGCACCCACAGTCACGTAACCCGCCGAGGTTTCCAAAGAAAAGCGTCGCTTTTGAAAAAATTTCGCTTCTTTTTTTTTTCTTTTTTTGAAGTAAACCGTAGCGCAGTGCGTTAACGATCGAGTTACCAGCCGAACGCTCTTTTCACGCGCGTTAAGGCAGATAACTGAATATTTTTGTCGTCAACCAGAGATTCTCAAGGTGCTGAATATTATATGTAGCGAATTGGATTACCACAGTGACCAAGAAGCCAGGGTCGGTTCGTAAACACGTGCGCTTTTGTGTTGGTCAGCGCAAGCCTCCCAAGAAGCGTCCGGATAATGATGATGATGATGATATTTATTGGCATTGGCTTTGAAACGGGGCGGAGAAATGTAGTCCCCTATCCTGCTTGATTTAATCAGGTACTACCAAATCTATCGCTATCTAGCCTTTTGCCAATCTGATATCGATCTTAAGTTTAGTATTCAAAACCTCTATCCCTATACTGTACCATTACCTACACTTGCCATGGCTCCGGTTCTGTCAATCTCTTCATGCTTTTCTTCAAGCATTGCTCTAATCGTCTCTTATCTCGACTACTGACCAGTTAATCATTCCATATTTTTTTAATCGCAATGCTTATTTAACTTATTTCACACTACCACTAAAGGCTTTCGAAAGGATATTACATAGCGGAAGGGTCGATAAAAAAAGAAAGTGAGGTGAACTACAGTATACAAAACTACAAGAATATACGAGATAATTATGGAAGGCGGACACTCCCTAATCTTCTGGAAGGTGCACGCTCCCTGCGAATCTCGCTGGGTCAATATCTCCGCATTCTATTACGATGTGTCGAGTTGTTCGCGAGCTTTTTTTTTTTTTTTTTTTGCAGCACACACATGCCTCATCCTGTGCCGCATGTTTGCTCCGGTATGTTGTTGCCCTCAGGCAGCCAGCTCTGGCCTCAAATAGCAAGCCACTCCTCCTTGCATTAGCATAAAAATTTTATCTGCTGGTTTGCCTTTTGCCGTTTTTGTAAATCTCCATGGTCTTGTTTCCATCTTTTGCATTCAAATTACCATCTCTGGTCCTGGTTGTCTATTTACACTTTCAGTTACCTTGTACTTGGTAGCCAACTTTCTTGACCTCGTCTTCCATTCCGTGTCCAGGCTCTTGAGGTGCAGATATTTGTGTACTTTCGCCGGCCGCTTCTTTTCACTCATGTTCCCTAGTCTTCCTTCAAAACTAATTTAGCTCGGCGCTTCTCTGATTTCAAAAGAAGGCCAACCCATGCAACCTTGCACTGCCCATAGAGGTAGTCGGCTCACCGCCCTAGTTAATCTCCAACCCCGACAGTATTTCTGATTTGTATCACAGAATTCGCGAACATTAGCCGCTCGTACCATTACACTTTTCCAAGTTCCTCGCACCACCTCATATTTATTGTAGCCCCAAAGTGGTCTGTTTCTTTAATGCTGCATTCCACTTCGCTTGCATTTTTAGATTATCTCGATGGGTACTTGAGTAGGTATTTCCTTCGTTTATGTATATACCCAGGTATTTCGATTGATTAAAGAGGTGTATGGCTTTCTGTTGAATTCATAGCTCCACGGCCAGAAGGCAAGGCCTCGAAGTCCCTTCATGGGAGACCTGAGCCCGGGTAGTTAAACTTCGCCGGATTTTAATAAAGTTGTTTCCATTCATCCTACCACGCCATTATTCGTCTCTTCATTAACGATCATAATTCCCATTTTCTGCTAAACTTCAGACTAGATCCTTCGCTGCATTGCCACTTACATTGACATATAGGTATCTGTAAATGCCTTGCATTTTGTGCTATTAGCACTATGTCGTCCGCATATATCAGCCCAGGGACCTTCTATTGCACCTTTGCCCATTTTGGATGTAAAATAGATCAAACCATAATTTACTGCTTTCCAGTTGTATTTCTATTCCCTTAACATACAGCATGATCTACATTGGAGACAGAGGACACCCTTCCGTCAGTCCTTGGTGAATTTCTACCACTTCACAACATTTCTGGCCTTTTCATACAATTTGTACTCGATTGTCTATATATTGACCCTTCTCGCGATGCTCCCGTGGGCGCTGCTATGTTTGATCACGTGATGACGCGTCCATTACTTGCCTCAGCTGCCTCCGTTGCCTCCGCGTTTACAATGCAAGCGCGTGACGCCGGTGCGGTGCAGCAAACCTCCGTTCGGACTAATATCGTGGACGGTGGCTTTGTGCACGACACGAAGCTTCGACCACAGCTTTACAGGACATTTAAGTGCTTTCAGAGCTCATTATGCCTTGTCCATACGGCACGAGCAGCGGCCACTACCTGATTGTTTATTTTCAGCCTAATCGCTCGCGGATGTGCTGTGCACAAAGCTTGGAATGTAAATGTTCTGTACTTTGCGGTAGCTTGTAGCAAAGACGCATTATCGCTAGTCCCTCGCTTGCTCTGTAGATCGTCGCGAAACATTCAGCTTCAAACAGTCGTGTCTTGTCGGTGTAGTCGCGGTCACTCATGCTTCGGCACATTGGTTCCAATTGTGCGCCCATTCACTTATTATTGCGATAGCAATTATATGGACACTCCAAAGCAGATTTCTGCCGTCGGCGTCGCCGTCGCCGTCGCCGTGAGGTTCCGTATGACGTCAATGGAGATGAAATCGTCGCCGAGCGCCGCCGAACGCTGTATGTGCGAGTGAAAGGGCGCGAGGGACGCGCGCTTTCACGGGGAGTGAACGCACGGCGGAGAACAAACGCGCGTTCTGTGCTGTGCTCCCTTAAGGGCTGCAGAAGTAGGCGTCTCTTTCCTCCTTTACAATCACCATATATGTAAAGCAAACGCGCCTTCTTCTGACGCACGAAAGGCCGTGGGAGGGGGGGGGGGGGGAAGGGGAGGGAAGGGAGGCGACGTTTAGCTGCGGCACCAAGTGCCTATTTATATCAGAGGCTCCGGCAACAGTCACCAACGCCGCACGCATGTTGTGCGAACGCGGGCAAAACGCCGACGGCGTCGACAACAGTTCTGCGTGTTGCCGGTGCTGCTGCATGTCCAAGTTTATACAGCTGATAAAGCTACTATCATTACTCCGTATAGATCTCTACAAATTTGCTATCGCAATTGATGCTTCGCCTTTCAGGTGAAACTGTGACAACTTTTTATTGATACGCTGGCGATAGGGCGGGCGTAAGTTTGCGTGCGAGTAGGCGTGGATGTGTGTACATAACGTGCGAGAAGCTTACTATGTCACTAAGTGGCGCTACAATTCCTTTTGTAACGAGCGGCTCTCCCTCTTCAGTGCCGACGTTCAGTAGTTGAAGTCCTTTCTTTAGAGGTTAGCTGTACAGCGTTGGCTGATGAACTATCTTTTTTGATCCTTGACGAAAGCCGTGCATCGCGAAGGGGCGGCAACACAGGCAGTCTTTATGCAGCAGCGGCGACACAGGCTGATTCCATTCCCTATTGACCCTTTTCACGGAGCAGTTTGTTTTAGAGAACAATTGTTCTCTAAAACAAACTGTACTGTAAAATTGAATCTGTACGTCACGTAAGACAATGAATGGTTCATACCCCCGTAAACACGTCCTCCCCATTACGACAACAGAAGAGAAGTGATATTCAACGCTGGAATGCTGAGCGGCAACGGAGTCAGCTGTAGAAGAAGCCCACGACGTAATGTGGGAGCCAAGGAGGTTGACATTTTTTTTTCAACCTTCTTGGTAGGAGCAGTGGCACGAGCGTGTGCCGGGCACGGGCTCGTGCCACAAAAAGACGCCGTCGCTTGAACTAATGATGATGATAGTTTTCTGTGGACAGGCGACAGACAGCCACTTTTTCGTTTCGCCTAGCTTTGTATGAGCTTTCGTCCGCAGGGCGAAGTGCTCACTACGATAGAAAGCTTTAGCGCTGCGCTTCAACTTTTTGGTCGTTGTTCTAGCTACACGTAGGTTCGAATGACGTGGACGCGATCAAATTCAGCTTTCCTGGATACGTACCAACTAGCGCCCCAAGCGGCCGCGGTGCGAAGCTAGCGAGTTTTCAATGGAACGAGTGGGTTTTTCACGAATAAATAAAAGTACAAGTCGATTATTGAAAAAGGCAGGTGTCAGACAAGTTCTAGAGAGAGAGAGAGAGATACAACTTTATTCGTGAGAGTGGGGAGCCACTTCATGGACTTCTCAGGAAGGCCAGATGGCTGCCAGGCGATGCGTGACGGCGACCTCTTCGGCTCACTCCACGGATCGGAGTTGCACGTCCGGGCTGGAGCTAAGTAGCACTTCCTGCCACAATGAAGGTGAGGGAGAGGCCAGGAGATAGGGGGAAGGGGATCCTCCTCGCAGTCCCAGAGGATGTGACTCAGTGTAGCTAGCTCACCGCACAGGTGACAGTACGGACTTACTCTCTCCGGGTAAATGCAAGAGTATACGTAGGGATTCGGTGTGAGTGTGTCTGTAACCTGCGGGGGCCAGATGACCTCCTGACGCATGTTTAGTTTACTGTGTGGTGTGGGCCTAGTGCATCGTGTAAGACGGTAGTACTGGGTTATGTCGTTATACGAGTGCAGGACTTCGTTTGAGGTCTCTGGGCACGGGAGGCGGCCACCGCTCAGCTGACGAATCCTCGAGCATGTTGGTGGGCTGCTTCGTTCCCCATTCCCGCGTGAGCCCGGACCCATATGAACTCTATTGAGCGTGGTTCCTCACTGCTGTGTAGTGACTGTAGGAGCTTTAGTGTGGTGTGTGCCACTATTCCTCGCGCAAAGTTGGTTATGGCGGTTTAGGAGTCGCTCATAACTATATATACAGGCGTCTGTTGAGGCCACGACCAACGCAATGGCAGCTTCTTCTGCATCGCTGGGTGTGGCAGCGCTTAGCGAGCTCAAAGCTGTCTGTGCCTTGAGTCCTGGGCCTGGAACGGCACAAACGGCGTAGGCGTGGGGTCGTTAAGAGTACTGGGCTGCGTCGACGTACGCCACAGCGGAGTTGGTCCCGTACGTTCTAGAAGACAAGCCACACGAGACAAACGCAGTGAATATGATGTGGAAAGCTAGAACTTTTTTCCTAGAGCGGCTAAAGATTCAGCGATGGAAGCCTATAGAAACGACGAGAACTGTACTCAGTTTTCGAGACAAAAACGTTAACTGTGAAAAAAACTATGGCTGGTAGCCTAATAGCCGCTACAGTGAATGTAGTGCGGAGACTTAGCTTTCGAGTGACGCCTATCTCGACTCCCTACATATGGCGTAACACTGTTTCCAAAAGCGATTTTAGAACGCAGCTTTTAGGCGCCCGTTCCTGCGTTGAGCATCGGCGTCGTTGGCGTCCCTCGTCGTAACCGAGGAAACGAGCACAGCAAAGGATAAAGAGCGAACGCGGAGCGCATTGGGGGATGAAAGACCGCGAGAGTGAAGAAAGCGCGATGAGGAAAGGGGAGGGGAGAGTATGGCGAAAAGGTGAGGAGGAAAGCGGAGTGCCGCTCGAGATGTGCGAGCTACAGCACTGCACGGACCGATTTTTTCAGCCTGGGCCCGGCCCGGGCCCGTTTTTACGTTGGGCTGCCCGCCCGAGCCCGATCAAAACTTTTATGGCGAGACCCGGGCCCGGCCCGGGCCCGGAAATAATCTACGTTACCCGCCCGGCCCGGCCCGCCACCCGTTTACCTTAGGCCCGAGACCGGCCCGAGACCGAAAATAATGTTTTTCAGAGTTGAGACGCCCGAGAATAACTCGCTGCACGTTACATGCACACCACCAGAAAGCCCGAGCCTGGCCCGGGCCCGCGTCAAAAAACCCGAGCCCGGCCCGGGCCCGGGTCAAAAAGCACACGCCGTGCCCGAGCCCGGCCTGAGCCCGTGAAAAAACTGTTCTACCCGGCCCCGTCGGGCCCACGGGCCGGGCCAGGCCCGGGCTTTCGGGTAAGCCCGAGCCCGTGCAGTGCTCTAGAGCGAGCTTCCCGGTGGCGGCCATGGTTGCGGCGAGCGCATCCACCTATACCATATACAGAAACAAAACGCTGACTGCGATTCGAACCCACAGCACATACGCTTCTTTGTCTGCTCTGCCACCGCCAAAGAATGCGCTCCGCGCTAGCCACGCGCTCCCGTGTTCACACTTTATTACTGAACAATGAGCGACGCAACCGGTGGAAATGCTTCGTCTACCGCTGCTGCTAAACGTACTGCCCGAGCTCAGAGCCGCGGCCGAGAGGACCCTGCCATCCAGAATCGAATTATTTGCGACAACATATTGCGGATTCAAAACACCTAAACAACTGCGCTCAAAATTCGCATTAGGAAGCATCGTAATCATCGGTGAATTTTTCGACATACAGTCGTGAAAATTCACGTGACATCTTGATAACCCCAAACGCATCATTGCGGAAACGTCGGAAGCTGTGGCCGAGTGCTTATTTCAAGTCTCACACCATAGGGCAGAAACAAACCTCAAGATTTGGTTTTGGTTTTTCAGTGGTGCTCTTCAAATATAATATTTCCTATTTTTGCTTTCCAGAACGTAGCAATGTGTCGCTCATTTGTCAAGTAATCGCTTTCGCAATCAGATTTTATTCCTTGTACAACAGAACTACAAGCTTGCGTATGTCAATGTTAAGTAAAAAAAAAACATTTTTGTACCTTGTTGCATGGAACACACCTAAAACAAACTTAAAACAGGTCCCTAAGAACAAGCAATGTATAGTGATGTAATCGTCCTTATAGAGGCCTCTATAACTGTGGCACAGAAATGAATAACAAACCTATTTTTTATTGCGAAAGGGGAAATGGGGCGAAGGCAAGCAACCTGCAGAAATGACAAATTAGTGCTATGTATTTCTTTTGCTACAGGGCTCATTGTAGTTCGAAGAGGGATTGCTCTTATAGGCAAAAAAATACAAAAAAACACTATCGTGCCTTACCGCTTTAATTACTTTCCATTTCTTTCAAAACAACTGCATCAAAATTTCAGACAGCAAAAGTGACCTAGTTTCAGAAAGCGTATACAAGAACATCCTTTTTGGGAAATATGCTTGAAACACAAGGGGGTGCCTTAGGATAAGCTAGAAAAATAGACGTTATCGATACTAAAACTGAGAAAAACGCCACTCACTTGCTGAAAATGCGCGGAATTCAAAACACCGAGAATCAGCTAGCTCAACCCATTGCGAATACGCTTGAGGCTTGCGTCATATCCGCTAACTATGGCTTGCACGCACCGTCTCCTTAAGGGATACTTGCTGGCTGTTCAAGAAAAGGTTTCTCCCGAAAGGCGAATCATTGATTGCGATAGTATATTAGTAGATTGCTATACGAAGTAAGGATCAACATTTAACATTCGTCGTATCAACATTTAAACATTCGCTTACTAACTAGGATGAGTAGATTTTAAGGAAGAGAAAGGGGGAGAAGTCGGCCTGGAGAGCGCGTCTCTAGATTGCTACTCATCACTGGGGTAAGGGCAAGTGGGAGATACAGGGAGAGGTAGGTGGCAGGTGATTATGACATGGTACAATGAGCTACTCTCTACTCACGTTGTCCAATACGCGGATGTGAGCTTTAGACACACTACACGCAGGAGTAATCTTGTCCACAGAAAATGTCATCGCATATACACGTTTTGCCCTGTCCTCATTTCTCAAAAGGCCTGTTTTTACCAGTCCTAGAGACGAACATCTCTAGGACTGGTGAAAGTTCAACACAGAAAGTTCAACTGTGCTTTTATGGTGTGGTTGGCATGATCAACTCTTCTCTATGCACAAAAACTATTTTCTTCCAAAAAGGGGCAGGAGTCCAAAACAGTCAGCACTACACTTAAGTGTCCTTCGCTCGGTCGCATATTGAGGGCACACGCAAATTATGTGGCCTTTTGTCTCGGGAGGGTGACAGACACTACAGTTAGGGTCCCGTTTTCGTCCAATCTTGTGAAGGTATCGGCGAGTGTACGCCGCACCGAGCCTTAACCGATGGATGCTTACTAACTAAATTAACAATGATGGCATCACGCGCGCAAAAGCAGACATAAACACATCTCACTCGATTACCTCAGAAACTCGCTGTCGAAACGCTGGAGTGAGGAAGCGTGGTCGCAGCAGCAAGTGAATCGACCTCCGTGCTGCCTCTCGCTTCAACGCGAACTAAACGGCGAAAACACAGTGCACACGAAGCTATCAGCACTCGCACTCGATCCCCATCGCAGATCGCGTTCAAGATAAATCCCGCCCGGCCGCGCCATACGCAGCAGCCGCCTCCCTCCCTCCGGTATCTTGTGCACAACGGAAGACGGCGCACTTCCTCCCAGCTTTCCTCCCTCGTGCGAGCCAGACTGAGCCACCTTCATCGGCTCACCCTTGCCCACTTTCACTCGCACATACAGCATACGGAGCGAGGCGGTGATTTTATCGCCCTTGGACTTTATACGGAACATCACGCCGATGCCGATGGCATAAATACGTCCATCAATTGCTATTGCGACTGATATAAAATAAAATCAGACAACTACCAGTACCGCATTTATGCCAATATTGCTATGATAGTGTCACGTAGTAGTGACGCTGAAGTAAACAGTCGTAAAACTGTGTATGGCGAAACTGATTCTTTATTGGGTGAACCTGTGCCCACAAAAGCAAGCTACAATCAAAGCACAACGAAAGCGGCGAACACAGTCGGCGGTCGTCGAAACGCGTCGACTTTTATACCTGAATCATCGAAGGTTCCAGATTAATCCCTGATGCCCGCGTGTCTTCCAGAAATTTCTAGACAATTCGCGTCGGTCATACAATCAGATAACATAAGCGTCGCTGAAAACAGGCAAAGGAAAGAAGCACCGATAATGTTCTAGAAACTTCCGATACAGGCGCGTCCTGCGCCGAGCGATAACGTTTAACATTTGTTAGCCGGTGGAAAGCGGCCACCGGTGAAAGATAAACATGTATACGTGTCAATAGCGTATACGCTATTCATTTGTAAGCAACTTAGCCGAAGCGAAATTTTTTTGCAGCTGGACTTTATATGGGTTATAAAGCGTCATTTGATTTTCAGTAATTGGAAGCGATCCCGACACTTCTGGCAGGATGGTGTGGGAGTTACAGCTGTCTATAGTTGCGCACGCATTTGCGCAAGTTTTCTGCAGGCACCCACATGTAGATATCCTCACGCTCTGGCGACTAATGAACCTGACAATAAGCTGCGTAAACTTTAGTATGCCGCCTAGGAGAACAAGAGCTACAGAAATTAAGAAAATTGTCTCTTAATGCACAGCATTCTTTGGCTTGGTTCATACTTTTCCTATGTTTAGCCTAGTTTGGGCTTTTCGTTCCGTGTTGGCCCACCCTAAATATTAAGTTGGCTAAATTTAGGTTGGCCCACCCACATATCACCCCGAAATTTAGGTTGCCACACACCCATATCACCCCCAAATTTAGGTTGGCCACTTGAAATGTCAATTTGGATCACCCCGAAATTTGAGTCTTCATCATAATCATCATCATCAGCCTATATTTTATGTCCACTGCAGGACGAAGGCCTCTCCCTGCGATCTCCAATTACCCCTGTCTTGCGCTAGCGTATTCCAACTTGCGCCTGCAAATTTCCTAACTTCATCACCCGATCTGGTTTTCTGGCAACCTCGACTGTGCTTCCCTTCTCTTGGTATCCATTCTGTAACCCTAATGGTCCATCAGTTTGAGTCTTACAATGCGAAATTGCAAGTTGGCCCACCCCAAATTTCAAGTTGCCCCACCATCAAATTTAGGTTGTCTACCCTAAATTTTAGGTTGGCCTACTCCCAAATTTAGGTTGACACATCCCAAATTTCAAGTTGCCCCAGCCCCAAATTTGGGTTGGCCCAACCCAAATTTCACATGGGTCCACTCCGAAATTTAGGTTGGCCAACCCAAAATTTCAAGCTGGTGCACCTCCAAATTGAGGTAGACCCACCCCGAATATTAAGTTGGCCCACCCCCATAGTTAAATCGACACCATGCCCAAATTTCAGATTGGCACAACCGTTAATTACATAGGTAGCCCCTGTGGAAATTTACGTGGGCCCACCCCAATATCACCCTAAATTTAGGTTGACATTTGAGGTGGCCCACCTCAAGCTTAAGTTAGCCAATCCCCAAATGTCAAGTTGTTCCACCCCTAAATTTTAAGTTGGCCCACCCCCAAATTCCAAACTGCCCAACTCCCAAATTTAGGTGCCCCATACCCAAATTATAAGTCGGCCCACCCTCAAATTTCAAGTTGGCCTACCCTCACATTCTCCGTGGCCCACCCCTAATAGCCCCCCCCCCCTCCCCCACGCATTTTCTATGGAGCCCTATGTACCCTTATGGCGGTACATAAATTGGATCATATGGGTATTCTCTCTGGTCAATTTTCTTTTTTTTTAATTGTTTGTTGTCACTTATGAAACTACCAATCGTCTACATTTACACTGTTATAACGATTAAATATCTTGCAAATTACGCATTTTTGTGTGGATACAAGGCATACTTTTGCGTGATAGATTTTGCTGGGGTAATCGCCAAAGAATATTTACGTATTAAAATGCGGGCATCATAGGACCGGTAAAACCACTGGAAATCTCAGGACAGCACTAACTTAAAGATAAAAAACCATAACGTCGACAGGGTGGCCAAATTTCAGGACGCATAAATTGGCTGTAGGAGGAGGTCTCAGCTGAAACCCGACGGTTCGACATAAGGCGAGAATGTTGGAAAATGTCAGAGAGAGGTCCAGTAGGTCCTGCGGCTGATGCCAACTCGTGGCAACTGTCTGGCGACTGGATATATAAGCGAGATGACTGGTCGTCAGTCGTTACAGGTTGAGTTGGGTCTTAAATTTGGCACGTGCACTCTATCGCATTAAATACATTGCTCTCTACTGCGTCATTCTTCGACGGCTGGTACCGATTTTCGCACGATTTGGTTGCGAAAAAACTGCCACCTTCCTCGAAGTGCCAACATTCCTTAATGATTTCTTTCACAGCCGGACAACTCTTGAATACAAGGACGTGTCAGGTGTTGTGCGCGAGGCCTTTGTGTATGTGGGCGGCCTTTGTGTCGTTCGATATCTCCTAGTCTACATTGCGGCTATTTTATAAGGGAGGAAGGCAGTATGACAGACAATATGAAGAATAGACAAATCCCACATGTATTACTGTACTATTATCTTAAATAGTGGCCTTCCTTCACGCACATGGATAACCGTGACAGGAGAGTACTTTGGAAACTAATTTCAAGTACTGTGAATGTGCACCCTAAGGTGTACCTGGCCCGGTGGCCAGTAAATGAGACGTATTTTTGTGAGTAGCTTCGGCCATAGCATGCTAACAGACGACGACACAGAGAGTTTGCATACTTCTTGTGTTGTACTTTTTGCCGCAAGCATTTGTCCATGTGTCCATCCTAACACTTGGCACATTTTTCTAGATTTACAGCTGCTGTGGTAGCCCATGAGTCCAGATAGGAAAATTGCTTGGGAAATAATTAGGGGCACCTTCATGAAACCGATAGGTCGAAATTAAAAGCCGTTCACTATGGCGTCTCTCGTAGATGATGTGCGACGTTCGCACGCTAAAAATGTATTCCGACTTAAGAAAAGCTACCGCCGAGTGCTTCCGACGGTTATCCAAGCCCGTTGACTCCGTAGCATTAAAAAAAAAAACCCCTTGGCTGTCATTCGGGAAGGCTGTGAAAATCCCGGAATCAATCATCGCTATGTTTTCCATCGTCGCGACCTAAACGCTCTTAGGATGATAAGTCATTTCCAGCCGACAAGTGGCTACTCTTTACCAAGAACACTGATTACGCCGGCGGGACAAGCTTTGTGGTGAAGTTCAGTGCGCAGCAATAGTTTTTAATTCTTTTATTTATGTTTAGTTGAAGTCATCATACGTCACCACGGGAAGTTCAAAAAGAATAAGGTCAATACGCCACGTGGTGCCACTCACTCAAACTAAACCCTGATGTCCAGAAAAGCTGCATATGATACGAAGGTGCGCCAAAATATCTGGCATCCTTAAAAACTTTACCACGTCGTGTAGGGCCTGTAATGACATGGCACTACACTGCCCGTAAAGAGCCGCGCCAGTAAAATTACATTCCTTTAAGTTTTTAGCTCCGATATTGTTTTGCGCATTTAATATTTCATACTCTGTTAACATTTAAGATACAAGGCATGCGCTGTTATGCTACAGGAAATTTGTCTTGCTGCCATTCTCAAAATTCTCAGGTATTATTTAGTCAGGAACGTAAGATCTGGTAAGAGCAACTTATGTGATTGAATAGTGTAGCAATATAGCTCGCATATGCAGCGCGGCCTATAGCATGGCGTGGCATATAGCATACATAATCCTAAATATATGCGGCGCCTCACGGCAACGGCTACGGCAAAGGAGAAAATTCGCGTGTAGTGCCCTCAACTTGGCGGAGGCAGAAGAGGCGGCCATTGCTCTTGCTGCAGCGGCCGGATTTACAACTATAATCAGCGACTCAAAGACCGCCATATCAAACTTTGCACGTGGAATTGTGGCCCCAGCCACACTACGAATACTGTACCCCCTACTCTCCTCCAAACAACAAGATAGTGAAGAAGAACCCTCTCCGATTGAACTGATATGGGTCCCGGCTCACGCAGGGAATCCGGGGAAGGAGGCGGCCCACCAGTGTGCTCGAGGATTCGTCAGCCGAGTGGTGGGTCCTGTCTCTGACCTAGGGGACCTGATCAGCGAGCCACTGACCACATACCACGATATTGCCCAACACTACCGCCTCGCAAGACGGACAAAACCTCCACCTCATCCGAAGCTCACCAAGGGACAAGAAGTCACCTGAGGCCGGCTCCGAACGCACTCCTTTCCCAACCCACAAATATACGCACATTTTTGCACTGACGACAGATCACACTGCTCATTATGTGGGTCCATAGCCTCCTTAAAACATATTCTCTGGAACTGCAGGGAAGATCCCCCCCCCCCTCCCCACCAGATCTTCTGGCCGCTCCCTCGCCTGAAGCTAAGGAAGTCATACTTATGAACCCGAACCTGGAGGTTCAACTTCAGGCCATCAAAAGATCCGAGGAGGTGGCTGTAAGTCATCACCTGGTAGCCACCCTTCACTAAGCCAAATTAACAAAATAAAGTTGTTTCCTCCTCCTCCTCCTAGTAAACATCACCAGCCCTTCCCATGTCGAGAAAATGGGGGTAAGCGAAGCTTGTCGTGCGTGTATCTGACATACGTGGTGATTTTCTTTCTTTCTCTCTCTTTCTTTCTCTCTCTCTTTCTTTCTTTCTCTTCCTATCTCTCTCTCTCTTTATTTCTTTCTCTCTTTCTATATCGCTTTCTTCCTCCTTCCCTCTCTCTCTCTCTATCTATCTTTCTCTCCCTCTCTCTTTCTTGCTCTGATCTTCGTGGTGATTTTCTATCTTTCTTTCTCTCGGTCTTTCTCTTGCTCTTTATTTCCTTCTTTCTCTCTTTCGTCCCTGGTATGTGCCAGTGAGCTTGGACCCTTTCTGCACAATCGCCACGATCGGCCCACTTGTCAGCGCGACACCGCCACCACCACCACCACCACCTCCGAAACTTGTGAGCCTGTAAAGCTTCGCTTAAAATCCTGGCAGATCCCACGCCCTGTGGGATCTTATCAAGATAACGAAACGACCATGAGAACACCAAGACGTAGGCGGCTGTTTCATGACCTACATGACACACCTGTCGTGACATTCATGTCATGACCTATCATTTATGTTCCTCATACACTCTTGTCATACTATGTCAATTTTGGTACATACCAAGTTAACGAAACGACCACCACAGTACCAAGACGTAGGCGGATAGATAGATAGATAGATAGATAGATAGATAGATAGATAGATAGATAGATAGATAGATAGATAGATAGATAGATAGATAGATAGATAGATAGATAGATAGATAGATAGATAGATAGATAGATAGATAGATAGATAGATAGATAGATAGATAGATAGATAGATAGATAGATAGATAGATAGATAGATAGATACTCTCAAAGCGGCAAATGTTCGCCAAACATGCTTCACATTTAATATACTTTAAAACGCGCATATTGATTGTCTATTCTAATGAAATATGATGGTAGTGGTGGTGGTGAAACTTGGTAGTGGTGGTGGTGAGACATCCGACTGTTCGTCAAGGTGTAGAGGGCACCTCCCACGTCGGGACGGGGAGCCCTCCGCCGCTTCGCGGGCTTCTGGACAGCCCAGAGTTGGTCGTGTAGCTCGCCTGCTCCTAAGAGCGTTGTGCCACTTGTTCTTGTCCTCCATATAGGAGGCCTGCGTCGCGCATCCCCACAACATGTGTCCCAAGTTCACATTTCCACCACACTGAGCACAATTGAAAGTTTTGTTGTAGTCTCGGTCGATTCGGCTCATACGCCAAGGATTGGAGTACGAGTTCGTCAGTATAGCAAGCGGAGAGTGACTGACTGCGCCCTGTTAAGTCCCTTGTTTGGAAGGGAAAATTCTTTACGTCCCAAATAAAGGTGCTTGATGAGCTCATCATATGTCTGAAGTTGATCTTTAAAGGCCTTAGGAGGAGACGAGGGGGTCTGCAGGAGAGCGCGGTTGGCAAGTCCTCACGCGGCCCTATGAGCGGTTTCGTTAAGGTTCCGCTGTCCTCCCACGAAATCACCCATGTGGGCTGCAAACCAGACTATAGAGTGAAGAGTAACATATCTACCTTCGAGTAACTTAGAAACCTTCGCATCTACTACTCCCCTAGCAAAGGTGCGAGTGGCTGCCCTAGAATCACTATAGATTGCTGAGTGCTGAGTGATTTAGCAGAGCGAGTGCAATGGCCATTTGTTCGGCCACCTTCGGATTCTTGGTATAAACAAGAGTGCGCTGAAGACTCTTTCGTGGGCGTCTATTACGGCTACCGAAAAAGTTTCGCGGCTGGACACCTGGGCGGCGTCTACGAAGGCAGCTTCTGTGGAATCCGTAGCAGCAAGACGAGCCTTCGCGCGGGTGAGCCTTCACCCTTGGTTAAGGACGGGGTGGACGTTCCTGGGAAAGGGGCGAACCACAATCGCGTCCCTGATTTCTTTGCTAAGATGTCTGACGTTATACTTTTCGCGTTCAGTAAAAATGCCCATACTGACCAGGATGTCCCTGCCAGCTCTGGTACCTGACAACCGGACGACCTGAGCTGTGCGCTGAGCCTCAGCGATTTCAGCTAGAGTATTGTGCACTCCTAGTTTCGAAAAAAGCTCGGTGGATGCGTTGAACGGTAGCCCCAGGGCTACCTTGAAGACTCTACGGGTTGTGGTATCGAGTCGTCATAACCTTTCAAACCGAATTCGTGGCTCCGACATGTTGCCTTCGATTTACATTTGATATCGATCACACCGTCACATGTAATGTAAAAAACGTTGAAAACTCCTGATCACACGCAGAAGTTTCAAGAACGGCAGACAAAGCAAGATGCATCCGATCACTGCCCAAGGAGCCGAATACGCGCAATCGCTGCTAACATGCACAATGATGAAAAGTCTCTTCGCTTGCTCTGTTAGTCAGCAGATTTTGTGTGCATAACTTACCTATTAGAATTATGGGCGACCACAACGTAAAGGTCTAATAAAAAAGTGTAATTTTCAGCTTTCTTTATTTCTCTTGAGCTAATTAACGCCTCCGAATTCATGAAAGAGAGAAATTGTCATCCACCCGAATATAGCACGTTGCTACAAAAAAAAAAACCCTACGGGTTGCTCAAAAAGAACGCTTCGCAGTTAAGGAAAAATTCGTCATTGTCCGGAATTCAAACCCGGGAACAACGCCTTTCCGGTGCGGTCGCTCTGAGCTAACCAGGAGGCTTCAATGTAAATATATGAACCCATTCTTCCATCCCCGTCTTATAAGTCCAGCACTAAGTGCGACCCGGCTTGCTCCTGTCCACGTACGAACAAGCCGTCGACTTCAATGTCTCTCACCTGAACACCGGCATCTTCCAGATTGCGCTCGAGCCTGTGCCTGCAGTCTCCAGTGGAGCACTACAACATTTTCGTGCTCTACCGATCTGAATGGAAGCACAGCGACATGTTGTTGTCTGTTCAACCGCACATAAAGAGCTGCCGCAAACGTCAGCATCGCAAACCCGGACCAGTTAAACCAGCTGGCTTCATCTGGACCTTCTTAGAGCACTGTTCCATTCTTAACGACCTCTTCGCGCATCGCATGTATAGCCGTTGCCGCTAACTACTTGTCACAGTACGCTGAAGCCAGAGCTACTCTGCAAGGCAGTTGTTACAAAGTGGACAAGTGCTTCGCCTACCACGTTGTCCTGTGACGTGGTGTGTCCTTTGTTCTCATCAACGATCGCGGTGCAGCGTTCACAGGTGGTTTGATGCAAGGCGTCCTCCAAATGGCGCACAAATTTCTCCGTAAGATCACTGCGTATTGTTTGCAAACAACTGAATTACCGGAACGTCCAAACACGGCGCAAGCTTTTCCGTGTATATTGATGTAGAGCACAGGACATCGGTCGAGGACTTGCCATATGTGACTTTCGCCTGAAATATTGCTGTACAGGAGACCACCCAATAAACGCCGTTCGAACGCCACGCAACTGATGGCTCGCCCAGCGAGCATGTCGAATAATTTCTGCAAACAGGAAAAGAAGCATGCCAGCTTGCTTGACATCGCATCCGGATTTATAGGCATACCAGGACCCTTCGGCACAATCAGGGTGGACACGATGTTCACTACGATTCCGGTGGCCGCGTGTAGGTCTAGAGGCCCAATCCGCCGCCGTGGCCTCTCTGAAAAGCCAGTGCGTGGGCTTTTTCACCTCTACAATGTTACGCGCCGTAAACATGCTGCTAAAGCTAGCGCCGCAAAGGTACGTGTTCCCAAGACGTATACGACGATAGTCACTCTCTCGAAACTGTCGTCTTTACAAGTATGCATGCCTAATTCGGCTTTGTCTTCGTTCTGCGCTATTATTACAGCGTACGCTTACGCTCTAAAAGAAAAAAAAGGGTTTTAACCCTTTGGGGTTCATCTTGTCCCCAAATCATAATCAACTACCTCGCGTGCCTTTCCATTACACTACGTTCCGCGCCCGGTACTTCCAGGTCACGAACAGCGTGCGCGTTATCAGCGTGACATATCATTCCTGACAGGAAAAAAGAGGGATTCCTGAGTTTTCAAGAAAGGGAACACAAGTAAGACAGATGACTGCTGTTTGGGTGCAAGATACCCACAAAAGTGTACTTTCTTTAGAGTGCACGGTGGCAAAAACCATTCATTTGCATGAGTGTAACGATAAAACTTATCACTGCGAAAGTTACAAAAACAATTTAAATACTACCGCGACTTCTGAAAGTGTGAATTGAAGTGAAGTCACTCTTTTCCCCATAAACTCTATAAGCAAACGAATGGGGGGGGGGGAGGGGGGGGGGATTCTGGGGAAATGTTCTCGCAGGCAACTTGACGTGCCCACTATAGAATATACAGCGGAAATCAAAGGGGAAACGCAGACAAGAGCAAGGAACAATTGCCATAAGTATTAAGCAAACTGTCTATAAATTGCGATATTCACAATTAGTGTATACGAACGGACTCTGCATGAAATTGTGCGACATCGGCTTCATTCATTTACGTCCTTAAATTACTCCTAGAAATCTAGTTGCCGTCGATCTTGTGCTCTGATTCGACGGGAAGCAACCAAACCACCAATACGGTCACGTCTGATTACGTTGTTTGAAGTAAAAGCACAGCTCATATACCTTAAATAGGAAAATGGACATTTCCGTCAAGGTTACCGTGACGGCAGAGCACGTTTGCTCGCTTAGTGATGTCAAACCTCATTTCCCGGTGTACTGTCCGTATGTAGTGTTTACTCCGTCGTGTTTGCTTTCATCTCGACCGCTCTTGTTTCCACCGCTACAGCGACCTGGCCGTGCTCCAGTATAGTGGCTCCCTATACAGTGCTCTCGCAAAGCCTCGGGGGCCCCCTCGTGTCACTCGGAACAACAGCCGAGGGTCTGGGTAATCTCCGCGAGGCCCTCTGGTTCGGCTTCTCTCCCAGGGCTCATAGCGGGCAAGCGAGGGCAAAACTTCAGGATGCTCAGGTTCAAGGGTCTCTCGCTTGACAACGACCAAAACAAGCGGAAAATCCTGCGAGACAGGCTAACTGAAGTGGTCGGTCCACCAAGGCGGAAATGGAAACCGTCGAAGCAATTAGGGAGCCTCCTTTCCTTCCCGGCTGCCCGCTGTTCCCTCTTCTCTCGCATGTTTCCTTTCTCCTCGACGACTTGGAGTAGAACTGTTCGCGTCGCTGGGAATAGTCCCTGGGAGAGGCAGACATGCCGCCAAGTGAGCTTCTTCTCATTTTCCTGTTGCTGTGTGTTTGGCACGCCTGATTTAGCTTTCTTTTGTTTGCCTTGCGGTCCGTTGAGGATGCCCAGATTTTTCCTTGTTTGACCGGCAGCAAGATTTACCTTTTTCCTCTCTGTCTCTCTCGCTCGCAGAGAGGCATTGCTTCCTTTCTGAAAGCCTTGCATGCAATGAGTTTTGGCTTAGCTGTGTCCCGGCGTGCGTGCGTGCGTGCGTGCGTGCGTGCGTGCGTGCGTCCTTTCATGTGAGTTTGTGGGGGTGAGTTTGCGTGGGTAAATGTGCCCCTAATTCGCACAAAAGTCGAGCTTGACGCGTATGACGCATCTGCAAATTCTTAGAGTAGCCTACAACAATTATGACATCACCGCAGCTCAATGCACGCGCGACATAATCATACCGTTTTGACGAATGGTGCAAAAATGCGTGAAATTTGTCTCACGCGTTCCGCGTTTTATCCTAAATCCCTCATCTCTGATAACAATCTTTGCTGTTATGTATGTAAATGTGTTCGCTTCGTTTATCTACCTCTCAGACTGTATTGTGAAACACCAAGTGAGGTGGTTATATTTACGTGACCGTGACGGTGCTTCAATCTATCCGATTAGGTAAATGATGACCACTTAGATTTTCTCACGCCTCTTGAAGACTGATGCGTCTCATTAGTCCCACACAGGCTTTTTTTTTTCTTTTTCGCTTATTTCAAACTTTGTGTCGTTCCAGGGCACAGTCGCACGGCTGATAAACGCTGATGAAGAGATATTCACAGTCCGTAAATTTTCGAAGCCTTTTATATTTAGTCTGTTGTGCGCAATGTCTGCCTCCTCGGTGAGGGGGTGCCACCGACCTATCGTGTATTGGCTGTGATATCCCAGAGCTGCCGAAGGCTTATTAATTAGGTAATTTTATTGGTAGATTGTCATTCTGTTGGGCAGGGGTTCTTGTGTCACTTGTTCTTGTTATACGTAAGTTTGAGATTGTATACATGCATTCTTCAGCCTATAATATTTCAAACATCGGGTAATTCAAGGAAAATGCTCGATCGCTGTTCAGTTTGAAAGAGGGGAAATATATCGACTTTGTCGAAATAAATATGGGTACGTCGCAAACCCTTCCATCTTGCCGATTGAAGGAAGAAAATACCGCAATGCCCCGGCAGTTTCCTGGCTTCGTAAGCACAGTCACGCTGTCGGCAGTTCCGCACTGTCAATCTGGCATTAGTATGCGTGCGAAAGTCGATCTTAAATAAGCCTATTTGTGATCACGGCTTAACGCCTGTGTGTCTAACGAGCCCGCGGAGGCCGCGGAGGCCAGCTGCGCTGAAAATTCGCTCAGGGTCAGACGTAGGTGGCCGTAGGCGTGAATTCCATCCGCCATTTGGCGGTAATGATCAACCAGAGGTACGCAGTGCGACTTACGACAGGATCTCCAGGCCATTCTGCGTATGCGATAAACGCAGCGCGTAGGCCGCTTTGTTCTGGCAATCGGCCTCGAAGCCGAAGGCAGCAGCGACCGAACAGGCAGTGCGCCACGTTTTGTCTGTTTTGAGTCTAGCTTGTTCTTGTTGCCTAGCGTAATAACGCAACCCACTCGTGGGGATCGGCCATGAATCGGGCTGTGAACAGAAACTGTTATCATTTTTCTTAGGAAAGTAAGGTGAAATGAAATAAGTATCTTGTAAATGGGACTTAAAGTGTCTACTGTTACAGATATGGGCGACTCAATGCACTGTCATGCACACGCGCACTCAGTTGGCCCCCTTTGATAGTATGCATATAAGGGTGTGTTTCGTTTAATAAAGCCCCCTTTTGACGCCCTTGACCTGGTGCAAACCACATGGGGGCAGATGTGGTCGGACTGCGGCCGATGTACGCAGCCGGTGAAAGAAAAGCGGACGGGTAGCAAGAAGCCAATGAGGGCAGCTCGAAGGTCCGAACTAGTACGAGATTGGAGAATGGGGAATAGCAACAGCGCCAGCAGACCAGTGCCCCAGTCACCACGCCACTGCCACCGCCGAGATCCCTGGACACCACAGGAGACGTATGGCAAAATTGGAAGACGTGGCGGCAGCAGTTCGAGCTCTTCGCAACGGCAACGTACCTAAACCAGCAACCCAAACAGGCAGCCACTTTTCTCATGATTATCGGAGAGGACGCGCGCAAGACGTATAGCACTTTTGCTTTTGCACCGGATGAAGAGAAGTCGGACTTAGAAGTTCTCAAACTGAAATTTGAGGCATTTTACAAGCCCGCACTAAACCTAGCCTATCACATGTTTCGTTTTAGAAAGCGCGACCAAAATGAGTGTGAAAGCTTCAACGACTGGTTAACAGACCTATACGAGTGCTAGCAAAAAGTTGCAAGTTTGGGGCGCTCGAAGAGCGTATGCTTAGAAGCCGTATTATTCTCGGAATAAGCGATAAAAAGCTTGCAAGAAAAGCTCGTCTCTGTAAATGCTTCATTTTCAAACACGGTAGAAACGTGCCGCTCACGAGAACATGGCAAGAAACAACGCGAAGAAATACAGGCACGCCCCAAAAGCCATTACGCTGCCCAGATGAACGCGCTATCTGAGGCAAAAGGTCGGCGCTGCACAACAAAGTGCGCAGAGGTTCATCAGACTGACCATGTCTGCCCCGCAAAACGACGCACATGCAGAAAATGCGGTGGAAGAAATCACTTCGCCATAGCCTGCAAGAAGATGCCCCAAAAATTTCACTCGAAAGGGCATAAGGTACAGTCAACCACAAAAGTTTGCGGACCACGCGAGCGCGTGCCAGACTGCCTATCCGATGATGATGATGATGATGATGATTTATTGGCATCCCCTTTGAAACGGGGTGGCGACAAATAGTCACCTAGCCTGCTTGATTTAATCAGGTATACTACACATGTTCTTTATCTAGCATTTTTGTATACCTTTTTCAAAAATTTAGCTTGTACCGCTGCCTATGATTTTAAGAGATCAGGTCGTATCCATCTTTTCCCTGCTTTTTTTCCACCAGTACTCTAATCGTCTCTTGCTGATCTCTACGGCTGATCTGTTTATGTTTCCTTCCACTTTAAACCCAAGCGCTTCTGGGAGTTGCACGTTACCTACGGTTCTCGCTGGGTGGATCCCGTCGCATTCCATTAGGATGTGCTGAGTGGTCTCTGGATCTTTACTGCAGCATACACATATCTCATCTAGTTTCGAATATTTGTTCCGATATGTTTTCGTCCTTAGGCAACCGGCTCGAGCCTCAAATAGCAAGGCACTGCCCTTTGTGTTATCGTACAGATTTTCCCTTCTAATTTCTTTCTTCTCATTCTCATCCGCGCCACCTAGCGGTACGCCACCTAGCGGCGACAGGGGCGCTCTCCCGGATATGAGCCCTCTTGGTACTCGCCTGCCTGTTAATTTTTTATTCCCGTGCATGACATTGTTAGTTCGTTGTGTTGACGCAGAGCGCTGTCTGCGATAAGACCGCCACATATCTGGCTTGATAGCAGTATCGGAGCAATCACTGCGACCTTTGTCGACTGGTGTGCCAGTGGGTAGATAAGTTTCACGAAGCGCTGCGACGATTTTTTTACGCGACGTTTACTGGCGCACTTTGGTTGGCAGCATCTTGGTCCAATGAGTGTTGCTGCTTCTGCGTCTTGAGAGAAAGGGTAGGGAGGTGTTTCACTGTCATCAAAAATAAAGAAAAAGCGGATGCATAGAAAATTTTCTTTCACACATAGGCGCATCTTCGCATCAGTCGCTGAAAACGTAGTAGACTTGCTTCAGGCCACGTGGTGATTGCCTATTTGGAAAGATGCCGCTGCGTGTTCCACTTGACGAAAGAAGGCACATTGTGCGTTTATTTATAGAGGGAATACCTCAGCGCGAAATCTGCCGCCGAACCAACAGGAGCCGGACTGCCGTGAATAGGATTATTCAAGCTTTCCGCGACGATGACACATTCACAGATATGGAGCGCAGTGGGCGTCCAAGGGCCACGACTGAGGAAGAGGACCGCCTGATTACGGCCGCCATCGTGGCTGATCCTTTTTAAAGTGCAGAGGATATCCGAGAAGCGCTCTCGCTCACGGTATCGTCTGAGACTGTAAGAAGAAGGCTGAGTGAGCTTGGCCTGCAGTCTTTCGTAGCAGCACAGAAGCCCTGCCTCTCAGACAGCCAGCTACAAGAACGACTCATATTCGCTACAGCAATGAAAGATTGGACAACAGAGAAATGGGGCGATGTCATCTTTAGCGACGAGTCAACTTTTTCCACGCGCTGGGACCAACGGAAGCGGGTTTGGCGTCCACTAAACAGCAGGTGTGTTTACAGTGTATTGGCAGTTAATTCACGAAGCTAATTCTGCATCACAACATTATTCACGTAAAATGAGCTTTTGGACATTACGAGATTTTTCTGTAGTGGTATTATGTTGAAAACATTAACGATTGTTTCATAGTACTACTTACTCTGAAGCTAATTAAAAGCTGCCAGTGGGTCTTTCAGTACTATCTAATGATGTTTGCACGTTTTCTATTGCAACTCTATAACAGCATTATAAAGTTCATACGCAAGAGGAATCACAACATTTTTAGACGCGCCGCTGGAACCCAATTGTATGCTATTTCTTGCAGATATCTGCCTAATTACACACAGAGTGTTCTATCCAGTGGACGGTGTTCCGTGAGCGTGTGGGGAGCAATCAGCAAAGATGGCCTTGGTCCCCTTGTGCGTCTGAAAGGGCCCTTCACTGCGTCACGGTACTGCGACGTCATCACTAGACACCTCGTTCCGTATGCGCTGGACGGTCCCTTCAGCGACGGCTGCTATTTTTTTCAACACGACCGCAGCCCGATCCATAAAGCACGTATCGTCCAGTCATTGCTAGAAGAACATGCTGTTTGCCAGCTTGAGTGGCCTCCATGTGGCGCCGACTTGAATCCCATAGAAAATGTCTGGGGCATGTTGAAGAAACGGCTGTCCACACGAGCCAACCGCGGCCGCACTGCCGATACGCTGTGGCAAGCGATCGCACAAGAATGGGAAAGCCTGCGCGGTCGACCGGAGATTACTGAATCTTTGTACGAGTCGTTGCCCACACGCATCAATAAGGTGCTAGAAAACGGCGGACATTTCACTTCCTACTAGATCATTGAGAGACCTATGTTTCATGACACTTCTGTAAATGTCTTGTGAATAAATTCATCCCCTTCAGACACGAATTATGATGCACTGTCTGCAAATGCGTCAAATGCGCATGGCATCATTTCAAGACGCTCACTATTACATTCCAAGAAAGAAGACGAAGCAATGTGCTGTTTTGTGCGAGTTTCAGTAAAAAAAAATAATTAGCGTATAACTCATTATCTAATTATTCTGAAATCCGTCAGCTTAAATGCTTGCATAAAAAGAATCAACTATTAGGCCCGAAACGCATGCACACTTGCTTTTTCGGTTGTATTCGTGTCGACCGGAGAAAAAAAATACTCTTGACGTTGGTCTTGGAACGCGGCACGTCGAACGATTGTCTAACATGGTAGTGTCTCCAGCAAAGTGATCATCTGCAGCAATACGCAGGACAATGAAGTTAACGGACCGCTAGTTGTCCCATCAGGAAGCGGACACGAATGTGCACACTGAGTTTTAGGTCGTTTGAAGAAACACGTGGCGTGGGACGCGCCTCCGAAGTTCGAGTCCCCAAACGAGGACGCCGTGTCGCAAAGGGTTATAAAAAGAGTCATCGCACCCGATTATTTCTTATTTTTCTAAATGTAACCACTATAGCAGCGCGGTGGTTCGGGCTTTGCGCAGCAAAACCTGGGCGCAGGCGATCAAATCCCGGCCGCTACTGTCACTTAGCGATGGGGGAGGAACGGAAAAATTCTACCTACTGACTAAGCATCTGTGTCCCATGGCTGCCTCACCGCTCACTCACGCACTCACGAAAAAAAAAAAAAAACAGCGTGGCTACGCGAAAATAGAACTGATAACAGCCGAAGAATACGCTGTCTGATTACTTGTACTGATATTCTGCTCTCAAAATATAAGCAAGCAGCCCTGGCTAACAAAGAGCGCGTCACGTTGAAAGAGATAGGTAGAAAATATTTGCGCACAGTGCGAAAATAGACAGGCCATAGATTTAAGGAGGGATGCGTCTTCAACGTAGCGCTGCTGTCGATAGCTGGTGACGTAGCGGAAGTGTCGCGAAGAGGCTCTTGGCCACGCGCTCGCGTGGTCCGCAAACTTTTGTGGTTGACTGTACCTTCGCCCGCTGCGGCGTATGGGCTCGCTGCCAGCGTTTTGACAGCCGTTGTCTGCAGTCATTCAGTGTGATCTATTCGTGTTTGTTTGTGCGCGCTCACACCACGCTTGTTCATTCAGTTAGTAATAGTCGGGCCACATTTTCCAACGCACGCTACACATGCAATGCTGCCCGGATCGGCAGTGCAGCGCTACAGGTGTGTCCCTTCGCACGCGCTGCCCACGGGAAGCGCTTCTCATCAACACCACCGTTTCACACGCGCCTTCTCGTGGTCATCGAGTCTCTCTTCATGTCGGTCTACTTACGCCGCAGCACACCTGCTTACTTAACCAGCTCATGTTTACTATAATTCATCTTGCTACCAAAGCCGCTCACCTTACTTCGTATGACATTGCTGTGTTGCTATCGCATTCATTGCTTCGCCCTTAGGGCGAAACTGTGACATTTTTTTTATGACCTGAAGTAAAATTGTGAAGCATGCAAAATTGACATCGATAGTCTATCTTTTACTGGTATGCGGTGCTCTCAAGTGCGTTTTCAATTGATTATGTCTGCATACCGTATTCTGCAATTGTTGTTGGACTGCGCTTTGTCATACTTTAGTTGCCACCGTGATCGTTTTTCACCTTCACAATGAAGTTGCTGACACGCCTGTCTACCTCTTGCTCGCTGCCAGAGCCTAGCTGTCGCTTCTTTTGTACGGGCGGGCGGTTTTTGTTCCTAGAAATCGTACTCGACAGCGCTATATTTCGGGTGCGAAAACACGCAAAAGCTAACATCATGGGAGTGGCATCGCGTATTTCAATATGGGCCGCGGACTTTTTTGAATACATGATACGTCGCAAAGCCTAAAAACTTAGAAATTTGGCACAATTCATCTTAACTAAACAGCAAACCAAGTGCACTATAAAAATTATTTTGAATGACTACAGTCATTTGCAAGCAATATTCTGCTACTGAGATCAGTTTGGTATATGGCACTCTCTCTATTAGGTTTGGGGATCATTATAGCATTACTGCCGGTCGCGTAAGCTAATAGACCTGGTCTTAGCAATTTGCTCTTTACGTCTTCTATATCGAATGCCGTGGGCTGCTTAAAGCACAGAACGTTTTCATGGGATCTTTAGAAAACATAATTACGGTGCTCGACACGGCTCAGAAATTATGGATTCGAAGAAATGGACTGAGACGGAATGCATACTTTCATTTGGTAACACAATAATGATAGTTAGCGGACAACATAATTGAAATTAAAAGCTGGTAAAAGCAGATTGAATGCCATGGGCTGCTTAAAGCACAAAACGTTTTCATGGGATCTTTAGAAAACATAATTACGGTGCTGACACACGGCTCAGAAATTATGGATTCGAAGAAATGGACTGAAACGGAATGCATACTTTCATTTGGTAACACAATAATGATAGTTAGCGGACAACATAATTGAAAGTAAAAGCTGGTTTACCAAGCAACTGTAATTTTTCGCTCCAAAGTGCATTTCTTCACGTGCAGAAAATAAAAACACATACGGTCAGATTCTAGGATGTGTATTGAACGCTTGTTTGAACGATATAACAGTTATGTTACCCCGTGCTCACATATATCCGCCATGAGTTACATTACATCTAGAGTGGTAATAATTGCGGCATCCCTTATCACAATTGTTTTTTTTTTGTCATGCGCTCCACATAAACGTATTTACTTTACAGTTTTTTGCGTTCTTATATTACCAGCCGGGAGCAAGTTGATGTGTGTGTGCGCTTACAAGACCTAAAATACCCATCTTTCAGGATTGTGCTTCTTTGTAAGTTCCAATGTCAGTTTAGTTCCTCCAGTCCGGCTGCTTCGGTTATTTACCGGGTAAATTCTCTGAACCCACTCAGAGGAAGACCATGACCTTAATGTCTAGCGTTATTATGAACACAAACTGCAAAAACTAGTCTGCTGTTACTGCTTGATGTGCAATAAGGCATATTACGCTGAAGCTATGTGATCATGCTTAATGTGGTTGGTCTATTGTATTTATTTTATTGGTATAATTTTCAAAAAGATCACTTAAAGAGGACTTAAAGAGAAGTTCAGAAAGGCCCTTCCAGAAGAATTTTACAAGATAGCTTCACAATTACTCGCAGCATCAGCTAAGATGTGCAGGACTGCTTAAAATATTACTACGTCACAGTGTGGCGACACCAGTTCATGCTGTGAACATCGCTGCGCAGAAGCCATAACTCGCGAACGGGCATTTCTTTATTAGACGTGCTAGCAAAGTTCGTGCACCACGCTGCACAGAAGCTCGCGATCACTTTTGAGCGCGAACACTATGCGGCTTGCACATTAGGCACGTACTTGGCACAACAATCGCCGCCGAAACCCATGCGTGAAACATCTATCGAGATGTACGTACTCGTGAGTTCTCGAAGCGGAGGCAGAAACGTGTGAACTACCGCGCAACCAACATGTTCGCCTGTTCTTCGCAGGTACCTCTGCCCATTCCGAGCTCACCGCAGTCATTCGCGATGCAAGACACGTTCACTCCAAAGCACAGTTTTCGTTACTGCAGCCAACAGGCGCCACGACTTGGCGAGCTCCCTCCGGGCGAGTTTCGAGGCGCTCGAGAACGTGCGATGATTCGGTGACTGCAGTGTAAAAGGCATGTGTGAATGGCGACGCTCTTCGCAACAGTAGAATGAGTGGGTGGGGCGCGCGTTCATTTCCTCTTGTACGGAATGATTTCGCTGTCGGCCGCCTTCTTCATGTCTTGCTCGAGATCGGGCGTCGAGCTCCTGATGATGGAGATGATCTCGTCCCGGTACCCGAGCCGTATGCTGTTGAACTTGAACTCTTCGCCCAGGTTCACGACCTTGACCTGAGGCACCGTGAGCCGGAGCCGCAGCGTGACATTCATCTCCTTCCAGGGCTCCACGGCGATCTTCATGAGCAGATGCGGGTTGAGAAACACCCCGGTGGCGCGCACGTTTCTCGGCGGGTACGTCGAGTGCTTCAGCGTGCCCGTGACGTCGACGCGCAGCTCCTTGGTGGTCAGGTTGCAGCGGATCGTGATGCCGGTGGCGAGCGCGTGCTCCTCGTGCGCGCAGTTGCCGTCGCGTTCCAGCTTGTTGTAGCCGGTGATGAAGATGTCGCCGAAGTAGGCCCAGATCTCGGGCCTGCCGGCCACCGTCTTGTTGTAGCTGTCCTTGGGCCTGTACGGCGTCTGGATTTGTTGGCCCAGTTCGCTGAGGACCACGTCCACGTAGTCGTTCACCTCGTCCACCGTGGTGGCCGAACAGGCTGCGTGAAAATGGAAACATGTCAGGTATGCATGCAGTCGCTGGTTATAAATAAGAGGTCATAGTTAAGGCCCTTTCTTTGCTAGAATGTGCAGGTCCGCAGGACATTCCCTGTTTGACGTAACTCTGCGTTCATGAAGACCGCCTTCGGCCCTCTTCTTAACTGCTTTCACTGTTCTCAGGGTCTGTGTCTTCGACCTTTGGAAGCGCAGAACATGCACGCACGTGGCTATACTGTCGCGTTTTATTTAACTACAGCATGTTACTCTCAACGAGTGCCGTAAAGCAAGCCTTAGAGGAAAGGTAAAGGAACACGTATGAATCAATTTTGTAAGTACGGCAATACAGAGGTAGAGACATCATTTGATTGGTGTTGGATCATTCTACCTGACCATACCCCTGACGTGATACTCCAGATGAGAAGGAGTAAGTAAGAGCAAGCAACAACAACGAGGTGAGCTTGGTTCCATTGTGTTTTCGTCCCCTGGCGTCAAACGTTCTCGGCGATGCTACTTTCTTTTGCTGGGTCGCCATTTCATGAAGTCACCCTTCTACCTTGCACATGTAGGTAGCGGAAGCTGTCCTGTCCTGCGTCACTATATTACCCGCTTATCTCACAGGCCCAACTCTTGATAAGAAAGTAATTTTGTTTACACTGGTTAAAAAGATCATTGATGATCACGTGCCTTTGAATTCCAATCATTCGGTCTACACGAAATGCTTTTATGAAGCGATCTGGAGAAAACCGGTTGTTAATTGGTGTCACAATAATGCATCTGCATGCTTGTCTTGAACCACAGAGGCAGGTGTAAAATTTATCCCATACAGAGATACCAGCCTTACCAACGGAGACGTACCGATGGCTTTGAGTGCGCCGGTATTTATAGTAGGCTTTACTGCTTAATCATTGCCTTATCGTGAGTCTAAATCATGATTCATTATATACACTTGAAGACTGCTGCACCCTAAAGGACCCTAATAAAGTTTCTCATCCATCCACCCATCTCCTGGTAACGAAGTAAAAAATTCTTACTGAATAAAACTGTTTCTTTACAACAACGTGTTGCAATGATTGAATGCTTTCGTGTAGGCATTCAGCAAAACTGAAGCCAAATAATATATAACAATCCATAAATCTATTTTAAACCAAACGATATAAAGTTTAATTATTCACCACCATTTCCATGGTGGTTAAATACACTCAGCTGGTACCGTCTATAACAATCCAACTTTCCTGTGCAATCAATCAATTATCTGCGCAATCAAATAGGCTAAGGAGCTCATCGGAATGTATGCACTGCGGTGACAGCAAACGACGGCCTTAGATGCATTTAATCTCGCGTAACAAGCCCACTGGATCTCGTCTGTTTTAAACTCCCGCATTGCGTGAGTTCCCGAACAGTTTGTGCGTTTTTCTTTCGTATCGAAACGAAAGTATTTACGCAACTATGCTCTTTATCAACAGAATACGGGTTACGGTGCCTGCGACCAGCACGCAGACTACAAGCTGTTCAAGGGAGTTGTGTTATGCCATACGTTCCAACACCCGGGCAATGAAAAATATACTCTCGTATTCACCAACCAGAGGTCTGGAGTGTTAGGAGTACAACGGCAACCCCAGCACATAGCCGAAAGGCTTTATATGGGGAAGGTGCGGCGTGGCCTGTACACTTTTGACAGAGGCCATACGTACTTATACACGAATGCGAATACAAGATTGTGTAATAGCATTTACACAAATGTAATGCTTGTTTTTCGCCTGTACACTTTTGACACAGGCCATACGTACTTATACACGAATGCGAATACAAGATTGTGTAATAGCATTTACACAAATGTAATGCTTGTTTCTCATCGCGCACAACCTGTCAAAGAATGAAAATAATGTATTGCTACAGTTAGTAGCCGAAAAGGCTCTAACTTCACTGATGCGCATCTCTACGTAAAAGCTCCCCCAGCACTTACATTAGCGACTTATGTTCAAAGAAGCGGTGGTAAAATGAGCCAGGAATTTCGGCTTCCGGGAATAGTCGCATTTTGAATCCCCGTAATCGAATTAAAGAAGCTGCATCAGTAACGTTCTTCGCAAAGCGACCGTTTTTGAAGTGTTTCGGATGGCTCCTGCTTCTCCTGCTCGTATCACACAGTGCCTATTTTAGTTTAAATAAAGCATATAATTATAAGCAGGCTTTGGCAACACCCAAGCAGGGTGTGAAATGAATTCATTGCATTTACATGCTATTTAACCCGTGTGCATTTTCGAGCATTCCCCGAAAGTTCACGCTAACGAATTTTCGAAGTAACTAAAACGGCACATTTTGTCGAATGTTAGCCTTTGATTTGTGATAACAGCTTGGCTTCTTGCTTCTCCATGTTTCGCGGGTTTCGTTTTCCACTTCATGTTCCGGCAATTGGTACAATGAAATTGTTCCTTCATATTATTGCTTTCCTCTCACAGACACAAAATACAAAAACGATACAAAAAATACGAAATGAAAGCGACGTGACACAGGCAGCGGTAGTCCAAGTGAGCGCGTTAAGAAAATACGAGGACTGGCGCCGTATCAGTAGATTGCCATCTGTGTAAAATGACGGATATTGTCCTCTACTTACTACCTTCAGTATATCATAAAAAAATTATCTGCGCTTCCTGCCAATAACAACGTTTGTCTCGCTCAAATAAGTGCATGATGCTTGGAGTCACGGAAAATGTGTTAGGGCCCTGATTTCCCCAGGCGGTCCTATATTTGGAATTCACACGCGAGATCTTATACACATTTTGAGAACGAACAACCAGCATCTCGAATAGAAATAAAGTTTGTCCATTATAAGTAAATCTGTTGAGAAGCTTATTTTTATCTCCATCGTCTTTTTACGTTCCTTCTCCAGTTCCCTTGACGTGAGGTATAGCAAACCGGAAGGTATTCTAACACTCCTGCCTTGTTTTTCTAGTGCGCAGCCGCGCAGTTTCCAAGAGCCTAGTGGTGAAATTGGACTTACCCGAGGCGAAGGCAGCAATAAGTATCAAAGGCAGCATTTCCTGAAAAAATAAAAGAGCAATATTAGAATTCGAAGTTACCAAATTTCATTCTTGTCTTGCCTTTACCAATCTAGAGAAAGATACAGACCGATTATTTTACGCGTAATAGAGGTCCGGTCATGCGCCTAGCCATCACCTACATACGACAGGGGTGTCTCATAAAATAACCCATACAGACCTAATACAAACGCACACAATATGCACAAGTAAACAAGCCAAAGCGCACATGATAACGCGTAACTATAGATTGCTGTAATTCTCGAGGCTATGCTCCATGCTATGATTTTCTCTTTAGGTATCAATTTCGAATGAACTCGCATGAAAAACGCTGTATAATTTTTGGTCCATCTAACGCTCTTTCATTGAGCAATGGTAAGCGTGAGCTTTAATGTACTAGTTTTCTTTAATTCTTTTTATATTTTCAGTAAATCGGTTATGAAGCGGACTTCTCTATCGCCTACACCCTTAAGACACACTAAGATGGCTGTTAGAGATATTATTCAGTACACTGCAGTTCGCCACCTGCTGCGCAGAGAGAGGAAAATGATGCCAACCTCGGATTCTCAAAGGCCGCCTCTGTCGCTTGCCTCATATAGCACCGAGGCTAACTTATCATCGTCGAAAACGATTGCTGCCTCTTCGCAGTCTGCATATTATCAGGAGCGCTGACTAGCGACGCAATTAAATTCTCCCGCCCGCGACCTTTCACGTCACCTTCAATTCGTCATTCTCAATGCGAAGAGCATACGCTTTCAATGATAAACGTCTCACACAAAACCCGGACAGAATTACAATGAGCGCGCTGCGCCTTCAAGCGCGTTCGGCTGCGCAAGTTCTTGCAGGAAACTGCAGCGAAAGAGGTTTGTTTAGATCAGCCGTTGTCTTCCCAATCGAGCCTGTACGAAGACCGAAAGCTGACAGTCTAGGAGTCCTAAGCCGTCCAGCCCGTTGGGAATGGGATTCTGCCATTTCCTTAATAACCAACGTGCCATTCGCTGTCCTTGAATAACGATTAGACACAAAAAGTAACCTAACAAATTCCCGGCAGAAAGCACTCGCCTCCGGGTGCATGAACTGACTTCAAATAGGGGAATAGGGGTGTGTCTCGAGTCACGTACAGAGCGTATAATAAAGAAATCGCTTAACTTTTTCTCAAAGTTCTGGCGTTTTAACGCGCACCTTTCCTTTCCCTCTTCCATCACACTATGGCAATCTTTTTCTGAAAAAGATATTGCCGGTGTCATGAAACCTCGCATGCCTCTGCAAGGAAAACCTAGGAAAGAAGAGAAGATCTCGTCTAGCTTTTGAGAAATGCTACGTCAGTCGATTGCCATCCATAAATTTACCATAAAAATAAGCCGATATCCTTGAGCTACTGCGCACAGCCAAGAATGTCTTTGCGACACGCTGCACCGTGTCCGTTTTCAAATTGGATCGCCGTGACTCATAGGTGTAACCAGGGCTTCGCTTTGTCGAATAATTTAGGCGGCTCACAGGTAAGGGAGAATAACGAATGGGTTTGCCACGGAATAACCCCCCCCCCCCTCCCCCCCCCCCCCCCAAGAAAAAATACTACTAACGACTACTACAGTCTTCAGTAGCGAAAATGCAAAACTACCGGCACTGTCCTGATTACAACTAATTGTCGTGGAACGTGTCCCTTCAGCTACCAATTACTCGGTGTTAATGTGTACACGCTATATGCAGTTTAGTGTTATCCGGCGGACTAGGACTGTGTTGCCGGACAATATACCAAGCAGGTCACATTGTTTGGATGAAGCACAGGTCTCGTATTACTAGTGCCTCAGAGACCCTTGTTTTCGGATAAAACACGCTCGAAACACAAAGTCTGGTGATGTTATTAAGCTTTTCAAGAGTTTCTGATGGTGTCAATATATTCTCAAATAAAACACCACAAGTTTTCCCATGTACCTTTCTCCTCAAAAGTGATTTCTTTATTAAAAGCAAACTGGTCCGAAATTGAAGTACGGCACAGCCGTATGAAATACCAGTCACGATAAACTAGTACTTTCTCTCGAGCTTGTTCAGAATAAGTCAGTTATCGTTTTATTACAGAGGGTCGCGTAAAGCCACTGTTAAATCTCTAAATAGGCCCTTTTATGATTTATATCCGGTGAAATGATGTCAAACTTATGGAACGCCGTAACCGCATTCTATAAGTATCCTCATCATGCACCACTTCGCCATCAGTTCCTCCAAAGGCCTCATTGCGCGTCGCATCACGTCGGAAATTTACCGTCACGGGCTTTTCGTCTCGTCATGGAAAACAGTTTCTTTTATCTCAATCTCAGTCGCTTATTCGATGTGCTTACACTATTTAATTATCCATCCCACAAAATTATCTTTAGGTTTAATGGGCAAGTTCGAAGCAAGAATTTAGTTAATATTCTCTAAATAAGAATCAATTTGTTTGTGCTAGTTGCAGGTTTCGCCCATTCGCCTCTGGAATGCGTTACTCGGACCTGAAGACAAAAGGGAATGTTTAATTAAAAAATGTAAAATAGAGAGGCAATGTCATACGGAGTGACATACCTGCCTGAGTTGATTATCTGTTGGCTCCGCGAGCTTTATTCATGTTTTAAAAGAAAAGGCTATCATGGCTCTGAAATTCTTTAATTCTTTACGCGTGCCTTCAACTTTACGGGAACTAAAATTTGAAGATGCGGCATGCGTCCGTGACTCCGTCTGAAATTGCTAACCACCCTTATAATGGTCACAAACTACGCGTGGATCAAATCTCACGCAGTTACACAATACTTTAGCTGGCAGCCAGGTAACCGAAGCTTAGTGTTAGCAGCAAACAAGGGGGCAATTAACGCAAGCAGTAAACGTAAGAAGTAGTAAACGCATTAACAGTAAGCGTTAAGACAGTTTTCACGTTTCCTTCGCGTAAACAAATTGATTGTGCATTCCCATTTGAGCTGTCAACCCTTGGGCCTACGACGCGCTCGCTACAACGCTTCGACCGCGCCATATGGCAACAGTGTGAACGCCTTCATCACGCTACTTTCCGATCGTCCTCGCGTGACACGAGCCAGCATTCCGTACTGAATAAAACATATGAGGAGGTAGGACGGAGAGGTAGGTTCAACATAATTACGTAATGGAATTTTCTCCTGGCGCTCTTCGCTAGCCGAGCATATTTTTGCCCGCCTCCGAACGAGCGTTCTCTCAAGCCTGGACAGTCAGTTTCGCTATTACCAAGACAGTTCAGTATCAGTAACATCCTCTTGCCGTCCCTCTTTTTAGGACCTCATCTCGATCAACGATCAGTAATTTGTGGGTATATCATATGCATAAGATGGCTTCATAACCTTTTGACGCTGACACCCATTTTCTTTCTTTTATTTTTATTTATTTTTTGAAAAATCGTTTTCGCGTCCACCTTCGGTTACGGCTGGCTAGGATCTTTGGTCACATGATTATCCGAAACTCGAACGATGGTGGCATGAAGATAATCTCGCGATAAGCCTGACAAAATGCGCAGCAATGCTTCTACCGCGGCATTCACAAAAGCCGTTGCCTTTACACCCACACTCAGTTAACACAGGCTACAAGCTTTGATATTACGGTGAGCCGAAAATCTAACGACGACTTGAAGATAGTTCGTTCTCGCGGAAAGCCTCGAAAAACGTGCTTGAACGTATCCGTTGAAAAAAAAAAAAAAACACTCACGAAAGTGGTGTATCCGAACGCCAAACGATCGTGTGTCGGTGTCGAAGAGGTGCCGTCTAAAGACTCGCCTACACCTGCCGCTGGCTTCGAACACGTGTGCGGCGACAGTCGGGCCTCGTCGCCTCAGCCAGCCACGCTACGCCACATCTCGCGTCACATGCCAACCAATCAGGTTCCGGTTGGAAACCGTATTGCGAGCCAATCGAATCGGAAAAAAAGAAGAAAGAAAGGTAAAAAAAGAAAGTAATGTCGTTTCTTTCCACCTCCTTTCGTTCGCTCTTCTTTCTTTTTCTCCCTCAGTCTGGATGGACTGGATAAACTTTCTCGCGTACTTCTCGCGAGGTTCTCGAACAGGTGGAGTCGCCCCGCCGTTGCCGCGCAGGCAATCTGGTCGCGATCAGTTTAGGTGCCGTCTTCAAGGCCAGGTACGACGGCAGCAGCAAAGCCGGAGAAGGGGCTCCGAGGGGGTGATCGCTCTCGCTACTGTCCTTGCGCTGCCTCCCGCAGCGAGAGCGCGTCACTCTCAAAACATCCCTCAATTCCGTTATCGTGCGGTGAAATGAACCCGCGCTTTGCGGTGCGCGGCGAAAACAAGAAGACGAATAAATTCGTTCCACGCGTCCCCGCTCACGCAATGGGCGATGGTGGTGCTCAATCTTGAACAATTTCACTGTGAAGAAGCGATTCGAGAACGATACTAAAGTGAAGAAATCGTGTTTTCGCGGTTCTCCCAGCGGAGCTCTTACGAGGCTTACCTTGTAACCGACTCGACACGGCGGTAAGGGTTCTCGAATCGCGGGACGTTATGAAATTGTCTGGCTTTACGAAATCGCGCGCGTTTCTTATCTTGCCTGCTGGTGTACGGGATGCGTGCCTGGCGTTTTATTTTCGCGAATACTCGAAGAGGTTGCGTTGCGCCATTTCTTTTTTTTTTTTTGTCAAATTGATCAATTAACCACACTGCCATCGTTGATATACCGTCTTGCGGTAAAGTGGCTGCCTTGTACTTTCAAGGCACCATTTGATCGCACCTCTCATCCAGAAATTCGATGCCTAGAATTCATCCTAGGTTGAGCGAGGGATTGTTCCATAATAAACGCGGGCCTGGAGTGATGCAATTACTCTTTTAGAATGCGGGTTTTTCATACCTCACTTCTGCTCAGGCCAGCCGACTGTTGTGGTACATACATATCTACTGTATATAATCCTTTTTTGGACTACTAAAGGACCATCGGGAAGAATACAGCACGTGTGAAATAAAAAATACACGCTTAATTATGTAGTCTTTCGCTCAGGTAGTTGTCCGAAGGAAGTGCAGGATCTTCTGATAATCGGTGGTGGGGTTCTTAGATTTTCTTTGCAGGAAATTCATATAACTTGCGGAACATTCTTATACTCAAGGACTGCCAGCGTTGCACCCAGCGTATTCAGTACGTGCATTGAACTTGGAGCAGAGGTATTGCGATGGTTGTTTAAAGTGCACGCATGACATCCATAAGTGGACGCGTAGTACGGGTGCGGAAATCATTTGTCTTTTTACATCCGTAGCACTTCGTAAGTGGGTGCAGTGCGTGTCAGAGTGTACGGGCAGCACGGGGTGACAATGGCAGCCCGGTGGTGACGATAATGCTACTCTACGAACCACCACATATGGATGTTATTTCTATTGCTGCGATTGAGGAAGTTGATTTCAATTTCCTGTGTGCTCAGGTTACAACTACCAAGATCACCTAATCAGAGTGACGAACCTAAAACCGACTGGATCGAATAAAAGCGTCCCTGTTCGCTACCGAGCTGTGTAAGTCTAAGCCAATCGCACCTTCAAATAATCGTTCGGCATCAGTGAAATGCTTCGCAACACTGTCGTTTTATTTTATTATTTTTTTATGCGTAACCTTGCCACGGGTCGACTGCTGCTTTCGTTATGAAAGCGTTCGTGACCTGACTTAGTGTACTGCAGGCGCGACGTTCTACCCACTGGAATTTAAGAGAAAACGTTTTTGACTTTAGGTTCTATGTGGCGATCAAATTGCCTCTCGGTCCGAGCATTTTTCCCCGTCTTATCAGTAACTGCATCAGTGAGCACACACGCCTCGCCTTAGGCTTACTTCACACGCATAAACTCAGACATGACCACGGGTCAGAGCTTCGGCGAAGTGCTGACTTAGAGCTCTTCTAAGAAATGCGTTGTATACTCACGAAGACGCGTAAGGCCTCGTGTGCGTCCCGGACGGTGAAATTATTGCAAAATGGTGTGATTCTGAGCTGGTAAGTTCATATTGATTTAGCCAAACCAACAGAACTAACACATACGTCACGTGTATGAAGCACGCATGACAGCCTCTTTTCGCGCTCTTCGTCTTGCGATCGCCCGTTTTTGTGACGTCAATACTATATGATTACCTATGAGCTGCGTCATTGGCAATCGCCCTCCTCCTTCAACTTCTCCTAGCCTCCCATTAAAGACTGCAAATTATCCTGAACAAGGTCTGCCAGCTAGCAAGATAGCTGCCATGTCAAGTATTACGACGACTCTTGAGACTTTGGAAGCGCCATAATCGCGCCCATCCGCCGTGGCGGCAATAGAGCATCTGGTGTTCAACTGATCAGCAGAAAATCGCCGTTCTGTATCGCAGGGTCGGCAGCCAAGATCTGACGGAAACAGAGTGCGAAAACGCCTGTGTACTTGAATTTTAATGCTGGCTAGACAGCCCAAAGGCTTTAAATTTGGAGTCTTATCATGCCATCTGGATGTTTAGTACGCCAGCAAGCTCATCTCCTCTTCTCCCTCTATCCATCATTTTATTTTGAGTGCATTAATAGCCTCTCTGCACATGCAAGGCAGGGAATAGCCAATTCTAATGAACTTGGAACTCATTCCGTTGTTTTGGATCCGAATGAAATGACGAAATAGGCCTGAGAAAGAATATTAGCGAAATAACTATGAAGGCTGGACAAGGCGCCCCTTTAGTATACAAAAGCTGCTTTGATCGTGCTCAGCAAGTAAATTGCAGCAATACATATGAACATCATTTCCACAGTACGGCCTGTAGACACAGGGTTAGACAAGTGTTTGTGAAAAGTGGTGTTGTAGAGGGGTGTATGAAACGTCGCATTCAGGAACAGTTGATTGTACTTAAACTGTGTTGTGTGTTTGGATCTGCCATCAACGCTAATACATGACAGACTCTTGCACGAACAGCTAGACTGGAAAAGGTATACCGCATTTCTGTACACAGCTACGCCGACAGAATTTGGACGCGGACCAAACTCTCCGCCGAGGTATATTTGCATTAATTATGACGGTCACCATTATTTTTCTTTTCGTTTTTATTTTGCTGATTTACTGATGCCTTGTAAAGTACAATTTGCTGTTGAACACAAAGAAATTAAGTAATTACCTAGTACTTTCTACTTCATTCTCGCCGCAGCAAACGATTTATAGTGTAACAGTCTCGTTTCCAGCAAAGCAGGTACCGCGAGGGTATCTCGATCACCTTACACCTACTATTAATAGTGTCTCTAACGGCATGTAGTGGTACACTCGTGTTTCTACAGCAGTGTAGCCCCAAATGAAAACGTAAAGTATATTTTACGATTGAACCACCCTCTAGATACACCCCGTGAGACACTGCTCCCCTTTTCAACAATTTCGTGTCACCTATGGTTTGTTTTAAAGAAACCGTGCCAAAGAGGACGGCTTACACGCATATGGCGTCCTATTCTCACAAACAAATAGCAGAAATTTCTTTTTTTTAGACATTAAGTAAACGATGAGTTACTCATAGAAAAGAAAAGGTAGCAGATTTCAGAGATTTTCCCGGCTTTAAACTCCTTTCATCTAACAGCAATCACCCCCTTACCCTCTGAAACGCCCTTAATTGTCGCGCAAATCTCCTGCAATCCGTGCAGAACTCCTCCATCTGTGTGCGACTACAGCGACAGCCACAATACCGGCGTGACGCTGGCACTTCTCAAAGACAAGAAAGCGTTGCATGTGGCCCGCCGAGTATGGCGGCTGCACTGAAAGAGAACGGCTGCATCGCGCATCAGCCTTTCTGGCAGAGCTACATTTCCAAGCGTTGCCTCCGAAATACGTGCACCGACTCTTCCAGCCTCCCAGTTTGCTTGACACGTGATGTAAACCAAACGGCCAGGCATGAATGTTTTGCGATAGCTCAGTGACCGGCGCGTCAGGCTCGGAACCACACATTGCCTCAGTGGCAGGAATTTCGTTCTCAATGACGATGACGAGAAAAGCTGTGTTGGCATTTGCCGTGTGGAGAGGGTAGATAAGAGGGTGAGAAGGTGGTTGAGGGGGAGGAGGCAGCATTACTATGACGGTACGGGAACGGTGTCGAAGAAAGCATGACGACGAGAGTGGCACGCACGCCACTGCTTGACAGAACCCACGGACAAAAACCAGTTTCGAGCTCTCAACTGTTATAGCACTGAATAAAAAAAATGAAGAAGAAGGATGCCCTTCGACAAGGTGCTTGTGAAATGGGAACCGAATATTGAGACTTTGAAACAACATCGCATGAGACGAGGGCACGAGCAACACACAGACAGCCCAATGTGCGACCTTAGGTCTCCACTTGTTTCATGAAGATCGCTTCCAATAAGACAGCCTACATTATTAGACCAAGGATTATCTGTGTTACTTAAGGTTACGAAAAGAGTTCCGCGTAACTTGTTGTCAGCTTTAGAGGGCTTCCACTTCGATCAATACCACCGCCACCGCCTGGCCTTACGTTGCCATGCAGCTATTAACCCTGGTTCAGCCAATAAGGAGCCTTGGTATAATAGCTTGTGAATAATGTAGTTCTGCTACATTGCGGAGTTTCCGCTCCGATAGCTTCAGTTGTGTAGCCGACTAAGATAGGGCTGACGCTCCTGTTTTGTTTTCACAAACTTCAAGAAGCTAAAGCTTTACAAGAAGCCTCCTTTGAAGGTAGCTCATTAGTAAAAAAAAAAAAACGGGCCCCTCGGTTCCTCTTCTTTTCATTCAAAGTTCTTATTGTATGTTATAAAATGCAATTAGGAAGCTTTATTTTTTTTTACTCGGAATAACTTCTAAATTTTACCGCAGGTATGTCTTGGGAACAGCAACGCAATAAAGAGTTATTTCTGGCTTTTATCCACACCTTAAAAAAAGAATAAAAAGAAAGGAAAAACTAGCAAATATACAAAACCTCAAACCTCGAAAAAGCATGTAAATGAAATCAGCCTGGTCTCTGCGTCTTCCTCGACATCAAGATGTTGAAGAGTTGTCATGGCGTACGAATAAGGAAGTAATAAGTAACTGTGTTTTTATGAAAAATAATTTTGCACCATGAGATATGTAGCATGTCTACAAGATGCCATAACTCAAATGGGGAAAGCAATACAAATGAATGTAATATTTTATGCTTGCCTAGGGCATCCAATAACCTGACTGTGTAATTTTACTGGCAACAGCTTCGAGCCGCCACCTAAGGCCACCAAACCAAACTGCCGGCCCTTTCAATAAAGTTTATTTCTTCAGGAAACGCAAGCACTAATGCACTGGTTCTTTCTTTCTTTCTTTCTTCTTTCTTTCTTTCTTTCTTTCTTTCTTTCTTTCTTTCTTTCTTTCTTTCTTTCTTTCTTTCTTTCTTCTTTCTTTCTTTCTTTTTCGCGTGCGTGTTCACGTGGCCACAAAGCCGAGTTCTTGTGAAGTGCACCTCTGTTTCTCCAGAGAACACTCGGTGTACACGTGTGCTTTTCTCGAGTGCTTTCCCGCCGCGGCGCCTTAACGGTGATCTCAGTTCTCTTATATGCGTGACGTGTGCGTCGAGTACGGCACAGGAAAATTCTAATTCTGTCATCGTGCTTTGTAGCCGTTGTGACGCACCGTGCGTTCCGTGTTTAGTGGAATTTTTCGTCACTGCGCGAAGGAAAAAAGAATTCTACCCACCGAGAAGACTCGCAGTATGAGAGAAATTCACAACGTACCTCCGGCAGTTGTGTCTCTTTTTTAGCCTCTTGTATTCTAAAGCTTTCGCATCACTTAACGAGCATGAAGGGGGGCTGAAAAAAAATAGTTTGTCATGAGTCATGATTCTAAAAATGAAGTCCCGGCTACAAATGAGGCCAATAGAATACATTATGCTTTAAAAACGGAACCGATCATCTTAGAGGTGAAAGCTACCGAAAAAAAAGAACCTTTCTCTCCAAGTGATCTAGAAATTCATGGCGAACAGAGTCCACGTGAAGTTTGCTATTGCGAAAAAAAATGACTTTTCTAGCGTTCTCAAACTGGGCCGGTCGGCTTTAGTTCAACATGGCAAAATAGTACAGTCGACAAGAGCAGAGATATGTCCTGTTCGTATATCTCCGGTCCTGTCGCCTGTGATGATTTGCGAAGTGAAACGCTTTTACTTTTGTCCGACAAGCGTACCATAGTATTTCGTTGGTCAAACCCGCAGTATTAATTAAACCGGAATACTGGCAAATATTGGCGAAGCTTACACATACTCCCGCCTACACTAGCCCGAGATATGCATATTTTTTTCAAGATGACGTGCGTTGTCTTGAAGATAGCGTATCTTACACGCTCTGGAGGCGCGCGGTATCAGTTGTACGCGACCTTAATAGGTTTTATTTAAGCCCCCAACTAACCCTTTGTGGAAGACAAAAATGGTTTCAGGTGCACGCGTTAAAATAAACTACCACAATATGCAATCCCTGCATGTTACATCGTAATTTACATGTGCCGAACTGTATAGTTATACTTCCTGTTGCGCTACCTTGTTTCTTCTCCATTTTTTTTTACTGGAAAGTCGTGATACTAGCTGCATGTCACCTAAAGTAATAGGTGATCGTCTTCCTGAAATAGTGCAGTCTTATTCCACCATTAAGCAAGGGAATCCGTGGATTCTGTGTATGAGGTCCAGTCACACGCATGAAGCCACGTTCTCGATCACATAATGACACTCTATCTTCAAGTCTTGTTACTTCACTACTTCCTTGTTCGACCCAAAAAGATGAAATTTTGAAAACGTCAAACGCCTTCTGCTAAACTACATTTCCACGATCAACTTGTGGCATTGAAGAACGCTAATCAGTATTAGGCATCGCGTAGGAATTTTCCAAGAAACATTAATTGTCAGGTGCTCATATCTTACGTAATTATTACGCTTGATACCAATATGGGTGTTATCTTCGGTTTACTCATAATGTGCACTTAAAAAGGGCAAGTGGCTGAATAGATAACAAAAAAGCCAAAGAGCGAACATATGGCAGGTGCGCGAGCGTATAGAAGCGAGTAACAAAGACCCTACAATCGGTCACGGTGTAGCAGTTGTTTCAGTAAACACAGTGGTGGCTGAGTTCAATGCCCACGACATCTCTCTTTCGACACTGAAAGGCGGTTGGGCTTCTCTAGCACCGGATTGTTCTCTCCTTCGCGTGTATACTTCGCTCGAATCTCAATTGGTTGTTCAGAACCGCACACACAGTGTTATATTTATGGCGAATTCCATTGGAAGAACAGGAGCACTCAAAAGCACGCTGAAAGTGCTCGTTCCAGAGGCGACGTGTTTCAGTGGTCGAACAGGAGTGGGAGAGCCGTCATCCAGTGGTAGAACAAGAGCAGTTTCGCTGCGCCGAGAGCAGCCGGGAGCAGTCCGGACTGCTCCCGCCTGCCTGAAAAGCGGAGTACGGAGAGTCACGTGACTTCAACCGTCACATCCTCCTCATTTCTTTTTATTTTGCTTCAGCCGGCGCGCGCGGCGGCAATGGCGGCAGCCAAGCGTAGTTGGAGTTTTGGCACCGCTGATTTTGACGTCGGTGATACGAGCGAGCTTCGCAGCGATTTAGCGACAGATCCTGGCATTTCTAGTCCGCCTTGCTTCTCGTCGGATGCGCGGGAGACAGCGGCAGCAAAGCGTCTTCGCCCTTGCTGAAGTGCTTGAGGCGCTCGACTTGACAGCAGCGAAAGCTGCTGGAGCTCAGCTTGAGATTCAATTGAGTAGCAGTTTCAGATGATCTTCGCAGGCGGAAACGTTGTGGGATGCGTCGGCGCTGCACAAAAGTATGTAGTACGTGGCCGCAAACGGTGACAGCCTTACGCCCGACAAATTACAAGACGGTCACGCGCGTTTTGCCGCTCTCCTGCAGAGAATGGTCGGACGTCGATTGCTTTAGTCACATGGTACATTTCTCCTCACACGTCCCCTCCCACTGCTCTTCGAATGCACGCCGTATTCCAGTGGCGGGTCGAGTGTCTCTGCTCTCACTGCGCTGTCACCCGACTCCGCACTGAGCGGCGCCCTGCTCCTCTTCTCCCAATGGAATTCGCCATTAATGATATTTCATCACTGTAACTGTTGGTCGCTAGAAAAAAAACGCCATGCTGAAGTAGTAGTTGGTATTTTATTTTAAATAACTAGATTAATGATGGAAAAGGATGAGAAGGAGCTACTGACTGCAGTAATGGGTAGCGCAGTCTGCTCACCCTTGAACTACGGTCAGCACTGGAGAATGGAGGGTGGACTGAAGCACAGTAAGACGTTTATTTGTTGCGGGGACAGCACTTTATGGCAATAGAGACGTAAAAGTAAGCAGACATGCTTTTTATTTCGCCATCTATGACGCTATCGACTTGGCGGCGCGAACTATGCCTGAAATAGCGCCTTTTGTGTATTGGCTTACTAGCATTAGTAAAGAAACGCCGAATAGTATTTTTATAGTACTCGCTTTAGTGATACAATATCAATAATTCCAAGCCCTACCGTATGTTTTTGTAAGGCAAGAAGTGCAAGGAAACATTTGTCTGCATTAGTGGATCCTGTTTTGGGGTCAGCCAGTGTATATTTAAAAACAATAACCGTAGTGTTAACAAGACAGACAACAGACAAGGGCAGCATTCGTCCTGTGAACTTCCTTCGTCTTCATGTTAACGCTACATTGTTTTTTTATGTGTTTCCGCATCATTGTCCTTACCACCATGCGTATTATACAACCGTAAAGTTATAGAATCTGTATTCGGCAGCAATGACGCTAAGTGATAATGACCAGAAACTATTCAGATGATAAGATTGTATGAAGTCTTGCATCGATGTTCTTAGAGCGCGCCATTGAGCCGACAATATCGATTTGTAGAAGCAGTGAGTGTTGTCTTTTATTGCCGCGTCTTTTGTATGGTACAACACCAAACACCATCTTCGGCCTAGCAGCAAGGCCAGAGAACCTTGCCGGCACTGTCGGCGGATGGCCCAGGACAGGGTCCTCTCAATGCTCAGAGCCAGAACATCGCGGATGACCTCGTAGTATCCCCAGCGCAGTTTCTGGGTGTCGGGGTTTTCGTCGAGACCGGTGAATGCGGTTGTGAAGTTTCCGAGCTTGGGGTAGGCGTGAGCCCTGGTCCCTTCCAGGCGCCCACGGACACGTAGAGGCGGCCGTGGACCTCAGGGAAAGTGGTGTCGGCCGTGACGGTCGTGCTGTTGTGGTCGTACTTCAGCTGGCTCTTGACATGCACCTGAAAGGTGTGGCCACATGCTTTTTAAGCCGACTGACATGGTATAATGACCCTAAAGCTGTTCGTTCCTTTTCCTTGCGCCAGTTTTGTTGCATGCATCGGACATCGCTTATAATAGTTCCTCCCAGCAAAGAGTTTCATAAATATTACTCAAAAGAGATAGGGTGCTGCTACATTGCCAGAGCCACACGTTTGACAGCTAAACTAGTTGTTGGATGAGGGTGCAATTCTTAGATTAGCGTAGACCGCGTCTAGAACATTATTGTTCGTAATGAAAAACACTTTGCTAAACTTTGAGCCCATGGCTCCGCTGACGAACTCTTCTAGGCGCTTGTGCTATATCTAGTGTACGTTATCCCTAGTAGGTTTGCCTACAGTACATAGTTTCGCTAAAGAGTGAGCATTAATACATTTCCATACAATCTCTTCAACAACACAACAACAAAACTTTTCATTTCGGTTCACAGCATACATTGCAGACCGAGGAAGATTGGGCTAAAGGTGTTTTGCAACACCTGACAAAGGCCCAGCGTCCCTTTTGTCCAAAAGTGAACATTACCTCTCACTCTCTCTCTGTTTCGTAAGCTTATCGGCGTGTGTCTTACAAGGAGGGCACAAAGAATAATATTAAGGTTATTGAGGCTAACTTATCATGACCAATCCTTTGAATGATATCAAAGATACGAGAGAATAGTTCAGAATATGACTGGTCAATACTGACAAATACCCGCCATGGTTGCTCAGTGGCTATGGTGTTGGGCTGCTGAGCACGAGGTGGCGGGATCGAATTCCGGCCACGGCGGCCGCATTTCGATGGCGGCTAAATGCGAAAACACCCGTGTACTTGGATTTAGATGCACGTTAAAGAACCCCAGGTGGTCCAAATTATTCCGCAGTCCCGCAATACGGCGTGCCTCAAAATCAGATCGTGGTTTTGGCACGTAAAACCCCCATAATGTTTAATAATGAGCAATAAACCTTTGTGGTAACGCATTACATTGACCTTACGAACTACCCCACCGACCGCCTACCACTATGACTCAGTGTTTATGGCGTACTGCTGTTTAGCACTGGGTCTCAGGTTCGTGTCCCGGCCACGAACGTCCGCTTTCCGATGAAAGCGGACTGCAAAACGCTCGTGTGCCTGTTATTTTGGGGCACGGTAAACAATTCCAGGTAGGTTAAATGAATCCCGAGCACCACAATACGGCATCTGTCATTGCCAGAGACTTACATCGTGACGTTAATACTCGCCTCTACCACAAAGCATGCGGTAGAGGTGAGTATCACACTTTGCTAAGGTAGTGGTCCTCAACTATAGCTGAGGGGTGAATGGGTTGAACCACGTGCTATTTTTCTACGAAAACGCTGTAGACCTCCTTAACTATGACACCGTAGACGCGGTAAGCAGGATAAAATATTCCACAAAAGAAGCAGAGCTCAGCTGGCGTAACTACTTCAGCGTCCTTAAAACGGTACGCTAGCAAATTTATATCGTGATCTCCCCGGTACAAGTTTCACTTGAACCCAAGTGCATGTAGTGCGAAAGCAGTGACAAATACTAGCAACATGGTGCTGTCAGGACCGCTGCACATGTGCACGAGACGTTTCGAGATCACACTACTCAAATAAAGCGGTTAACATGAAGTGTTCGTCCCACTATTGCGGTCTACAATCTACCCAGCTGCTCCAAATTACCGTGTTTTGGATGCGTCAACAGCCGCTACCATATCGTCGGTGTCAAGACGAATAATTGAAGATATCATTTTTCTTAAAAGATATACCGTACTATGGAACGCTCGCGCTGGTGTTCCGCTGGTGAACACTTGCACACACTTTTGCTCTATTCACTGGAGGTTATTCATATTATACCTATTATTCCTAGTGGCACCTTTCTCCGCTACGCAATGGTCATTGAGCCTAATGCCTTGTGTAACTATATCTCTAGAAGCAGACTTGCTTTCTATCTCACATTTTTGCAGCCTGATCGTCTTTTGTCTTACAAGGCGGGTATGCTATGTCGCTCATATAAAGACGAAACAATGTCACTGTGTATTATCTTAACTCGTCGGTATGATCGGGCGCTTCAAAGAACCACTCCCGAAGCCCTACCTTGATTACTCCATAAGTGACGTTACAGCCGACGTAGACGCGGTACGGGAACCGGCTGTAAGAAGAGCAGTCTCCCGAGCGATGGATGGTGCTCAGACCCGTAATCGTTGAGGGCTCGAACTTGACGTGGGCGTAGTGGGGGTGGTCCCTGATGTGGAAGCTGAAACCGCGTACTGTCAGCGGGTCGATGAGCTTCGCCTCACTGGGCAGCTCATCCTTCAGTATCTTGTCCACGTATGCATTGAGCTCTTGGGTGGACTGCTGTTGAGTGAGGCCTGTAATACCGAGCAGTTTATCACTCCAAGACCAAATGGAATGGAAACGTGAGAGGCGGGTTGCGCTGATTGCGATGCTAACTCGTATAGTGCGGGCTGTTCTTGTGGTGGGGATTCGGAGTGTTTTTAATAGACCAGTATAATGTTGAAGTCGAATATTTGTGCGCTTACGTCCCACAAATGTTTATTAATGAGAAACAATAATAAATAGTGTCCCGAATGTTCATTTCATCTTTATCTGTTAAATTGTTCGGTGTGTATGACTGCATGGACGAAATGTATGCTGCACCTACTTGCCTTACATCGTACGAAGCGCTCATACTATTTCTAGTGAGCAAGGTATGTGGACTATCCCAAGGGGAGATTCATAAGGTATGTGGCATTCGCATTGTACACACGATAAAAGTGTATGTTAGCACAGTCCACACAGTCGCCTATTTGTGCATTTTTCTTTATTTGTATCTTGCTTTTCTTTTCTTAAGACCTAAGCTGTTTGTTCGCCCGCGCATCCACTCTCTACGATGGTGGCCGAAACGCAATGTGTCGCACAGTTTGTCGGCATTACGCAAGAGCTCTATGAACTTTAACCAGACATATAATGAATTGGCAGCTGTAGCCGCAGTCGTGGCTCAGTCGCTATCAGCTGCGCACGAGGTCACCGATACTGTTCGCAACCGTGGCAGCTACACTGTGATGAAGCCAAATGTAAAAAATTCTGCGGTATTTACAAATAAGTGCAGATGGATGAAGCTTAAGTGGTCAAAACTAATCTGAAACTGCACACCACTCTATATGCATAACCAATTTACAGCTTCTGGACGTGAAACTATTCGAGCTATATATGGAATTGTCGTTTCGGAAGCAAACTGCCTTGTCATATCGAGCTCGATCCACAGCGTAGCTAATTTCGGTCCTGCATATAATTCAGCGCAGTCACATCAGCTTCGTATTCCTGTCACTGCTCTTATCTTCATAATTGATCTTCAAATAGAAAAACAAAATCTAAAAGAAAAAAACACTTGTTGAAAAATCATTCTCAAGATGCAATGTGAGGTAAATTGCCGTAGTCGAAACAATACTGTAAAAGTTAACGCCGAAGCTCGTTTACTGAATTTTAAAATTTTGTATAGTAGAGGACCACAAGAATTAATTTGATTATCGCTCCCGAAAGGCTAGAGAAGTTCAAACATTTAGTCATTCTAACGCACAAGTGATAGTCAATTAATGTGGCCAGCTAATTAAAAAGGTCTTTTTTAACTGAAAGTTTACAAGTCAACCACGAGGCCTGCATTCGCCAAGCAGTTTGCAAGCTTGAAACGGTTCATAAAAAGAGGAGCCGCCTAATAATCATAGCAAAAATAACATCAGCCAAAGAGGTCAAAAAAAGTACCAACAGCTGTTGCATAACCAAAAAGCTTCGTTATTTGAGCCCCATTTACTTATCCTTCAGAGGCCGTATACCACATGCCATGTCTAAATGTATTTTGCATTCAACGTTAGACTTTCACAATATATGATTTAGAAGCCTATGCTCGCTACGCAAAGCGGCTTGCATAGACGCCTAATTTATGCTCCTTGGCAGACACACTTCGTGTCAACAATTACGGTCGGAATATGTATATTTAACTAAATTTTTTAATTAAATGCGTAACGTTTGCTCTTATGATGTGCTTCTACATTGAAAACTTGAAGAAAATTGTACCTTAAAGCAAGATATTAGTTATCCCGAATTTTTTCTCTCTCATTCTGGGCGGGAGTGCCGGCGCAAGTGTGCGTAGCGCAGTAACATAGTTTTTGCGTAATCGTCTCTTCTTGCCAGGCTTGAATGACATAACAACAGATATCAGCTGAACGTTCCTTTGACGCTTGCGCGCGAAGGTCCAAGAGTTCATCCCTCCGGGACCTGTGTTAGCGCAGGCCATTTCTGCCTTAAAATAAAAAAAAATCAGTAGCAGAGACTGATAACTTTCGGGATGAATATCTCGGAACAGAAATCTCGTAAAAACAAAGTAAAGAATAAACTTGCCTAAGGATACTACTGTCTTAAAAATTCCAATATAAATGTGCACTACAGACGCTAGATAAAAGGTTTATGACTATCAGTTACACTTCCTAGCCTTATATATTTTCCCGTCGCATAGTTTGTCCGCCAAAGAGTCTTTGTTGTAAGGGCACGCTGCATTTGCGTAGCTCGCATCACGTTTAAAATATTGGCTTTGTAAGCACCGCACATATATATCCTTATATTTCCAAACATAGTAGCGTACAGTAGCCAACCGCGTCGCCGCGTTCAAGAAGCGCAAACATCGCTAGGCGCCTCTGTGCGGTTGCAAGAGCTATCCTGGAAACGATGCCTAACGTAGCGGAGTTGTTTTTATGGCTCTTCGCGCAGTGCAAGAACCGTTATGTTACGCAAGAGACGTCCACTTCCTCTACTGGCGGCGGACCAGAGTGCATTTTTAGTCAAGAAATAAGCTCACCTGCCAAGAGCAGAATCGTGGTTGCGAAGAGAAGCATCCTTCTGCAAAATAAGCGACACTTCAGAGATGTGGCACTTTTTTGCGAAGGTAAATAAAAGCTTGTCTGTTTCAGTAAGCAGGCAAGTCCATCGGCTTTACGTAAACTCCAGAGCATGCAAACTGGTTTCTATTTTTTTTTTTTCAACTTTGCGGCTAAGTCACTTGTTCGGCTAGAGAGCGATGTGCGTTAGGAAACTTGTAAATCTAAGCCAGCGCCTTCATACTGGTATGCCTTACTGCATCGAAGAATTGCAAGCCGGTGTGGCAGTCCGGCTAGAGCTGTCGTGACCGCACTGCTTAATACAGACGCCTTCTCGCCACGCCCATGACTGATCCATGTTGTTTTCTGTGCGGGACAGTTCGTATCAAGATACGCTTTCTGGACTACGAAAGCCAGGTCTCGAATTAACTGCGTCATTGAGGCGGTAAATTAAGCTCAGTGAAGGGATTTTCCAAAGGCGTCCGCAACAGTACACGACTGGAATGAAAGTGTGACAGGGTGCTAAAAGAAGTGTATAATTTCGAAAACGCTTCTCTTCCTTATAAACTGCACCTCTGCCGCACTTCGCATTCGAGGGTAATATCAAGCAAAGTGCAGTTTGCCTACGAGTCGCCTACAGGAGACTAATTAAATCTCCAAGCTGCAAGTCATGGTGCCATTACCAATTTGACATTTCCAAACGTTACGATGCACTCAGATGCAGTTCCTTCTAATTAATGTGGCAGCGAATGCGTGGCGTTGCAAGGAACAAGTGAAAAATCATCGTGTTTCTTACTTACCTTGGTGTTGGGCGTGCGCCTTCGTGAAAGTGACTTCGCACCGTATCTACTCGTGCTTCTCCTTTATAACTGAAAGTCGAGTCGTCATGTGGTTCGTTATCAGCTCGCAGAAAAAAAAATACATATAGCGTCCTGTCGGAGTCCACATATAGAATGTGAGCTGTTTGCGCGCCGCCGATCGTTTATCGATGTTCAACAGATAAGCGTCGCGCCACGGTTGTCCGCGCAGAAAGAAAATGTGCTCCTCTCAACAGATGAAACGCCGACTACGCGGAGAGCGCCCTGATTGTACATTGTGTCGAGCTGATAACCGTGTTTGTGCTCGGTTTAGTCAGGCAATACCGGGCGCTTTCATTTGCAAAACAGTCATGTCAGACAAAATGAACAATAAATAGGAGGGCGCATGCTTGTTACGGTCTATATTCTGACATGTAGCTTTCGGTAAGCAGCAAAAGAGTGAATAGCATTACAAAAGTGCGCCGCAAGAAGATGGTGACCTTTGGAAACGGTTCGCTAGACCACCACTGTAGTGACAGGCAGGTGCGTTGGCTGGGTAAGTCGCACCCGGTGAAGGCAGAGGCGCGTGTCAAACTGCATTCTTGCGCCCTCTGACGAAGCAAGCGCCTAGTGTCGAAACACTGTGTCGCGCATGCGTGCCCTTTTTGTGCTCGTATACCTGCCCACACGCCCACTTTAGGCCGGCCTACTTTCGGGATCTACGCTGAGCGCAAAAGATTACGCTAGGAGAGCTGCATCTGCTTCGGGCTACGGAGCGTACGGTGCCATGTCGCGCGTCATGAGAGACCCTATGAGAGAGTCTCATGGACTATGTCATAACATATTCAAATGTCCTGGAAACCTACGTGCATTTTGGCATGCTACTACAATTTCATATTCCAGTGGGTCTCTAGTATGTATAACCACGAGTGATTTTCGATAACTAATTTTGTTCGCGCTGACATTCGCAAATGCCATTCTGTGCTTAAAATTGGATATCTTGTCGGCGTTGGGAAGTTATTAAAAGTACGGTAGGCCGGTTGGCTTTGGGAGCCCGCAGTAAAATCACAAATGAGGCAGTGCAGGGTTACTATGGCTTGGGCCTCTTTCGAAGTCATAGAAGCACAGAGCAAAATTAGTTTTGAGGAAAGTCTCGGGAACCTGGATCAAAATAAATGGGTGGCTAAATTGCACAAGTATCTGTGCCTTAAAAGCGTGGACACAAAATGGGGAAAGAGGTCAAGAAAGTTGGCAACCAAGTACAGGGTACTTGAATGTGTCAGTAAACAACCAGGAGTCATTGAAAAGAAAGTGAAAGAAACAGAGAGAGTGAATCCGAAGCAAAAATGGAAACAAAAAACTACCATGGATATTTACAATGTGAAGAAGGAAATTAGAAGGGGAAATCTGCACGATTACACAAAGGAGAGCGCCTTGCTTTTTGAGGCCCGAGCTGGTTGCCTAAGGACAAAAAAATATCAGGAGCAAATACTCGCAACAAGACGAGGCATGTGTATGCTGCTGCAAAAATTCGGAGACCACTCAGCACATCATAATAGAATGGGAAGGGTTTCACCCAATGAGACCCGCAGGTAACGTACACCTCCCAGAAGCGCTTGGTTTTAAAGTGGGCGGAAGCGCCAACTGGTCAGCAGTCGAGATACGCAAGAGATGTTTAGAGTATTAGAAGGGAAAAAAAAGCAGGGAAGAGATTGATACAACCTGATTTGATCTCTTACAGACATAGGTAGCGGTACAAACTGGATAGAGAAGTTTTGAGGATGTGAAAAACGATTAAGGATACATATACAAACATTCCAGGATGAAGAGCATGTATAGCATACCTGATTAACTCAAGCAGCCTAGGGCACTACTTGTCACCGCCCCCGTTTCATAGCGGATGCCAATAAATCATCGTCATCGTCATCACCGAAATCCTGGTCATGCCTAGCACGGTTGCTGAGGGTCTGAGCACACCGCTCCCGAGGACAATTTCGCGAGTGCGTAGCCGCAACCTTAGTCGCAAAATTTTGTTTACCCCGATGAGAACCACCTCCTATAGGAAAGGAAGAGGAATGGGTCGCTCAATTGCGCATGCGTGTAGTGAAGCCAGATGCCGTATTCTTTCTCAGCACATGCCACAAGGCCAACTGACGCAAAAAAAAAAAATCTGTATTCAAAGCACGTAGGTGGGCCCGCTTCCAACCATTACCACGTAAGGTACGGCTATACATAGCTGCAGAGTCGTAACTTGCAATGCCTCGCTATGCAGCCGATGCGCTGCACGACTTGTCACCTGCTTGTCGCTTGTCCCACGTGCCGGCGAACCGAACTCATTAGCCGTTTAATACCCTGTTATGAGATTGGCGTAACGTTCGATGCAGTAGTAAACACGATGGAACGGTTGCATAATAGTCTCATGCCTGATCCAATGCACATTTGTTGTTGTTCAATAAGTTCACGCAAATAGGAAAGTAGGCTACATGAGCGTTGAGTAACTGCAACCACCCATTTCCCCATAAATACGTACACACATACCGCAGGTACACAAACATACTCATTCTATAAAAAAATTGTTGTAAAAAATAAAAATAAAATTACACCATCTACCCGTAGGGGAACCCTGCGTAGTATGCGAAGCAGCCATGGGGTCGACTCAAGTTCCAATTAGTTTTCAGATCGGCCTGTTGCCGCTGCCGTTTCGTGGCAGCGGCTCGAGCCCTCTTCTCCGCGGTTCTGTCCACGGCGCTGACACTGGCGTTGACGCTGGCGCTGTCCGTGGCACTCATCGCGGCGTTGCTGGAGGAGAATGAGAGGACGAAGTGAATGATGATGAGTGGGCGAAGCACCTGGGGATCATTCGGGCAAAACGCTGGAAGCTGGCTTCCGGAAGCGGAACCGGAAGCGGAACCGCAAGTGGACGCCGCACGGCGGAGGGAGGGAGGGGGTGACATAGCCCCAAGCATAAGATGCTTCGCCTCTAAAAACAAGAGACGCGACTCATATGCATCCGCGTTAGGTAAAAGCGCACGCCCTCTGTGCAATAAAGCCACTACTATACGCGTACACGCGAATAGGACCGAGGTTCCACACGAACGTACGAATGTTCTATAAACATTTTGATGTTCTAAACATACTAATGTTGCTGCAGATCCGCAGAAAGTGAACTCGATGGCCGGAAAATGAAGCGATGACCAGTCTCCTTGTGACCGCATATACAGTAGCGAACTAGAATAAGCATAAGAACAATAGAGACCTAGTGACTCTGATGCTGCTTTTGAGTCAGAATATATTGCCTAATTGTTATTCAATTCGTTGTCAGCAATGCATCTTGTTGCCTGGAGATCCGAAATCGGTTCTTCCGAGGTATGCATCACGTCTTGTACGACAAACGGGAATTTCTGTTTTCATTTCGCATTGGTACTTAAAAGGCAGACAGGAAGCTACTCTCTGTTCCTTCAGTGTAGATCACAAGCGTGTTAACCGTCTTGCGATCGCATCATGTGAAGGAGTTTAATAAATTTAGCTTTTAGAATATGCGTTTATCAATATCTACAAGTGTTGGAGCGGCAGAAGGTATGACCAAATGCCAAGGCGGAAAATTGAAGCCCGGGAGAGGTGATTCTGCCATGCATCTTATCATGTTGTTATTAAACTGATGAAATGTTCAAGTTTCCTGAACACGTAGAGCATGAACAGTTTGTTCCCTTGCCTCAGCTATAGCAAGACCACTCAATGTGAGCCAGGAAACCTAAGGCATGTTCTGAAACTCCGAAAAACCAGCTTAGTTCGCGTATGGTTAGAGGACTCAGACAGGCAATACATTACAAGTAATAAGTTGGCGATTGTCTAGCGAACAAGTGCAAAATAAAATTTAGGTAGCGAGTCCGATGTGCTGCCCCATTTAGTGTCTCCAATGCACCGTAATGCATGTAGACTACATAGATAATTAAACGATGTACAGTTTCTGTCAGAAGTTTCAAAGCCGCTTTATGGCGGCGAGATCTGTCGCCGGGCTCTGTAGTAGGAGTACTCCTGTAGCAAACGTGGTGCTCACAACCATTACGTGAATGACATTAACTGCTCAGCTCTATCTATCAGGCCTTTAGGCAACAAGCGTTGTGTAGGGGCCGCAGTTGTAGGCGCCGTAGTATACGTACCCTGAGACCAGCTATAGTAACACAAGCAATGATTTAGTACTTTCAACAAAGAATTCGGGTGTGTATAACATTACATGAAGATGTATGTCAGTGACCTTGCGTGCTTGCATATTGAAAACAGACGCACAGAAACATGACACACAACAAGGGCGATATAAAACAGCAATGACCATGGCTGTAGACAGGCGCTTGAGTTAGCGCGTACACTGTGGAAATTTCTTATTTTGAAACTGCCGCCATTGGGTAACTTACTGTCAAAAGGAGGCATAACCATGTCCCAATTTGACAGTTGACTTTCATGAAAAGTGACCTCATGAAGAGCAACTCTGCTACCTCTAAGCTCCTGCCGCAAGCAACGTCGAGACAGCTCCTGCAACGCAACTCAACGCCATCATGTGTCACCGATATTCTTGCTTGTCACATTTCTTTCCGCTTAGTCCCAGCATGTATGACAGATCATTCGAAATTAAAGCCAGACAAAGATTCACAGGTTCATGGAGGCCTCAAATGATTAACAGATGTCGAACAAGGGATGTCACTGGAACCAACGTTTTGACGAAAGGTACTTGTCTTTCGTCAGGGCAGCATCCGCAAGAGCAGTCGGCAGCGCAGAAATGGAGTACGTTAGCGCAAGAACTGCAGAGGCTGCTTTCTTTGTTTTGGCTTCACCGATGTCCCTCGTTCGGCCATTGTAGATCCAATTAGTCGAAAAGCTTTTTTGTTGCATTTTTGAAGTTTGAAGACTATTTTTGAAGGTTGAGTTTGGCTGATTCCCATGACAACACAGCAAAATGGGCCTCAGGACAAAAAGGGCCACAAAAGGAGGCTTGAAAGCGTTCGAAACCCGACAACAAGCACGACAAATGGCACCGCAGCACAAGTGTACCAGCACTCGTAAAAAAAATAAAGCAAAAGAGAGTCACGTCTGTACACATCACACAAATGAGGGCAAAATCGGCATCTTATGCACAGACAAATATGAATAAAAAAAAACGGCAAAGCTTGCACTAGGCCGCGCAGAGCTCGAGACACAGCTAAGCTGGCCGATCGATTGCGTCATAACTTAAGACATACCTGGCATAACCAAGCTCAACTCAGGCATAGCCAAGGCCGAACCTAGCTGCTACCAAGTTCAACCTAGATACAACCAAGTTCAACCTCGACATAGCCAAGTTCAACTTAGCTACTACCAAGAGACGCAATCGATCGGTCAGCTTCATTGTGACTCGAGCTTTGCGCGGCCTAGCGCAAGATTTGCCTCCCCATTATGACGACAGAGGAGAAGTGAAATTGCACGCTGGATTGATTAGCGGCTACGCAGCCAGCTGTCGAAGAACACGACGACGACGAACGCGGGAGTAGTGGCACGAGCGCGTGCCGAGGGGTACAACGAGCCAGCTGCGGAAGAAGACGACGCTCGAGCCAATGCTGATGATGATAGTTTCTTGAAATGCGCACTTTACGGCTGGCTTAAACAGCTTCGCTGTTAATAATACCCCGACAACTTATACAGGCCAATAAGACACTTGCCTATTTGGACATTAATTGTTATTGATTCGTTATATTTCTTTGTCTTGCCCCATTTGACTAAGGCTACGATACATCGTAGAATTCAGCGCTCTTAAACAGCGACTAACGAGCATTGGCACGACATTGTCTAAGAGCCCGCCATGCCCTGTGCCTTCGCTGATTCTCCTGCAAACACGGCTCTTAGAAAATACTGGGAATCTGCGACTATAGCAGCGCTGAAGAAATACCGCTTTTCAACACATTTTCTGCTCAATCTCGTCATGTCCGATCTACCGCCCTTACGCTGAAACAGGCACGTGGAACTGTGCCAGAAGTTTGCGCAAGACCCTTCGCACCGTCTCATCCATACTTAAGACTCGGCTCTCACCTTTTGAACAAGGAACCAGTACGAATCCCGTAACGTCGGTTTCTTTCTTTATTTCGTTCTTTCTTTCTTTCTTTCTTTCTTTCTTTCTTTCTTTCTTGTGTATTTTTTTTTGTCAATTACAATTCTTCTGCAGTTTCTTTTTTTTTTTCATCTCCCGCTGGACGAGGTTGAGTAGCACTTTCGGTTAAACAAAAAGCACATAGAAAGTGAGAAGGGAAACAAATCCTTTCAACGAAATTACAACAATCCGCGTAAATGCATCCCTTTTAGAGGGTTTCCCGGAAGGATATACAATCTTGCAGCTATCGACATTGCTAAAAGAGAATGTGCTATCATTTCATTTCTTTTTCAACATCCTACGTCGGTAAACTCATGGAACATGTGGTTCTCACACGCGTCACGAGATACATGGATGATGGAGAACTTTACCCACATAGCATGGTTGGATTTCGACCAAATTTATCGACGCAGGATATTATGCTCCAACTGAAACATCACATTATAGATGCGGGCGCAAAAACTCTAGATAGCAAGGCGATACTAGGGCTCGATCTAACAAAGGCCTTTGACACTGTCACGCACAAGGCAGTACTGCAAAACTTCCAAGAGCTGGATGTAGGACGTAAAACATACGCGTACATCAAAGACTTCTTGACGGATCATACGGCAAAAATTACAATTGGGGGAACCAAATCGGAGGAGATCAGACTAGGTAATAAGGGTACTCCGCAAGGGTCGGTCCTATCCCCCTTTCTATTCAACGTGGCAATGATTGGTCTTCCCGCGAGACTCGAAAAAATGGAAGGGCTCGGACACAGCCTGTACGCGGACGACATTACCCTTTGGGTGGCGGCTGGAAGTGATGGGCATGTGGAAGAGATCCTCCAAACAGCAGTAAACACAGTCGAAGACTACATCAGAGACAAGCGACTACGATGCTCCTCTCAAAAATCAGAACTTCTGCTCTATAGACGCACATGCAGAGGTCGAAAAAGCATTAAGGAAAGGCCGGACGTTGTGGTCACAGTAGAAGTCACCAAGATATACCGATAGTGGAGAGCCTAAGAATACTGGGACTCCGCATATCCGTAAACAACCATAATTGAGAAACCATTAGAAACCATTGGTGTTCACCAAACAATTAGACTAATAAAGCGGATATCCAACAGGAACTATAACATCAAAGAGCACAATCTTATTCGATTAATAGAAACATTCCTAATCAGTCGTATTGTATATGTGGTCCCTTACCGTAAGCTCTACGCTGCGGAGAAAGCCAAGATGGAATGTATCATTAGAAGGGCGTATACGCAAGCCTTGGGACTTCCAGCAAATGCGTCAAACGACAGGTTGCTAGCACTCGGCGTGCACAACACATTAGACGAACTTATTGAGGCCCAGAGTGTGGAGCAGTATGAAAGACTTACGCAGAGTTTCACGGGCAGACACATCTTAGACGAAATCAGAATATCCTACGAAGCACAGCACAGACTACGGGGAGACATCCCAAGGAAAATAAGGGAACATCTCTCAATACTCCCAATCCCCAGAAACATGCACCAGGTGTTTCGCGAAGATAGAAGAATCGCAAGAGCGAGAGCTCTCCACAAAAGGGACGTGGTCTATGTGGACGCGGTGGAGTACACAAATAGAGTATGTCGATAGTTGCTACTAGTCTAGAGGGTGACTCCAGCGTTAGTGGCACTGTGAAAACAGGAAAGGCTTAGGTGGCAGAGGAGGCTGCCTTAGCACTGGCAATAATAGCCTCCACGGAGGCCAACATCATAGTCAGCGACTCCAAGACCGCCGTCAAGAACTATTCCAAAGGAAGAATCTCACCGGAAGCGCTAAGAATTTTAGCCAACTTTCGTGAAGATCGAGATGTTTACATTATATGGGCACCCGCACACCCCTCTTTTCCCGGGAACGAAATCGCGCACAACCTGGCTCGAGAACTGACGGACCAAGCAGGTGACACGCAAATACTGGGAACGGATGAGAGACCGGATGACCAGCTTTACCGATATAAGCAAACTCTATAAATTGGGCAGGGCCCGTTTCCCCGCGACACACTCCTCGCTAAGTAGACGGCAAGCGACAGCATGGCGCTTGTTGCAAACAGAAACATATCCGAACTCAGTGGCCTACCCACCGTTACTATCCGGAACTTTACACCGATATATGCAGATTCTATCAAGAAAGGGCGGACTTACAACATATGGTTTGGGCTTGTCCTGGGCACCCACACAGAATAAAACGCACAAGACCAGAGAGCAATGGGAGACCGCGCTGCTCAGCTCTGCAACGGAAGACCAACTTAAGGCAATCCAGCAGGCCGAAGATGCCGCCAGAACCCCAGGGCTCGAGGCCGTCATCTAGGTAGAGAGGCCTAGGTCTCACAAATCTGCTACACAAATAAAGTTTATTCCTCCTCCTCCCTCTTCGTTTGAAGTCATCATCATCATCAGCCTATATTTTATGTCCACTGCAGGACGAAGGCCTCTCCCTGCGATCTCCAATTACCCCTGTCTTGCGCTAGCGTATTCCAACTTGCGCCTGCAAATTTTCTGACTTCATCATCCCATCTGGTTTTCTGCCGACCTCGACTGCGCTTCCCTTCTCTTGGTATCCATTATGTAACCCTAATGGTCCACCGGTTATCCATCCTACACATTACATGGCCTGCCCAGCTCCATTTCTTCCGCTAAATGTCAACTAGAATATCGGCTATCCCCGTTTGTTCTCTGATCCACACCGCTCTCTTCCTGTCTCTTAACGTTAGTCCTAAGATTTTTCGTTCCATTGCTCTTTGTGCGGTCCTTAACTTGTTCTCGAGCTTCTTTGTTAACCTCCAAGTTTCTGCCCCATATGTTAGCACCGGTAGAATGCAATGATTGTACACTTTTCTTTTCAACGACAGTGGTAAGCTCGTTTGAAGTACTACAATATAAATGGATAGGTGTGGAGGTGTGGGAGGGAGAGATCACCTATATCATGCTAAAGCTTTGCAGCTTTGTTAAGCTTACGCGACGTCGTCCACACCTCAGACGTGCGAACTTTAGGGTGCAGACTTTCAGCGAGGCATTTGATTACGAGTTGCAAACAGTGATTTCCCGCGACGGGTATTCCCACTTTTTGAAGAATTCGTGATGCGAAAGCGTCAAATGCCTCATTGAGCGATAAAGCCGGCGTCCGGCGTCTGTAGCAGCGAAACGCCACCTAAATTCCCATTGGCTGCGACGCCACGGCACGAGTGCGCCGCGACGGAGCAGAGCGGGCTAAAAGGAAAACCTGCTGCCGCAGTAGCGCACCAGGTGTTGCGTGAGGGGAGAGGGCGTCGCCGCGTCGCTCTCATGCGACGTTGGCACCGCAGGCTGCTGCTTGCTAGCTCGGGCAGCACGTGCCGCTATGGCACATTAATCGCAGCGACAAACTCGAAAGACCGCTCAGCGACGTTCAATTGTATATCAACGTTTTCGCATTCACAACTCACGAAAGTGCTTAGGTGCTTTTTTTGACCAAAGCTAGCAGAAGCGACAAGGGAATAATCACGTGGCTGCAAGGACCTTCAAAAGTTCTGGTGGAAATGAGGGATACCGCCGCGTGGCAATCGAATCGTGCAATGCTCAGGGCAGCGAAAAATTCCTATGTTTACTGCAGACGGCCGACGCCTGTCCTCTGTCACTGAACTGCTGCTTACCCGTGGTCGTGTGGGCAAACATCGGCGGACCTCGTTTTTCTCGGAGTGAGCACATAAGTGTTGATGCCGGGCTGCTTCGTTTTACAAAATATAAAAGAGAATGATGTCTTCTTTGAAACCATGCACGCTAAAAAAGTAGCGCCGCTCACGCATATATTAAAGAACGCCTTGTGCGTATGCGTTCTGAGCGTGGTCCGCATGAGTATAGATTGTACGAGAAAGGGCATAGAAAAAAGTATTTCTGCGAAAATATTGTGTAGGTTACGCGGGAATCTCGCGCATACTTACAGAAGGAAAAATTAATGTTTACTGGACAACTTTGTATTCCTAAGAAGCTTTTCTACACGATATAAAGAAAAATAGGGGGACCATTGTAGACTGGAGCCTGGAGGGGTCAACCTGGCCATGTGATTTCAATTCACTTTCAATATGAAATTTATAGACAAACCATATCGCAACACTAGACGCATTGCTGCCCAGCAAGGCGTACTTTCTTATATGCCCAAGGCGAACAACAAAAAATAAACGTCAAGAAGATATAAATTTTAGCAGTTCTTCCCAAATGGTTTAGAAATAGTGACAGCGATGGCTAGAATAAGCGCTGGGCTTGAACTCCTCGGACGCTGTTTAAGTATACGCGGATGTGACATGTTGGCGAGATTCAGCACGCAAGGCAACTCCGGCTGGTTAGAAGGAACATCGCCTTGGCACCTACCGGGCGTCTCAAAACGCTGGCCGTGATGAGGAGCGTTGTTAGTGGCATAGCAGGCGTGGCATCTGGATGGTGCACGAAGCGAGATCGGCGGGAAACCATCGGCGTTAGTCAGCGCCCAGCGAACGCCGCCGGCGTTGGAACGGAGAACGCGCTGGGCTGCTGGTGACTAGGAACAACTGTGGCTGCTGTTAAGGGATCCATGGTATTGCTAAATAAACGCATCACTGTTTTGATGATCCAAATATAATCTCACTATCAGGGAGGGAGCAGTCTACCTGACTGGATGGATGGATGGATGTAAAACTTTAATGAACGTCCTGAGGTACGCGACTCAGCGCGTAGCGGGCCGCTCCCACGTTGGGACAGTCAGGCCATGCCCGACCGCCGCATCGTGGGCCCTCTGGACAGCCCATAGTTGCGCCCCGGCATCAGGGCTCTTGATAACGGAGAGCCACTTGTCCTCATTTATTTGTTCCGTGCCTCGTAACGAGGGGCAACGCCAGAGCATATGGTCTAAGCTAGCGAAGTCATTGCAGTGCCTGCAAGAACTACTGGCATAAGTGTCGGGATAAAGCTTGTGTAATAAAGCCGGGCTGGGATACGAGCCTGTTTGCAATAATCTGAGGGTCAATGCCTGCGCTCTATTTAACTTCTTGTGAGGAAGGGGAAAGTCTCTTCTGCCGAGATAAAAGTGCTGCATAATTTCATTATATGTTGTCGGTTGATCTCTGTTCTCCCCCACTCCTGGCCGGCCGGGGAGTTATCCATGGTCACGGAAAGTGAGACCTCGCGCCTTGGAGTGGGCCAGCTCGTTGAGGTTTGTGGGGCCTCCCATGATGGATCCCATGTGAGCGGGGAACCACGTGAGAGTGTGATTCTACCTGACTGGAGCAGTATTTTTTTTTTATTTTAGGACCGCCGCTTCCGCCGCGGCACCGGGGCACAAACGACGGCACCTCCAAACAGAGAGGAAAAAAAGAAAATGGTGATACCAAGAAAGAAAAAGCCGAGGCGGGATTCGAACCCGCATACCCCTAATCCCAAAGCGAGCATCGTTACCACTAGGCCATACAGCCATTTTTTAACATGGTATTAATTACAATGAATGAAATGTTGTATTTACAGGAACTATTTACAATAATATGGGCACCAGGTGGACATAACTAATCAAACGTCGACGAGCAGTCCATATGAAGATAACGTCACACACAGCAACATCATCCTTCACAGCAAGAACTTGTAAGGGGAAGTTAAACACCTAGTCAAAAGTGGATACCAAGCCGGCTGACATTCTTCTTGGTCGTAAATGTCCTTTAAGTGTATGATCATCTGAACGAAATGTGATCTCGAGGAAATTGTTTTTTCTGCATTTCGGTCTTGCGTACGAGATTTCCATAGGCTATGAAGGCCTATCAGTAAAAACACATCGAATGGAACATCTTCATACGGCGCAACAAGATATCGGATACTGTGAGAATTTAGATCAAAATATTTTAGCAAATTTCTATGGATAACATCCCAAAATAAAATGGCATCTTTACAAACAATAAAACAGTGGTCAATGGTTTCAGGCACGTCACATAGGCGACAGCCACGCTTCCAAACCGTGCATTCATACAAACCAAATGATTGCGTTCGAACGTCGTCATCGTCATCGACAAAAAGGTCGCGCCATCCTCCTCGCCCTCCTTTTTTTTTTTCTTTCTCGCGTGTGCAATCATCCGCGGAAAGCAGTGTACGCTCCCCCGGTCTGGCAGCCGTGTCGGGGGACTCCGCCTCACCACGCGTGCGTCGGGGTGACAGCTCAGCAGCAGTCGCTGCAAGGTGCTCCTGGAGTAGTCTGAGGCAATGACTGCCGGGCTGATCGCCGTGTCCATGCCGTGTGCCTCCTTTGCCAAGGCATCTGCCTCTTCATTGCCCGGGATTCCCACGTGTGCAGGGATCCACTGCAATAAGATATCGGTGCCACTGGCGCTCGACTGGCTGCCGTAGCCAGTACAGAGCCGGACCAGAATGCTCGCACCTTCGCCAAAGCCACTCGCCAGAAGGACGGCGCTCGCCAACAGGACGCCGTGCGCTAAGCAAACTTAATGCAATACGGTCGCCGGCCCGCAAGTCATACCCCTTTCGCTGCAGCGGACCGTGAGTTCACGAACCAAACATGGAACAGCGTCTGTGAAGACACGTTTCACTTTCGTGTTTTACCGATTCCTATGAAAGAGGGATCAACCATATTAAGGTGGCGGTCCCACTCCGGCGGCACGAGCACCCCGTTGTCAGTACTTTTGGAGCAATCGTGGCGGCTCTTCTACTTGGTTTATAAAGTAGTGGTATATACCATGAAAAAGCCTAATTCTTGGAGATTCCAACTATATCTTATATAAAAAATTTATTTATGTGATTTAGAAATAAATGTTCAAGAAAAAGCATGAGATACATGGTTTTTGCGAACTGTGTCTCAGTTGTGACAATATTTAGAAGAAACTACCGCATCTACTGCATTGCGGCTTGCTGTGTAGCTTTAGGACATATTTATCTATTTCCTAGGCGCGGCAAAATAATTTAGAATTTTTACTTTTTGCATAATTTGCTTTTGAAGAATGCCAAATATTGCAAACTTCTCTTGTAAACAGCCCGGCAACTACACGCTCAAGGAAGCTAAATTTTGGAAGTTAGAGTTCAAGGAATTATTAGTTTTAAACCGCAGCTTCGTAGCTTTAGTACCTTCCCGCAAAAATGGGCAAAAGTAGAACCAGAATTCTAAATATTGCTTAATTTCGGTTGCATTATTAGGTAAACTAATACAGGTACATAAATGAAATTTTGCGTCCTAAATGGAAATTCCTTTAGCTCTACTTTATTCAAGATTTAGCTTCATTGAGCATGTAGTTGTCGGGCTGTTTACAACAGAAGATTGCGATATTTGGCAATTTTCAAAAGCAAATTATTCAAAAAGTAAAAATTCAACATTATATCGCTGCGTCTAGGAAATAGATAAATATGTCCTAAAGCTACAGAGCAAGCTGCAATGCCGCACATGCGGTAGTTTCTTCTAAATAAGGTCACGACTGAGACACAGTTCGCAAAAACCATGTATCTCATGCTTGTTCTTGAACATTTATTTCTAAATCTCATTAATCGATTTCTTTATATTATATATAGTTGGAATCTACAAGAATTAAGCTTTTTTTATGGTATATACGACAACTTTATATCCTAAGTAGAAGAGCCGCCACGGTTGCCCCAAAAGTACTGAAAACGGGGGGCTCGGGCCGCCGGAGTGGGACCGCCACCTTAAGGGACAATAAATGATGATTAAGATGATAATTATCATTGATTTAAGAAACCTATTTGGTCATTCCATCTAAACATCATTATATACAAATTCTTTCGTTGTATGTCATAAACGCGTGAACAGACCCTTAATTTCTATTTTCGCATTTGGTCCGATGTCATGCCAGGTAACATATCCAATGAAGTTCAAATACCGCCTTCTTAGTCTTATAAGCTAGGTTTGTAGAACAGATAAATGTGATCGCACTTCATTATAGCCATAGATTAATTCATCGTTTCTCGTCTGCTGATCGGGCAAAAGAATGGAAATTTGGGCGAGTGTATGTTTGTTAATACTTGGGCAGCGCGCACTAAACACAAACATGGACAGGGCTCAGCGCTGTCTCTTCTCGTATTTCATATTTGCTACTCAACGTTCAGTATCCTGAGAGCTTGCCGCATGCAACATCATGCAGTGCAGTCGAATAAGCACACTTCTGCTAGTGCCTCTAGCATAGTAATCATTTCACGCCGGGCTTCCTTAGCTTTCACAATAGTGTGTCGGCGCAATTTGCACAAGTGTCCTTGCAAGCTATGAGGTGTGTATAACGCCTCGTGAATGCGGCACCAATCCGAATCCGGTGGATCATACGTACTTGTTTTGTTTCGTTTAAAGGGTCCCTAAACCACCCAGAGGTCGAAATTTAGTTGTGGTGTTGGAATTGTGCACGAGTCTACAACGAACACGTAGCCGCGAGAATTTTTCGAAATTGTGCCGTAATAGCGGAGTTACACGCGTTTGATCGAAACACGGCCCTCGCTCGTTTCGCTCTTTCCTTCGCTACTCTCCTCGTCGGCTGGTCTCTCCTCGCCGAGTGCTCCTCCAAATGTCACGTGAAGCGCGAGACACACGATGTGATTTTGCCTGCGATCCGTCCTACGACGCACCGCATCGGCCGCCGCACTTAACAAGTTCTCAACATATTCTGCCGCATGCGGCGCCGAATCGTACGCGCCGCGTGCGACCAACCTGTTGGATATAGTCGTACGACTGCACAATCAGTCGGACGGCCACAGCCAATGACAGCTCCGCCAGCGTGTACGTCATGGTCACGTGGTAGAGCCGGCGGGGCGGGGCCCGCGAGCAAGCGCTTCGATCGTCCCGGTGCTTTCTTCTTTTTTTTCCCTGGTCGAGACGCTGGCCTCTTTGCCGCTGACGGCGACACAAAAATCGGGTACACTTTGTTTCTGACACGAAATAACTTATAGAATGAAGTGAACTCAAAATTGGCAATGTTATAAAACGTTGCGCGAAGTAGTAAATCGTTGACGTGGTATCGATACGGAAGCGGTCAGCGCAGACGCTGCAGCTGTCGTCTATGCGAAGCGGCTCGCCTGACTGACGTGTTTTCTCATCGCTACCAACGGCGTCGGGAAAACTAATGGTATTGCCACTTATAAGCGACATAAATGTTCAGACGTTGATTGTGCTGACGAATATGGGCGCTTTATAACGAGCTGCGGACGGATCGCAAGGGCTGTCGACCACGGATCCGACAGCGAGCGAGCTAGGCCTACATACCGTCTCCCAGCAATCGCAAGCTCGTTCGCTTCCGTCCGTGCCGATAAAATCAAATTTATTGCAATTTAAGCGCGACATAACTGTGTACACGTTGTGCTGACCAACGTAGGAGGTTTATTATATGAGCTACAAGCGGTCGTGTCGCAAGCGACACTGGTCTCGGATTTGACGGCCCAGCGAGCTAGGCCTGGCAGCTCCTAGCCATCGGAGGCTGTCGACGAAACCCACACTGCGGACGCGGTGTGGGATCCGTCGACAGCCGTCTACGCTGCTATCACAGACGCGTTTTAACACGAAAGTGTTTTATGCCGGGGTCCACCAAGACTTCACTGACGTATTTCCGTCACGGAAATACGTCAGCTTACAATGTACACGAACATAATACAAAGAAAGAAACCAGAAGAAAAAGTTCCACAAACATGCAAAATCTGGAAATCGAACCCACGACCTCTCGGTCCGCGACGATAGATCGCCGAGCGTTTAACCCATTGCGCCACAAACGCATTTGCAGAGAGCTACACAGACGCGCCTTATATATCTAACACTCCTCCGTGTACCCGCGCTCTTGCTCGGGGCGGTGCCGCCGCCTACGAGCAGAAAAGAGAAGTACTGCATTATGACACTAACGCGCACCGACAGTGAACGCTTCGGTGGTCTCAGCACTACGACGCCTCGATGCCAGCATTCGAAGGGACGCTGGCATCAAGAAGCACTACCAACGCCAGGTGGCGTTCACCGTACTCAGCACAGCGGAGCGTGGCCTCCGCAATTAGCTTTGAAAATGTTTCTGAAGTTGATCGCGGAGGCTGCAATTACGACGCGCTGTACGCGCTGATTTGACTCGGTGACGATTCAGTTACGTGCTTTGTCTTGCGCGTTGTATTAGTGTGTCAGTTACGTGCTTCGTCTTTCGCGTTGTGCTAGCGTGTGCAGCGTAGTGCAGCTTCCATATGCACGACGGTTGCTCATGGTCATCGACGTTGGTAGTCGTGATGGAGGAGACGTGCCACCAGGCGTCAGCGTGGGTGCATCAACGCCTAAGGGCGCTTTAGCCACAAAACACCAATAGACATTATATATCAATGTGCAATAAACATTACACTACTTCTGTGAAGACACGTTTCACTTTCGTGTTCTATACCGATTCCTATATAAGAGGGATCAACCACATTTTTTATTGTGATCGTTTGTGCGAAACTAGAGAACAGTGCAAAGACGTTTGTTTTCAATTTGCGAAGTTCCGCAGTATTCCGAGCGTCTATGCAGGGCCGTCGGCTGTGGGCAGAGCTACGCACCGCACATCGTTCGTACCATGTGTCCCGAATCGTCGTATGCGGCAAATCGGACTCCGACGCGTCGTACAACGGATCGCACGCAAAATCGCACCGTGTGTCTCGCGCTTGACCTTCCTCGTCGCCATGGCGCTTCGCAACACACTGTCCACTTCTGGTTAAGGCACGTTCGCGCTAGTGGCAAACATACCGACGGCGAATTGACCTCCAGTGCCGTAGAACGTCTGCCGCGCGAGAGGTGTCCGAAGTATACGGAAGTTCGGACGGCGCACCGCCCGCTGCACGATCGACGGGCCAATCGACGACGCGCGAAGCTGTGCGCCTCCGCCGCCGGCGACGAAAATATCGGCGGCAATTTCTGTTCCAAGCAAAATTATTTCCGCTAGATAAAGCGATGCATAAATTGTACATTTTATGAAAAACAATATCCGCTGTCAAACGTTTAACATGAACAAGAGCTCCGATACTTGTCGAGCTCAGCTGCAGCGCACGGCTACCGACGAGAGACGACCGGCTCGGCTGTGCTCGCATTGCAGAGGACGGCGCTCCTAATATCAGCGCATTTTTCTTCTTTGTGCAAAATTATTGCCAAGAGCGACAACAACGATAAGAAAATATTGCTGCTCGTGAGCGTCGGTAATTCATTTCGAAACGCCGTTCTCTTTAGCTTTGAAGGGAACCGGAAAAGGCCTAGCGAGGATATCGGCGCCGTCGAGCGATCAGTGGCGGTGAGGCTGCCGCACAAATGAGTCCCGGTCTCATCCTATCTACGTACGGCAAGGAAATCTCGTCACTCGCGAGCAAAACCGCTGTCGAACGGCGGCCCGTGAATGGCAAACGGCGTGCGGCGAGTTCCCGTGCCGGTAACGTGGATTAGAGCACTGCACGGGCTCGGGCTTACCCAAAAGCCCCAGCCCGGCCCGGCCCGTGGGCTGGGCCGGGCCGGATAGAACAGTTTTTTCACGGGCTCGGGCCGGGCTCGGGCGCGGCGTGTGCTTTCTGACCCGGGCCCGGGCCGGGCTCGGGTTTTTTAACGCGGGCCCGGGCCGGGCTCGGGCTTTCTGGTGGTGTGCATGTAACGTGCAGCGAGTTATTCTCGGGCGTCTCAACAGTGAAAAACATTATTTTGCGATCTCGGGCCGGGGTCGGGCCGGTTTCGAGTCGGGCTCGGGCCGGGATCGGGCCTAAGGTAAAGGGGTGGCGGGCCGGGCCGGGCGGGTAACGTAGATTATTCCCGGGCCCGGGCCGGGCCCGGGTCTCGCCATAAAAGTTTTGATCGGGTTCGGGCGGGCCGCCCAACGTAAAAACGGGCCCGGGCCGGGCCCGGGCTGAAAAAATCGGCCCGTGCAGTGCTCTAACGTGGATAGCCCTTAGCCGCGACTCAGCGCTTCTCGGGTATACCCGCTGTTGATGTGCGTGCCGCAGCGTGGCGCTGTGTTGCGCGCACGTCTGGAAAGGCCAACACTGTCGCACTCTGTTCGTGCAGCTAATCAGACCGCTAAGCTCGACTGTGTTGGAACGCCAGCGATTTGGCACTTGACTTGCGGGCTGTAATTACCGATTCGCAAGCGCGCACAAGCGAGCAACACGGCGAGGAAGAGCAGGGAGCGCGCGTACCTGCTAGCAGACTAACCAGAACTCGTAGGTTCTTGCTCGACCAATCGACATCGTTGAAGATGCTCCCTGGTAACCTCGTCACGACCGCTGGGGATATAGGAAAGGCCAGGAGAGAAGGACGGCATTGTTTTTTTTTTTCTTTTTTTTTTTTTTTTTTTTTTTGTGGCGCGCCCGCGGCGCGTAGCGCTGCAGCGTTTGGCATTGTTCATCGTGACTGCTGACGACATTTTGAACGCGACGCGCGTGTTTACTTGAAATGTGAAAAAAAATTCACAGCATATCCACGGGGTGAATGATGATGAGTGGGCGAAGCTCCGGAGGGAATCATCGGATCTCCCGCTTAAGGGGATGCTAGCACAAACGCGTTAGAAACGTGCAGTACTCTCTAGTAAGGGGGAGAGGCCACAGCGTCTTACGCAGCCGCTTACACATGCCGGAACGTGCACCGCGTTTGCCGACGCCATCACATGACTGCCGAGAGAGTATACCCCCCGTATTCATAAACGCTCCTCGACTTGAACTTGACTTGCCACCGCTTTGGGCAGCGCGTTCGAAACGCGTTGAAGGTAAGGTGGAGAGGCCACAGCGTCTTACACCAGCTTCTTACACGGGCCGTAACGCGCTAGCACAAACGCGTTAGAAACGCGCTAGAAACGCCTTTCGTTAATGTTGGGTATTTATAGCCATCGTGGTGCGTTTGTCCATGTCCGCTTCGTGGCGCAGTGGGCTAACGCCGCGCGCTCGGAAGCGAGGGGTCCCTGGTTCGATTCCGCGCTATATACGGACACAACTTCGGAATTTTTTTCTCAGACTGGTTACACACTACTACTACTACTACGACGGGGACGGAACGGGTGCCGCCATAAGGAGATTCGCCCCTAAAAAAAAGATATCTGAGGTGGTTTAGAGGCCCTTTAAGCTTGTGAGGAGTACGGGAGGGAAGACTTCAGTTCTGGGTCCCATTCATGGAATCGCCCGTGTCTTGAATCTGGTTCGATCTAGTGCTTAAATGCAGAGCGGCGTATGACGAAACGAAGCAGGGCATTTGTGTCTGCTCGCGAGAACTCAATACGTACTTTAGACGTCTTATTTGAAGCTGTTTTGCATCAGCGTCTGCCTGTTCATTCCCTATTAAGCCGCAATGCATGTGCATGCATCCCCGGGAAGGTGATATCGTGCCCATTTCTTTTCGCAAAGTCGAGAAGCTCTATGATTTCTAGAGTTAAGGTATAATACGGGTTTCGTCTCATGGCGCAGCGAACGGTTTCAATAGCTGGCTTAACATCGCAGAATACCGTCCCTGTGCGAAGGGTCTCCTCGGAGACAAATCGAGTTGCCTCCCGGATTCAAAAAAAAAAAAAAAAAAAATCTGCGATTGTTGGTGTACTCTTATAACTTCCGTTTATATCATCGAAATATGATCATCTGCGGGATGGAGAAGGCTTTAGTGGTGGCATATGACGTTACAGATTCATCGATATACACGGGCGAAGTACCACATTACACTGTATAAATGTGAAACCGGGTAAGTTGCTTGAGGTCGATGAATGCGTGGCAGAGTCACTGCCACCCGCTCAGCGATCACACGCGGCACGCCCTGTGGAGAACCAAACCAGCTCCCAAACGGTGCCGCCTCAATCCAAGCCCCGTCTGCTTTTCTCTGCGAAACCCATGCACTATCTCGGAACAATTGAATAAATGGAGAGGGTCAAACCGAATTCGGCGTCTCTACAGATGAAACAGAGCGTTTCCTTGTAGTCCCACGGATCTGAAGTCTAACCTAAAGTTTAGGCGGGACCCACGGAAGAGTTCTGTGAATACTGGCGGGAGAGAATGATGGCGGTAGAAGGCTCTTATGGCGCGATGTATTCGTTGAGGCGCTACAGTGTGGGTGGGTGGCCGTAAGTAATGACAAGTTAAGGTGCCTGCGTCGATTCAACAATCGAAGGTACACTCGCAGAGGTTTGTAGAGCATTCGCACGCGAAAAGGACAAGCATGAGCTTCCGCTATTGTTTCATTAGTTGACATAGCGTGCGAACCTAGCGAGCCCTAGCGTGCGCACACAGCTCTCATGCTTGAGAGCATGCACCGACACGCTGTACCGTAAATATAGCCTACGAATAGCGCTTGCTACAGTTGGAATAGAGATAACTCCGAGTGATCCCACCTTGTTCCTTGCACAACACGATGAACGCGAACAAAACTCTTCAGCTCCGAATTCAGTGTGGTGGCGAGTCCTGACTAGGATAGTCCACGGTCTGTGACTGTTACAGCAGGTACCGCTGTTCCGTTAACGATGATGGGACACCATGTCATTAGTTTTCACGTGAATTCATGTATGGTACATATTTCTTTTAAGATATCGATAGAGTGTTGCACGGGTCCGGCTTACCCGAATGCCCGAGCCAGGCCTAGCAGGATCAAGCCCTTTCTGCTGAGCCGGGTCCGGGCCTGATGCCATTCGGTTTTACATGCGGGCCTGGGTCGGGCTCGTGTCTGTTCACTAATGGACCTAGGTCGGGCCTTCGAGTACACGTGAGTGTTCTGCATACATCCAAAGGATTCCGCGTGAGTTCCAAGTGTAGTTGGAAAAACTGGCTCTTGATTACCTTAACAAACAAAGATAACGGTTCTAATTCGTTTTTGGTGGACCTTTTATTGAGAACAAGTTGTAATCATATTTGCTATCTCAGCAACCTTCGCTTTTCAGATGACATTGTCCTGTTGGGCAACAACGGTAATAAATTATAACAAATTATTGAGGACCTTAACCGAGAAAGTGTAAGAGTGGGGTTGAAGATTAATATGCAGAAGATAAAGGCAATGTTCAATTGCCTTGCAAGGGAACAAGAACAAGAAAACAAGAACAAGGGAACAAGGCTCTAAATTTCTAAAGGAGTACGTTTATCTAAGTCAATTAATCACGGGGACCGTGATCATAAGAAGGAAATTTACAGAAGAATAAAATTTGGTTAGAGTGCATATGGCAGGCATTGCCAAATCCTGACTGGGAGCTTACCACTGTCGCTGAAAAAAAAAAGTGTACAATAATTGCATTCTACCGGTGCTAACATATGGGGCAGAAACTTGGAGGTTAGTTAAGAAGCTCGAGAACAGGTTAAGGACGGCACAAAGAGCGATGGAACGAAAAATGTTAGGCCTAACATTAAGAGACGGGAAGAGAGTGGTGTGGATCAGAGAACAAATGGGGATAGCCGATATTCTAATGGACATTAGTAGAAAAAGAAATGGAAGTGGGCGGGCCATGTAATGCGTAGAATGGATAACCGGTGGACCATTAGAGTTACAGAATGGGTACCAAGGGAAGGTAAGCGCAGTCCAGGACGGCAGAAAACTAGGTGAGGTCGGCATGGTGGCGTCGGCATGGTCTGAAAACTAGGTGAGGTGATGAAGTTAAGAAATTTGCAGACGCAAGTTGGAATCAGCTAGCGCAATAAATGGGTAATTGGAGGTCGCAGGGAGAGCCCTCCGTCCTCTAGTGGACATAAGAATAGGCTGTTGCTGCTGATGAAGATATTTGTTTCAACAAAAAAAAAACTTTTTTCTGGCGAAAGAAAGAACATTGTATTAAAACCGCTTTTGGTACGGTCTGACTGTTACCCCGTTTACGACTGCATTATTTTATCGGTCTCCATACGATTATTTTGTTGCAATAGCGTCATTTTACCGCTTTGCATTTATTGCACCACGTGGACGACTGAATAATTGTCGCTGCAGTACACATAGTACACACCTTAATCGCATTCGCAATGTTCTTCGCGGGCCTTAAATTTATACATGAGAAGTGCTTCGTCGTGGGTTCGGCTGGTTTGGTGTCAAAACCTATTGCCAACTTTCGTTTTTTCTGCACGTTATTCTTGCTAATCGTGGAAACGTAAAACCAGGAGTCGCGCACTTGGCTGATATTACCAATTCTGAGGGGTGAAATATAGATATGGTGTACCCATTAAAAGGTGCTTATAGGTCTAGACAGTAAACGCGGACAATGCGTATAGTTGAGTCACGCATGAGATCACTGTGGCGAGCCACATGACTGTCACACAGTTCATACTCCGCACTCTGCGACGAATCGGCACGTTGTGCGTGCCTCGTCCAAACTTAAGTAATCCCAGCATTTTCTACGTAAACTCCTCTTGCACCTCTAACGCTATAACACGTCTTGTGACACAACAAAATACCTTGCATTACGATGTTCATATTTTCAGCTCTTGCACTTGCTCATTATCTGACTTCTGTCATTAATGTAATTCAGTTTTTGTTGCATTTTACCACTGTACTTCCAGGTTTTCTGTTTTGTTTGTTGTTTTTATTTTCAGTTTTTTCTGTAACACAAGCGCACCAATACTAAGGCGTAGAGCTGTCCTTGGGCACTTTCAGAAATAAATCAAATGAAATGACGCAAGAGACATCGTCTACACTCGTCAGCGCAGAGTCCGGCATGGTCGCACAATTTCAGCGAAAACGACCATGGGGCTGAACTTGTGGTCGAACCAGTTCGGAACGGTCCCTCCAAAAAGTTTCGTTTCAGTTTCGGTTTGAATATGGCGGTAAACATACCGGTTCGGTTCAGTTCCGGTTCGGCTGAAAACAACAGTTCAGCTCCGGTTTTCGGTTCATTTCCGGTTCGGTTTGACACCCAGCCTGCTTGTATCTGCTAGCCCTGAGCAGCAGCAGTTGATTCGCGTGCTGTGTCGTCCCCACTCGCCACTGTGCATTGTAAGAACAACATGCGTGGAGCTCGAGCCCAACGCTAAACCTTGTTATCGACGTCAACATTTTGGCTTGTGAAACTGAGACTTTTTTTTTACCCGTTATGTATAATCCTTGGTGTTAAGAACATAAAGTGAATGCAAGAGATTAAGAAATGGGTTGGAGTGCATATCTGGGCAGGCATTGCCAAATCCTGACTGGGAGCTTACCACTGTCTTTCAAAAGAAAACGGTACAATCATTGCATTCTACCGGTGCTAACATATGGGGCAGAAACTTGGAAATAAACAAAGCAGCTCGAGAACAAGTTAAGGACCACACAAAGAGTGATGGAGCAATAAAATGGGGCAGTTTCACCCGAAAGGCGAAGCATCAATTGCGATAGCAAATTAGTAGACAGCCATAAGGAGTAGGGATAGTAGTTTTATCGGCTGCATAAACTTGACACATTCCCTTATATACTAAATGAATTAAGAAGCATGGTGTCAGCGCGCACAAGCAAACATGAATAGATCACAGTCGATGACCGCAGACAACCACTGTCAACACGCTGGCATGGGGAAGCGCGGCCGCCGCAGCGAGCGAAGGTTCGTGCGGTTTCAGCGGAAACTAAGCGGCGAAAGAACAGCGCATACAAAGGTCAGAGCCATGTGGAGATCACTTTCAAGACACTGTGCGCGCGACAACACCGACAGCCCGCACCGGCGCAAAGTACAAGAACGCATTTGTTGGCAAAGTAGAAGTCCCCCCCCCCTCCCTTCCGCGCTGCCTTCCCGCTTTGCTCCTTTCGCGTGGGAGATTGGGTCCCCAGGTCCCCTTGCGCCCGGTTGCAAGATCCGCATTTGGTGCCACAGCACAGCATCCCCCCCTCCCTCCCTCCCATAGCCCCACGGCCTTTCGCGCGACGGAAGTCGCGTTTGCTCCCCGCCATGCGTTCGCTCTCCGTGATAGTGCGCGTCCCCCACGCGCTATCCCCCACTCGCACATACGGCGCGCGGCGACGATTTTATCGCCCTTGGACTTTATGCGGAACCTCACGGCGACGGCGACGCCGACAGCAAAATTCCGCTTGAAGTGTCCATATCATTGCTATCGCAATAAAATGTTAGGCATAACGTTTAGAGACAGGAAGAGAGCACGTGGATCAGAGAGTAAACGGGGTTAACCGATATTCTGACTGACATTAAGAGAAGAAATAGGCCGCATATCTGCTTGCTTCGCTGCAAATGACGTCGAAAGACGATAGTCTTCTGCCGCCCCTGATACGTAACACCCTCTCTTTTCCCCCCTCCCACCCATCACGTCTTCCCCTCCCCTCTCACTCCTCCCATGATGGATGCAATATAGGTTTTGCTGAATTCAATTCAAATTTCACGCGTTCGACCTGCTCTCGCACCATCTGTTGGCACCTTTTGGCTTAAGGCCGGCTAGAGAGCCGCGGCTTCAGTCGGCTTGTTTTTAACGCGTAGCGTCTCTTCGACGCCATTTCTAACGTGCTGATTTTTTCATTTGCAGCGTTTCATTTTTCTTTTTTTTTCTCTCTCTCTCTCTCTTTCTCTCTATCTATGTTTCTCTTTCTCTATCTCTTTCTTTAAATGTATCTCTCTCTCTCTCGCTCTCATTTTCTCTTTCTCTCGCCCATAGCAAGTTCTGTTACAATCGTTGGTTCAACGCAATCATATGGTTCCCATAAATGCATGTTCTACACGCGAGGGGTACCTGCTGCCGATATGTGCTGATAATGTACCTTTTGACTTGTTTTTTTTTTCTCACGGGAATGCACAGTTTGTGGTAAACGCAAATCATGGACCCAAACGCCGAACCAGTTGTATCAACAGGGGCCGTATTCTGAAACGTTCGCCTAGGCGAAATTTCGCCTAGGCGAAATCAGCGTGCGCGCTGATTGGCTGGTTGAGCAAAATTGAATGACGTCGGGCTCAACCACCCAATCAGCCCATATAATTTTGCTAAAACAGCCAATCAGCGCGCGCCTGAAAGCGAAAAAAGAAATTTCGCCAAGGCGAACGTTTCAGAATACGGCCCCAGGGGTGCATTTCTCCCAGATGACTGTGCACCTAAAACATGTTTATGATGGACTTGACATTTCACCGACTGGTACCCCATTTTGGTGATGTGCCTATCCTTACCACCCTTTTAAATCGGAGCCAACTTTTCCGCCTAAAGTTAGAGCGCTGCCTCTTCTGTGTGTGAATGTCATTGTCACATGTAAGAGGCCGCCTGTGGCGAGAAAAGAAGACGAAGAAGTTCGCGGAGCGTTCGAAACCGCGCGAGCGCTCGAGGCACGCGAACCGAGGTGTGGTCGAGGCAGAAGCGAGGCGAAGCAGCATTATCGACGTGGCTCTTGGACGGGAAGGTCGCTTCGTCAGCTATGCTCTGACGACGGGAGAGCGGAGAGCCCGGCCACGAAGCTCTGACGTTGGCAAGGCCCAGGCGTAGCTGTAGATCTCGGAGACGTCCGGGCGAAGCTCCTGTGACCATCTGCTGATGTTCACGGTGGTTCCGGTCCTCTTCGCCAGAATCTCTCTTCCTCGGCCGAGCCCGATTAACCGATAATCACCGGGACACCGGGCCGCGACGCAGATCGTCGGAGGGCGAAGGACGCTTCATTAAGCCTAACCAGGCAAGTGACACGTCAGCGGCGGCTACTGGGGCACCAGCCACGTACTCGGTCAGGTCAACGGAACCGCGAGTCGTCGGAACTTACGGCATCAGCGACACCCTGAATGAATACGACTTGGACCCGACGAGAGGAACTTCAAGTAGACGGTCCGTAAGAGCCCACGTTTCTGCTTTGCGACGCAGTTAGGCCGGGGCCAGGGTGGCCAGACTTTGATGAGTCAGGGCTAGGACTGACTTAGAGACATTAAGACGGAGTTAGGCTCCGAAACCAAGATAGTGTTAGTCGTTCCTTGTTTGCGTGAGCATTTTTTTATACATTTTTTATTTAGTATTGAATCAGCATTTTGATTGAGTTATGTCTTTAGTTCTGTGTGTCTCGTGCTTTTACCGTCCTTGTACATAATAAATCCTCGTTTGCTGTGCTGCCAGTCGTGTCTCTCCTCCATCGAGGGCAACGCCTGTGTGCACCCCTCCTGCCCCCAAGTAAGAGTAGGTGAAAGTCATTGTGTCCGCCATTCTATGGCTATGCACAACTGGTGAATGTTTTAGCGGGCTGCATGTTACTGTAATAAATACCATGAAAGAGAAAAAAATAGCATAGGTCACTTGAAGGACATGTATGACTTGACAGAGTTTCAGCCAGACTGGTACCATCTCTCTTTACGTTGCTTGTCATTGCCACCTTTTTAGACTAAAATCAAAGCTACTTGCCACCTTTTTAAGATCAAAGCTACTTGTATTTTGTGCGTGCAGGATGTGCTTAACGAGATTTTGGGTCCGGTCTAGGCCATGAATATGAGATGTGTTGGCTGGTGCTTGTTTCGCAGATAGTATTTTTCTCGCATATACATTATGCAATACCATGTAAGAAAGTAAGACAAAAAATAGCATAGTGGTCATGACGCTCGCCTTTGGACCGTGGGTACCCGGGCTCGAATCCCGCCTCGCGAAGAAATATTATTTTATTTGTTTATTACTCTCGTTCTCTGTCTGTCTCTCTTTCTTTTTCTCTCTGCACCTCCTCTCGCCATGCTTGGTTTTGGCCGGGCGGTTGAATCGAGTGACAGACGGACAAAGTTTATCGCGTTTGGCTAGCCCAAGAAAGACTATCGTGTTTAAAATAAAATGCCTTGCCAGAAATTTTTAACCCTAGCCTTCGCTACCGTCGTCTCTTCGCTTTACCTATTTTTATTTGTTTGTTTATCGGACAGTGCCTGAGAGGAAGCCGAGGTTAAGCATGAGTACAGCCTGCAGAAAGGACTTCGTCCCTCTTCACATTGGCCAGCGCGGTACAATACTTGCACAGAGTAGTAGCAGCGTCTGTGCTACTAGCATTAGCAGTCCAGAAACGCAAGCGAAATATACCGTTGTACGAAAAAACGATAAGTTAGTTATACTCGAAGTGCTCCTGTTCTACGCTAAAAGCAAGCAGCAAATCATTAAAGTTATAATCTAACAGCTGCAACAAAGACATCATTTGTATATGATAGCAAACCCTTATACAAAATGCGAAGATTAAACGAAACCTATGGTACCGTTCAAGACAAAAAGCACGGGGCAAAGAAAATATGGTATATAAAATACAACATGCAAAAGGGGTTCGACAGTGCGGCGCTACTGCAAAACCTTGATCAGTGGGTCAAATAAAAGATATACAAATTAGTAGGTAATGTCACTTACAACAAGTACATTTCTGCACATATCTTTTTTTAATTCTAGAGAAGGTTCTATAAAACCAACATCCAAGTCCCGTCTGTTTGAAATGCTTGCTGTTTGCTAGTTTCAAGTTTTTCGGCCGTAACTTGATCGGATAATACGAAATTTGAAAATGAAATATATAGGGCGTTGTACGCGAGCTTGTTTTTGTGGTTATATTGTAGAAGTTTGAAGAGTGTCAACAGTGTTCCTATAGATGTACGCGTGCTCTGTCGTAAAGCGTCTTTTCCGCCTGGGCTTTTTTTTTTTTTTTTTTTTTTGCCGCTACAGTTCAACTGTAATGTCTGTGGATACACCACATAGGCAATGAGATTTTTAAGGCATGTGAACTCAATTCTTCCGGTGGGTCTGAGCTTGGAGCCAGCACTCGGTCTAGGCCCGGGCTTTAAACAGCGGGCCATGGCCAGTCCCACAGAAAAATTCTGGCCACGCAGCGCTCTATACTCCATCTCACAAGCAGTTGTCAGCACTGCCGAAGGTACGAGGCGTACATAGGCAACATCCTTGCGCAGCGATATATAGTTCCGGGAGTAACTGGCTGATTTTTGGCTACACTAGAGATTTTCATTTTTATTGCGATAGCAATTATATGGACACTCAAAAGCAGATTTCTGCCGTCGGCGTCGCCGTCGCCGTCGCCGTGAGGTTCCGTATGACGTCAGTGGAGATGAAATCGTCGCCGCGTGCCGAACGCTGTATGTGCGAGTGAAAGGGAGCGAGGGGCGCGCGCTTTCACGGGGAGTGAACGCACGGCGTAGAACAAACGCGCATTCTGCGCCGTGCTCGCTTAAGGGCTGCAGAAGTAGGCGTCTCTTTCCTCCTTTACAATCACCATATATGTAGAGCCATAGCCTCCTCTATAACTTTTGTGCCTGCGCGGTCGGTCCCTCACCGCCGTCCCCTGAACGCCTCGGCGTTCCCCTAGGGGCGCTCGCGTCCCATAATAGCTCACTCGGCGTTCGCTGCAACAGCAGGTGCACACCGCTACGCTGCGGTTTTCCCGCCGCGTGCAAAATTAGTTTACCGTGCTTGTTCTAAAACTCTGCTTGCCAGTTGATGTTCTTTCTAGTGTGGTGCGTGTCCCCAAAGTGCTTTGCTAACTGCAGCACTCACTGAGACAGCCGTGCCTGTGTGCGCTTTCATCCAACTTTTAGTCGACTCGGGTAAGTTCTCTGTTAAATGTGTTACATCGTAAAGAAAATTCGCTTGTTTCAAGGCAACATGCCTAAAAGTAGTATTTTTGTTGTGTGCAGCACTACCGATAAAGAGAAAAGGCGGCTGTCCAAGCTCAGAAGTTTGGTTGCGCCCCGAATGCTGCACAATGCCGCACTGCTGCGTACCGCACTGCAAATCATGGAGCGGCCGGAAAGAAACCGGAGTATCATTCCACGAAATTCCCAGTGACCAAGAACTTCGCGAAAAGTGGCTTAAGGTAATCTCGAGAGACAACTGGACCCCAAATAGCACATCTTGTTATTCCACTGTTTGTAGCCGACACTTAATTCGTCCCGTCCGACTTTAAAGAAGGGTGCACGACGCGAAGACTGAAGAAAGGCGTTGTGCCCAGCGTCTTCCAAGAGTATCCATCATATTTGCAGCCTCGAAAGCAAACCGAAAGAAGCGATGCAGCCCTCAGGAAGCGTACCACGACCCTCGAGGAGCATCTCGACAGGGGGAAGACGTTGCTCCCAACACCAGATGCTGCTGCACTAGCAATGGTTGGTGGATATATCACACGAAAAATCCACGAAACCATTTCCTGTGATGAATGCTTCACTCTAGTAACGAAAACAAACACTTCTACGCCATCGGATGCCTTAATTAGGCACCAGGACAGAGGTGGACTCCTCTATCCGTCTGCTGAGCTTGTAATGGTTCTGCATTCGCTAAAGAAGTACTTGGAAGTTTTCCTCGCAAAAGCGAGAAAGATGAAGCAGCCACTGAAGGCTGCCGTTGACAACGCCGCGAAAGTACTTCAGAAACGTGAACAACTCAAGTGGTCAGCCCCAGGCCATCATGAAAAACTCTTGGACGTTGTGTTTATGAAGTTTCTCCGTCCACTTTTTGTGAACTTCGCGACGAGCGTGACTGACAAACACGACTTTGCGAAAGATTTCCACGCCAAACCGTTGTCTCGAAAAGTGCTCAAGCTATGAGCGCGAAATCAAATATAAAAGTTCGCATTGCATTCCGCATACAGTGTTTGTGTTAAAAAATGTCACAGTTTCGCCCTAAGGGCGAAGCAATGAATGCGATAGCAACACAGCAATGTCATACGAAGTAAGGTGAGCGGCTTTGGTAGCAACAACACGCAGAACTGTTGTCGACGCCATCGGCGTTTTGCCCGCGTTAGCTCAAAATGCGTGCGGCGTTGGTGACTGTTGCCGGAGCCTCTGATATAAATAGGCACTTGGTGCCGCAGCTAAACGTCGCCTCCCTTCCCTCCCCCTCCCCCACGGCCTCTCGCGCGTCTGAAGAAGGCGCGTTTGCTCTACATATATGGTGATTGTAAAGGAGAAAAGAGACGCTTACTTCAGCAGGCCTTAAGCGAGCACGGCGCAGAACGCGCGTTTGTTCTCCGCCGTGCGTTCACTCCCCGTGAAAGCGCGCGTCCCTCGCGCCCTTTCACTCGCACATACAGCGTTCGGCGACGATTTCATCTCCAAATGACGTCATACGGAACCTCAAGGCGACGGCGACGGCGACGGCGACGCCGACGGCAGAAATCTGCTTTTGAGTGTCCATATAATTGCTATCGCAATAAAATTTTATGTGTGCACCCTATTTAGCGTATACGCATAGTCTAATGCCATGAAGACGTTTCTAGACGATCACCAATGCAAGCGTGCACATAGGCCACGTCGTCTGCTGTTATTGTGGGATCGGGGCGGCTTCTAGCGGCAAGCACCGGAACTATGAGGGACGGACGGCGCCTGTGTATTCCGCGCCAACGCGCGGGCACGAAAAGTATAGAGGAGGCTATGGCCGGGGGCTTCGAGCAAACGCGCCTTCTTCCAACGCACGAAAGGCCGTGGGGGAGGGGAGGGAGGGGGAGGGAAGGGAGGCGACGTTTAGTTGCGGCACCAAGTGCCTATTTATATCAGAGGCTCCGGCAACAGTCACCGACGCCACACGCATTTTGAGCGAACGCGGGCGAAACGCCGACGGCGTCGACAACAGTTCTGCGTGTTGCCGGTGCTGCTGCATGTCCAAGTTTATAGAGCTGATAAAGCTAATATCATTACTCCGTATAGCTCTCTACAAGTTTGCTATCGCAATTGATGCTTCGCCTTTCAGGTGAAACTGCGACAACTTTTTCCTCTCTATAAAAAACGGTACAGCTATACGTGACATGTTAGGACCTCTGCGTATGCACGTCGTATACTGAGAATTACTGTGGTAGTTACCGCCAGTAACCGTAATAGTCACTTTAACCGTGATGACTTATAGAAACATGGCAGCACCCATACAGCGCCGACCACCCACTTCGATCCAAATTCGCGCTTTTTGCTGGTTCTCCGCCCGGTCAGCAAGAAACAAGGGGCAAGATTCGTCATCACTAAGTCTCATCTCAAGCTGAGGTCATATCATTAGGTATGTTTCGCCGCAATTATTTAGATCGGCTGTTTGCTTTCACGCTACTAGGACTGTATACAGACACGGCACCTAGCCGTAAGAGTGGTTTAATTTATAGTTAGCAGATGGCGCCATAGCACTAGCATTGGTGATGCGTTGACGATGCGGAACGCTGTAAAAGCCTAATCGTTCACTGCATCATTAGTATTACTACCCCGTTCGAGCATGGTACTGGATGATGGTAGCGTATAGATGCCTAGCATAGATGCCAAGCAGACGCTGTGCTGCAGGTGAAGATTTATGAGGGCGTTCGTCCTTATTGCGTGCTAAGGAGGCCGCAAGGTAACTAACTGCAGGGTAAGCGTACAAGTAAAGCGAAGCCCTGCGGTCGCATGCATGTAAACGCAGCTTATGGTTACGGCGTTAAAATATTTTTTGCGTCAATCCACCAACCATGGAGCATGCGACAAAATGGCAAGCAGACGCTGAGCAGACGACGCGGCGCGAATGAGCACATATCGAGGGGCATTCGGCTAAGAATTCGTGTAGCTTCCGCAGTGCCGACAACAGCTTGTGAGATGGAGTATAGAGCTGGAGAACCCGACGCCGCATATAGTTGGCTATAATTTTCACTGTAGTCGAGCACGCATTTGGAGACGGGTGGGTCAAGTGTCCACATGCATATGTCGTTCGCATGAAGTTTCTACGTGTCTTTTCTTGTTATAGCACTAAAAGACAGATCACGGAGAAGGAATTATTTCATGGTGCTTTTAATTGATGCCGTTTATTTAAGTTGGAAAAACTATATTTTTACAGAAACTTAAGACGCAGCATGAGCATTAACTATGTTTGTGAAAGAAGTAGCACCTACAAAGCAGTCAAGGGATTGTCCGCGATGCACAATTTGATCCTCAACCTTGGAGAGCGAGAATAACATTTTATTGATTGCTTGGAAGTAACGCTTAAGCTTCGCCTAGAAGAGTGGAACGCGATATCATTATTGGACACCGTTGACGCCGACACCGTATTTTCTGCCGCATGGGGCCCGATCAAAATTTAGGAAGGCTCGGTTTTCAACATTCCCCTCAATGTTGCCTAGAACCAAAGTACAGCGAAACACCTTCAGAATTGGAGGACGCTTAGCTTCGCCTTCAACAGTGGAACGCGATAGCATTCAAAGATCCCTGGCTGCTTATCCGGCTATTTTCTCGTATATTCAAATTACAAGCCGACGCTATCACGTCTGTAGGTTGTGTTCAAGTCATACTTGACCATTTTTCTGACGGATTTTACTTTGAGAAATTAAATTTTGGTTCACTAACGCTTTGCGCCACGCAAAAAGCCCGCCCGGTCGGGGTGACTTGGGATGATGTGGTTCGGCATGACTATTTCCGCTAGGCGCCGATGCTCACGCCAACCCCGACACCAATTAACGCCGACACCGGAACGCTACAGCCGGCGGAGAATTTTATAGCGGAGTGTTAGTGCGACTATACACGCGGACAACTTTCTGTGGCAATGAAGGGAAAGCTACGGAGGCCAAGCGCGCCCAAGTGAGAGTGCTTCTGAAAAGGGTCCCGCGTTTTAATCCACGTTGATGTAGGCTGTGGAAGAGAAAACATAAACAGCGTATTAGCTACAATTAAATAAGACAGAACACACCACTGAGTGTAAAAACGTGCTTATTTTGGGACATTGCCCTTCTGCGTCTGAGCAAACGCGAAACTGTCGCACGTGGCAGCTGCGTCGATTCATCGTCTGTTCCGAGCAAGCAAAAGCACTGTCAAACGCTGCCGGACTACTTGGCACGGCAACACGTGTGCAGCAGCCACGCGCGTCAGTCCATCAAGACAGGTAGGTGGATTAGGGAGCCTACATTCAAGCGCTCTAAGGTGGATGGTCTCTCCTTCCGTGCACCCAATGCTACCCATGCTGAAGAGGTGCTCATAGACCTATCTATCTCACATGACAATTCTAAAACCATCATATCTGACTCCAGAGGAACCTGCCGAAATTTCGAACTGGGATGGATCTCACCCCTATCTGCCCAAATTCTTCAACCTTGTCCGCGGGTAGGTGACCCCTCTTCTCACTCACTAATCTGGACCGCCGGCCATCAGGACCTCACAGGCAATGAGGCAGCCCACGCTGCCGCCCGCGCACTCATTCCTCGGGCCACTGCCTCGCCCAGCGATGACCACTCTGATCCAAAAGACAATCCTCCTCTTCTCACTTTTAAAGACATAAGTGCTTATTATCGGGACTCCCACCGCCACTTTTCTGCGCCCTGCAAAGAGTTGAAGAAGGCGGACGAGAGAATTCTTTGACTATTCACTAATACGCTACTGTGCCCGGCAGTGCTCAAACACTTCGACTCTTCCTTTTCCGGCATCTGCCAGTGCTCTGGGGAGGTGGATGACACCTACCACATGGGATGGGCATGCCAACTCATTCCTTGCCTAATCCCCAACCGCAATCCAACCCGAGAGGACTGGGAGGCGGCCCTGCTCGGCTGCCTGGGCCTTCCGGCATAAAAGGCCATGGTCCGGCGTGTCAGGACAGCGGCCATGACCAATGGGGTCCCTGAATAGGGACTCCACCTAGTATTGTAAGGGAGCTGGCCCGCTAAGGGCTGGTTTTCCGAACAATCTCTCTGTAAATAATACTTTAATAAATGTTTTTCACCACCACCAACACCCGTAGCTTTCCCTTCATTGACACAGAAAGTTGTCCGCGAGTATATAGAAGCGCTCAAAATTATACGGTTTTCTGAAAAAAATTCGTCGGCTTTTCCACTTCGTGAAGATGGATAACCAGCGAAGTTGAAACAAGCGGCACCGGTGTTTCATTCTCATCAGCCTATATTTATGTCAACTGCAGGATGAAGGCCTCTCCCTGCGATCTGCCATTACCCCTGTCTTGCGCTAGCTCATTCCAACTTGCGCCTGCAAATTTCCTTAACTTCAACACCCCACCTACTTTTCTGCCGTCCTCGACTGCACTTCCCTTCTCTTGGTGTCCCTTATGTAACTCTATATAATGATCCACCGGTTTTCCATTCTAGCATTGCACGGCCTGCCCAGCTCCATTTTTAAGAGAGGAGCTGTTTAAGCTCTTGGTTGCGCCGTGTAGTGCGAACAAAAACTGCTCCTGGCGAAGACGTCATAGCGCGTTGCCTAGCAACCACCTCGCGGAACGGCGTGTGCTTTGCCTCCTCTCCGTGCTGTGCACATGTTGCCTTGACATGGAACGTTAAGGAGAGGGAAGGAGAGCGTGCGCGCGGCGCGCGCTATACTCGGGAAGAGAGAAAGAGAAAATGAGAGCAAGAGAAAGCGAGAGAGAAAGAAATTGTAGTAGCACCAACGAGGCAACGCGCAGAGCTGCTGCTGACGCCGTCCGCGTTTCCCCGCTTCCCCGCGTTCGCGCCGTACGCGCGCGGTGTACGTGACTGCGGCCGGCGCCTCCGGCGACGTCTCAGCAGCTTTCGACCAGCCCCACCCCTACAAGTGTGGAGGCGCAGCTTGGCCGTCACGTCACCTGGAGATAAAGCTCGGAGCCAGCGCGACGACGGCGGCAGAACTCTCGTTGACTCTGTGGCGACTACATGTAGCAATGACATGGGACGACCAAAGAAGATCCGGACACCCGAAGAAGAAGCCGCTCATATTGAAGCGCGTCGCGCGAACAAGCGGGAATTTGCGTGCCGGCAGCGAGCCAATTCGGAATACTGTGCCTAGCAGCACTTAGCATTTCCTAGCAAAATTTTGCCAAGCCTAGTAAAACCTGTAGAAGCTAGGTAGATCACCAGCTCCGCTGTTTACTCTAGCCTTGCAGCTCTAGTGCAAGCGGCCCACGTTTTTTTTTTTCTCCTAATTTGATTTACAATATCGGCAATCCCCGTTTGGTCTCTTATCCACACCGCTCTCTTCCTGTCTTTCACGTTAGGCATTTTTTGTTCCAATCCTTGACTTGTTCTCGAGCTGCTTTGTTAACGTCCAAGTTACTGCTAAATATGTTAGCACTGGTAGAACGCAATGATTGTACGCTTTTCTTTTCAACGACAGTGGTAAGCTCCCTGTTAAGATTTGGAAATACCTGCTGTATACACTCCAACCCAATTTTATTCTTCTGTAAATTTCCTTGTCATGATTAGGGTCCCCTGTGAGTAATTGACCAAAATTAAAGTATTTCTTTACAGACTCTAGAGGCTGACTGGCGTTCCTGAATATTTGTTGCCTTGCCAGGCTATTGAACATTATCTTCGTCTTTTGCATATTCGTCTTCGTCTTTTGCAGCAGCTCAGTATAGAATTCTTCCGCTGCTTTTACGATGTCATCAAAATTGCTGATGATATTACCCTGCTTATGTTTCAGTGCACACATCTTTCCTTCTCCTATGCCAAGTTTTCTTCTCACTGATTTCATGCTGCACCCAGATTTTACGGCTTCCTCAATCTTTCCCACGTTCTAATCTCGAGTACCCCTTACTGTGTTCTCGTTGATAATTTTTGACTTTTCAGCGAATTCTATCTGATCTCTTCAGTTTGACACTTTCATGCTTTGTTGTTTAGGTCCTTTGTTACTTGGGAGAGCTTACCTACTGCGTGCCTTGGTGCCTTACCTCCCACTTCAATTGCTGCTTCTGAAATCAGCCTAGTTGCCGTTGCATTCATTACCGCTATGTTATCCTGGTCTTTCTGTTCTAAAGCTGTATATTTCTTTGCGAGTACCAGCCTGAATTCGTCTGTTTTTACCCTTACTGCGTCTAGGTTGACCTGTTTCTTCTTGACTAATTTTACTCTTTCTCTCTTCAATTTGAAAGAAATCCTAGACCTCACTAACCTATGGTCACTGCACTTTATCGTACCTAAGACTTCTATATCCTGCACTATGTTGGGATCTGCAGAGAGTATGAGATCTATTTTATTCCTTGATTCTCCATTAGGGCTTTTCCAGGTCCACTTCCTGTTTCTGTGCTTCCTGAAGAAGGTATTCATTATTCGAAGCCTATTCCTTGCCGCAAATTCTACCATCTCTCCTCTAGTGTTCCTAGAATCGATGCCCTAATTGTCAATTGCTTGCTTACCTGCATGGAAGTCATCCATGACTAGAGTATACTAAGTTTGCAGCTTTCTCATCGCTAATTCAAGATCTTCATAACACTGTTCTATTTCTTCATCATTGGGACGGGAGGTTGAGGCGCAGGCTTGTACTACCTTCATTCTATACCTCCTATTCAAGCTTTATTACGATGACTACTACCCTCTCATTATTGCTGTAGAATTCATCAATGTTGCCCGCTATTTCCTTATGGACTAGAAATCCTGCCACGAATTCTTGGAATACCTCTGGAGCAGAGGACGTGGCCGTTATACAGCACTGTATAAACCTTACCAGTTCTTCTAACCTCACTGAGGCCAATAATATCACAGGCAGTACCTGTAAATAGCCCTGGTAAGCTAGCCTCACTCGATAGGGTGCGCGTGTTGAACGTTGCCAGGTTCAGTTTCCAGGGGTGGCCTGTCCGGACCCAGAGATTCTTAGCAGCCTCTGTTGCGTCGCAGGTCTGACCGCCGCCTTGGTCAGGTGTTCCGCAGCCGCTGGGGACTGGGGTCCATGGGTTTTTTGCAGGAGTCATGAGGCAGGTAGTGGCCGGATACTGCACAAGGGAGGCCAATTACTGTTCTGGCGAGGGAGTGATTTTGTTGAAGCTTAGTGGGCCTTCGTAATTTGGTTGCACCTGGACTAGTATAGCCCCACTAACTCTATGCGATATTTTTTTTTATAATGTCAGGCGCCACTCCATGCCTAATAATGTTGTGGACTGGAGGAGGATTCAAGCCTGCAGCCTTTAAATAAGAAGCCCGGTGTTTTACCTCAGCTCTACACCGCCCCGGTGTTTATTACTGGGTTAATCCCGAGGGTTCATTTTAAAGAATTTGTTAAGTATGAAATTGCACACACGTTCGGCTGCCATGGAGAACACGACGTCGCCGACGGTATGCCTGGAGTCCGCCGTTGCCACTTGCGTTTGATGTCTCGAGTTTGCTCGGCGGCGGGGTTAGCAGCATTCGCCCGCCATTGCCGCTTGAGAGTATTTGAGAATAAATTGCTTCAATATTAAATCTGTCCGTTACGTAAGACAATGAATGGCTCATACCCCCTTAAGTAATGGCTTCCCTATTACAACGGCAGAAGAGAAGTGAAACTCTACGCTGGGGCGCTATAACGTAAAATGTTCCAAGCTGTTTTGATTCCAATTTCTGCAATCAGCCTCCACGATTGGTCAAAACATTTTCGGGCCACTCCCAACTTCACCTGTCTGTCACGCGGTGTCACGAAAACAGCGATAGCTCCCCATCTGATATAACGTGTATACACTGATTATGCATGATTAAACCACACAAAAGAAAAATACTCATTCCTGATTCGACGCCTTTTCCCCATTAGCCCTCTGCTATTGGTCCGAAGTTTTCTGGCTACGCCCACTTCGCCTGTCTGTCACGCGACCTCACAAAACCGCGAAAACTCACCATGTCAAAGTGACGTGTACGCGAAAATAATGCATTAATATGCCGAACAAAACTGAAAATTTTACTGAATAGCCACATACTGGCCTGCTCCGAAAGGAATAGAAGATGGCTGCCCGCCGATCGCTCAGGCCCTCGCTACTCGCACCTGCCTGTGAGCATGTATTTATTTGCGCATGATAAACCTTCTTGCGTGGCAGTAAAACGTTATCGAGCCCTTTCGGCATGCATACGACATCGCTCTGACAACTATTCCTTGCTGAGGATCCGTTTTAGCGGCATTCTTGTCCTTCCGTTGCACGCCGCCGCGATCTTCGACCAGCCACCGCAAGCTAAGTAAGGCGAAGCGGACCAATCGGAGAAGCCGGCACCACCCTCTTCATGCGGTTATCCATTTTCACTGTGCTGGCTCGGCCCCATTGAAACCCTCTCCACTAGAGCGTGCTCCTCGCCCCTTGTCAGCCAATTAGATAAGGAAAATCGCTGAGTGTAGACAATGTTATTGGTTTTGAAAGCGAACAAAGGTGACCTCCTATAAACGAGAGTGTTTGATTGGGTTGTTCAGACTTCAGACAACGTTGCGGGTCACCGCCCCATGTTTCCGTCGGTGGTTATGTAAATTTGACGCCAGGAGTTTGGAATCAAAAAAGTTCGGAATCATTTTACCTTACAGCGCCCCTGGAATGGTGAGTGACAACGCAGCCAGCTGTGGAAGAAGACGACGACGACGAACGTAAAAGCTAGGGAGCCTACATGCAAGCGCTGTTTTAAAACAGCGCTTGCATGTAGGCTCTCTCGTGGGAACAGTGACACGAGCACGTGCCGAGCACGAGCACGAGTGCAACCCAAGGGGCGCCAACGAGCCGGCTGCTGAAGAAGACGTCGGTGCTCGAGCCAATGCTGATAGTTTTCTGTATGCAGGCGATTTCGCCTAGTCACATACGATTTCGCCTAGATATATAAAGCTTCGGTGTAAAAGTAGATCGGTCACGAAGTGTATGTCTTCACGAAAGGCTAGTTGTGATGTGCAGGTAAATCTTGTAATGTGCGTGTGCGTGCGTGCATGTGTGTGTGTGTGTGTGTGTGTGTGTGTGTGTGTGTGTGTGTGTGTGTGTGTGTGTGTGTGTGTGTGTGTGTGTGTGTGTGTGTGTGTGTGTGTGTGTGTGTGTGCGTGTGTGTGTGTGTGTGTGTGTGTGTTTTCATAAAGACGGGCTAAATGAAAGTTTCTAATCTCTCGTTTAAAGGTGTTATACGATGCACTTACAAAATTGCCAAGAGAGGACGTACAATATTATTTATTCTATAATTGCAGACAATAAGGAACTCTCTATGATTGGTTCGTACTGAGCGTTTGAAGTATGTAGGTTAATATGCGCTTTGAATATAATTATTGGATGCTCCTCTTCTCCCAATTGTATTGTGGTAAAGGAGGCACGCAGTTGGTTTTCCCGGTACCCGTGGTGAACTATGCGAGGCAGATCGTTTATACATCGTTGAAGTTGGAAGCATGTTCTGAGTAACGATCGGTAAGTGTTTAATAAGTAGGTCTTCGTTGAAAATTACTTACTGAAGCGTTTTTGGGTTATATGCTGCCACTATCTACCGTGTTTCTCAGAGTGGTAATACCAATGTACAAATCACCAAGTTCAAATCCGGTGAAAAAAATCGCCGCATATCCACGAAGAGAATGATTATGAGTGGGCGAAGCACGGGGGGATCATTCGGGTAACCTTGAATCCCCCGTATATATATATATATATATATATATATATATATATATATTAATACTGTACATGTGTGCAGTATATACAGCGCTTAAATAGCCCTTGTGCACCGCAGCGCCCCGCGGTCTCCATGCAAACCAGAGCTACGGACGACGGACAACGACGAGGGACAAGGCTCGGCCCTAAGGTGCTTCGCCCCTAATATGGAGAATTTTTTCCCGATGTCAGACGGTACTCCATGCCTGAAAATGTAGTGGACTGGAAGGGATTCGAACCTGCGACCTTCAGATCAGAAGCCGGGTGTTCTACATCAGCTCCCCACCGCCCCGATGTTTATTAATGGGCGGTGGAGCAGAGGTAGAATACCGCACACACACGCACACACGCAACATTGCAATATTCACCTGCACAACTTTCAAACTCAACCTATTGGCACAAATGTATGCTCATATACCGCTGATCTCATAAACGTATCAAAGCCATGGTATCACAGATCTCTGCGAACTCTACAAAATAAAAATAAACGCTTGTTCGAGACAGCTAAGCGACCAAACACTCCTGCCTCTTGGTCGAAACAAAATCCTGCGAAACCGCATATTGACGCGCCGTTCCTAAAGCTAACAACAAGTTGTTTTCTCATGATTTACAGTCCCTGATGACTAACAATCCCAAAAAAATCTGGCGTGCCATTTCCCTGACCTCCTCTCCGACTAACGTAGCACTACAAGATGGAAACGGAAATTTGATTGAAGAAGAAAAATGTGCCGATGTCTTAAACAAATATTTCATATCCGTATTCACGAAAGAAGACTGTTCAAATATTCCTACCATTACTGACGTCACTTACAGGTATATGAACCGCATTCAATTAACAGTCGAAGGAATCGTATCCACAAGCTCTGGTATTGACGGAATCAACACTAAGATTCTCAAACTAACTAATAATTATCTGCAGTTTAATCCTTCACCATATCTTTAATCAATCATTATCCACTGGTACACTTCTACATGATTGCAAAATTGGCAAGGTGATACCCATCTTCAAATCTGGAAATAAAAGTGATGTAAATAACTACCGCCCCATATCCCTCACTAGCATTTCTTGCAAAATACTAGAACACATAAATGAATCTAATATTAGAGACTTTTAGTATTGCGGAAAATGCTTGCGTTAGCGTTAGCGTGTTACGCACGCTAAATCTTTGCGGAACGCTGTTCGATAGAGTTTTAGTATAGCGTAAGACAACGATGCGCCGCTAAGCGCAAAACCATCTAGCTGCGAGTAGTCAAAGCAGCAAACTGAGCAGCTCGACAACCAAACTAGCCGTGTTGATCCACGCCAAGCCTTGAAACGAGCCTGCATGTCAAGCGTTCGAGCCGAGGGTGCCACCATGTTTGCAACGCTAAAAACTTAGCTAGCGTTTAGCGTCTCCGCTATATTTCAGAAATAGCGGACGCACGCTATCCGCAAAACTGAAATAGCGTTCTGAGCATGCGCAGTCTGACCCCGCTATTTTATTGCGTTTAGCGTGGTGCCATTTCCGCAATACTAAAACTGTCTATTGCCCAGCATTTAGAAAATAACCATTACTTTTTTTCCCCACAGCACGGTTTTAGGAAAGGTTTGTCTTGTGAAACCGAGCTACTAGAATTCACTCATGATCTATTTTCTGATATGGATGGTAACACACAGACAGACTGCATATATATCGATTTTTCTAAAGCATTCGATCGTGTAGCACATTGCCGTTTAATTACTAAACTGTCTTCCTTTAATCTTGATTCTCTAACTATATCTTGGCTCAGGAATTTTATTGCGATAGCAATTGTATGGACACTCAAAAGCAGATTTCTGCCGTCGCCGTCGCCGTCGCCGTGAGGTTCCGCATGACGTCAATGGAGATGAAATCGTCGCCGCGCGCCGAACGCTGTATGTGCGAGTGAAAGGGCGCAAGGGGCGCGCGCTTTCACGGGGAGTGAACGCACGGCGGAGAACAAACGCGCGTTCTGCGCCGTGCTCCCTTAAGGGCTGAAGAAGTAGGCGTCTCTTTCCTCCTTTACAATCACCATATATGTAGAGCAAACGCGCCTTCTTCCGACGCGCGAGAGGCCGTGGGGAAAGGGGGGGAGGGGGAGGGAAGGGAGGCGACGTTTAGCTGCGGCACCAAGTGCCTATTTATATCAGAGGCTCCGGCAACAGTCACCAACGCCGCACGCATTTTGAGCGAACGCGGGCAAAACGCCGACGGCGTCGACAACAGTTCTGCGCGTTGCCGGTGCTGCTGCATGTCCAAGTTTATACAGCTGATAAAGCTACTATCATTACTCCGTTTAGCTCTCTGCAAATTTGCTATCGCAATTGATGCTTCGCCTTTCAGGTGAAACTGCGGCAACTTTTTTTATCCTCACGCAAGCAGTTTACATGGGTTAATAACACCTCATCTCCATTTTCTGAAGTTACTTCTGGTGTTCCTCAGGGCAGCGTCCTGGGTCCTTTATTGTTGCTTATCTAATTAATTACCTTCTATCTCATATAAAATCAAACATCCATTTGTTTGCCGACGATTGCGTAATATACCATAAAATTATAACTCGGGCAGATCATCTGGTACTTCAACAGGATCTTGACACAATATCATTCTGGTGCTCGAAGTGGCAGATAACGGTTAACGCTGAGAAATGCAAACTAATGACGTTCAGCCGAAAGCAGTCAAACTCGACTTACACATACTCTCGTAACAATAAACCTTTATTGGCAACGGACCACTACAAGTACCTTGGCAATAACTTCACTTCTAAACTATCCTGGACAACACGCATTGAAAAAATTACCACTACAGCATCGCGCACACTCGGATACCTGAAACGTAATCTTCACGCGGCGCCATTTATAACACGAAAACTAGCATATCAAATATTTGTTCGTCCACAACTCGAATATGCATCCTCTATCTAGTCCCCTCACCAATCATATCTAATCGACTTACTAGAATCTGTGCAAAACCGCGCTGCACGTTTCATCACCCGTGACTATAACCGCTACTCCAGTGTGACTAACATGAAGGCTTCGTTATCGTTGCCATCCGTGGAATTACGCAGGACGATAGCCATTCTATGTTTATTGCATAAAGTAATCTACAGCGCGCACCTAAATACCCTGCCACTATCAAAGCCTCATCGCATATCTCGCACTCTTCCTAATCAGCGTAGTTTTGTTGTTCTTTTTGGCCTCACCCAAGCCTTTACCGCATCTGCGCTAGCACGTGCCATTATTCAATGGAATGACCTCGCTGATGATGTAGTGTGTATTCATGATCACGCGGCATTTAGAAATGAAATGCTAACCATGTATAACTGTGTTTGTTAACCATATGATATCTTGCAATCACGTGTATACATTATATAATGACAGCATGTTGGCCCGTTCAAATATATATAATACATACTAACTGTCTTATTATTAGTGCTACACCTATGTTATCTCTGACATTTTTCTATTGTATAACACTTTGTTTTTGAATTCCTTTTGTTCTTGTGTTCTTGCTAAAAATTTCCCTCGCATAATACTCCTAAGTGGAGCCTGTGAGGTATTTGTAAAAAAATGGAAAATAAAATAAATAAAATATCGCACCTAACATTTCGTGAAGATTTACACTTCGTGACCGATCTGTTCTTAAAGCGAAGCTTTAAATGTCTAGGTGAAATCGCATCCGAGCCTGTGTGTAACCTGATAATTGAGAAATACTTTAATGAACCCTCCATCCAATGCTATGTATAATATTGAATTGAATTGAATTATGGGGTTTTACGTGCCAAAACCAGTTCTGATTATGAGGCACGCCGTAGTGGGGGACTCCGGAAATTTGGACCACCTGGGGTTCTTTAACGTGCATCTAAGTCTAAGTACACGGGTGTTTTCGCATTTCGCCCCCATCGAAATGCGGCCGCCAGGGCCGGGATTCGATCCCGCGACCTCGTGCTCAGCAGCCCAACACCATAGCCACTGAGAGAGAGAGAGAGAATAAACATCTTTAATGTCTAAATGCAGCTTTGGAGAGGCGTCCTCATTCCAGAATGCCTTGAGCTCGGGCCGCGTCCTGTGCCCTCGCAATCAGCCGTTGCTGATCTTCGAGGTCGGAGCTGGCCAAGGCTCTCTCCCAAAGCTCGTTGGTGTGGTAAGGGTTCGGAGGATTGAGTGGTGCCTCTCTGCAGCCCCCTACTATGTGCCTGAGGGACCCGGGCTCTGCGCAGAAGCGGCATTGCGGAGAGAATTGTGTAGGGGCTATGAGGTGGTTTCTGGTTGGGTGGGGGAATGTGTTAACCTGTAGAGCTCGGAGGAATCGCTCCTGCTCTCTAGGTAGTGACTTGTGTGGGGGTGCATATGTTCTGCGGATTAGCTTGCAGTGTTGTGTGATGTCTTGGTATGAGACTAGAGGGTGCATGCGCTCGGGTTCAGATTCCTCGGCGTCGGCTCAGTGGGTCAAATCTCGAGCCACGTGGTTGGCGACCTCGTTGCCAGGAATGCCGTGATGAGCTGGCGCCCAGATGATTATGACTGATCTGGTTGGCGGCTTTTGGTTTATTATCTTGAGCGTAGTGGCATGAATTCTGCCGCTAGCGAAGTTGCGGCACGCCTCTTGGGAGTCGGTCACTATGACTTCAACCTGTGTTTGGGAGAGCGCGAGGGCTATAGCCGCTTCCTCGGCTTGGAGGGGATTGTATCGGGTGAGCGAAATGCTGCTCTGATGTTTTTTTGTTGACGATTATTGTGGCTGTTGTGGCTGCGCGTCTGGGGTAAGACCCCGCATCCGTGTAGGCTGTAGAGGGCAAAGTCCCGTATCGCTTGTGTATGGCCCGAGCTTGGGCCTCCCTTTGCTGTGCGTGGTGCACTGGGTGCATGTTGCGAGGTAGAGGAGGTACGGTGATGTTGCTCCGGATGGCATGGGGTAAGCTAACAGTCTGAGGCGGCGGATGGCTGAGAGGAGCAGATAGCCCCAGGCGTAAGAGGATGGACCTCCCCGCTTCCGTAACAGCCAAACCTTGTTCGCTGGCTGGATAAATGTGCCTCGATCAGCTCCTCGGCCGTGTTGTGCACGCCTAGTCGTAGTAGGCGTTCTGTGGACGTACTGATCGGCAGGCCCATCGCCTGCTTATATGCCTTTCTGATCATTGTGTTGATTTTTGTGAATTTCGTTGCGTTCAGTGGTGCGTACGGAATAGCGTAAGTTATTCGAGACACGACGAAGGCTTGGACAAGCCGAAGCGTATCCGCCTCCCCCATGCCTCTTGTCTTGGTGGTTATTCGCCGGATGCCGCTGAGCAACCACGGCGGGTGCTATGTATAATATGTGGCGACACTTTCACGTTCTTAGTCTAATTAGAAGCGTTGCAAATAATTACTGAACCATGGCATTTCCCCGTTTAGTGCGTTGTACGAGGTTGGTAGTAGCTAGCCCCTGTGCTTTCGGCGAACGAAATGGGACTCCTTGTTTTTATTGGGCGAATATAAGTGGCACATTGTGGGCCATGTGAAGCCAAAGTAGAAAGTTGGTGGTTTAATTATGCCTTTTTTGTTGTTGTCGAGTTGAAAGAATATTGACTTCTCAATTGTAGCTTATTTTTGTTAGCGAGTGACAGGACCTCAGACATAATTTCTTTGATTTTTAAAACGAAAGCGTTATATGCCGGGGTCCACGATCAACTTCCTTTAAAGGATGTGACGTCGGCGCGAACGCGTATAATATGCTCTCTGATGATGATGATTATGATGATGATGATGATCATTTATTGGCATCCCCTTTGAAACGGGGCGGCGACAAATAGTCACCTAGCCTGCTTGATTTAATCAGGTATACTATACATGTGCTTTATCTAGCATTTCTGTATACCTCTCATTATTCTTTTTCTTTTTCAGAAATTTACCTTGTACCGCTACCTATGATTTTAAGAGATTAGGTCGTATCCATATTTTCCGTGCTTTTTCTCCACCAGTACACTAATCGTCTCTTGCTTATCTCTACGGCTGATCTGTTGTTGTTTCCTTCCACTTTAAACCCAAGCGCTACTGGGCGTTGCACGTTACCTACGGTTCTCGCTGGGTGGATCCCGACGCATTCCATTAGGATGTGCTGAGTGGTCTCTGGATTTTTACTGCATCCCTCTTGACAGGGATGGCACCGCCATCTAGGAGCAATGAAGCGAAGTACCACACCATCACAAAAAAATTGCCCCCACCTCCCCGAAGGGAATCGTGAGGAAATGCGAATGCATTTCTTGCGCCGAGAGTACACGGCGTAGTAATTTTAATGGCGTAAATTAATGACGAGACGAGGATTTGTACCGTAACCATTTATTTACACATTCATCAGCACCTATTTGTGTTGTCATTGTACCTGACAGCCATAATCACAGCCTTGTGGTCGCTAAAGTGTACAGTCAAAGGGTCTTTGAGAAGCATGCGCACGTCACAGTTTCGGGTAAAGGCGAGATCAATGCAACTTCCGTGAATGGTAGTTGGACACTTGTCGGACTCGGCGGAGGCACACTGCATAGAGTACTTTGTCCGCATGCACTCCACGAACCACTCGCCTCTCTTCTTTCTCACGTCCACGTTAAAGTCACCAACCAAGACGACGGGGTCAGATACTTTGGAGCGCACACACACACTTTCCATAGCCGCGTCCAGTTGCGCGGCAACGGCGTCACGAGCGAGGTTGGGCGCGAGGTACACGGTCACCACACGGTCTCCGGTGTAGGCAAGGGTGTAGAAGTCTTTGTACGGAGACGTGTCTCGAACGGGCGAGGTGGCAACGGCATGCGATATGAGGTTCCCATACACGTTAGCAACGAGATTAACGCCGCAGTATTCGCCGTCCTTGCCGCTTCGAGCTAAGTAGTACTTGGCGTGCGAGCGAGCGAACGGGAGAGTGGGGCGCAGGGAGGAGAGAGAGCGAACGGCGAGAGAAGGAGCGGCGAAGCACTGCACCTACCCTCTCCTACACTCTCTCCACACACGCGGGAGCTCCGCCGAGTTCCCGCGATGCGAGCGCCCTCACACGCCAGAGCGCGCTCCTCCTCTCCACTCACTCTCCGCTACTCCGCCCGCATCACCTGCTCCGGTTGCTAGGGGCGAGGATAAGCGCGCGCGCCCGCAGCTGTTGCTATGGGAGAGGGAATGAGAGCGGAGAGATTACACCTGCCGGCGCGCAGACACCGACAGACGCCTGACATGCCCCTACTAAGAAATGCATTCGCAAATTTCGCATTTAAAACGAGCGCCGACAGTGAGTGATTCTGTAGTCTCAGTGCAGCGGAGGCTCCAACGCGGTGGAGCCCGGTGTAGGCGGAGTAGGCCTTCTGCTGGGTGACGACGCAGTTTCCGCTCCTGGTTTGTCTTTCGCGTTGGATTAGCCTGTGACGCCTCGTAGCCTACTGAGTGCAGCTTGAACATGCTTCGGCATTGCTTACACGCCGCCTCACCGCCTACTGCTTCACTTGCGATGTCATCAACCAAGATAACTGCTGCGCTAAGCGGCGCAGAAAGGCAACGACGTCGACGGACAAATCTCGCTTTGATCCTGCTAGAGACTCCTGCGTGAAGCAGAACGCCTTCGTGCGTTCGCGGCGCACGCTTCCAACTCTGCCACTCGCATTCCTGAAGCTTAGCGCGTCGCAACTCAACTGCCTGCCCAAGACACTACGGAGCCGACCCAAACTGATCGTGCATTCGCCGCAGCGACTCGGCTGGAGGACGCCGTTCGCCAACAGGACGCCGAACGCCAATCAAACCTGCAACAAGGTCGATGACCCGCAAATTGTGCGCCTTTTACTGCAGCGGACCGTGAGTTCACGAAGCGATTTACTAACAACCCGCTCGGTTTCGCTTGTGCGGTTTGTGAACGCCTGTGGTTTATGGCGGATTTGCGCAGTGCTCCGGCGTGCAGTGATCCCTGTGCAGTGGTAGGGTGCTGCTGATGGCTGCTTGCAACTTAATTCTTCCCGTACAATAAACATACAACAGCTTCTGCGAAGACTCGTTTAACTTTCGTGTTCTACCGGTTCCTATGAAAGAGGAATCAACGACATTTGTTTTACCAGCGTAGCTGTTTAACCTGAGCGTTTGCCGTAAGGCATAACGCCGAAATGTCGGTCGATCCTGGAGGTTGTGCTGAAAGGGCCCAAGCGCAAACGCACATACCCCTGTGAACTAGCGAAGCTGTTCAAGCTCGAGGATGGTCCGTCAAGTGTACGCCGCAAAACTTCCGCCTGGCGACGACGTCACCATGCGTCGCCTTGCAAAGCTTGGCCCAGCTGCGCGGACGGCGCCGAGCCTCGTCACAGCTGCGTGAGCCTTGACGTCATTGCGCGCTCCGCATCGCTTCGCCTTAACTTTGCCGAACCATGACGTGACCGCGCCGTGCGAAGTGGTAGACACAAAGCTTAGCCGTGACGTCACTGCGCCGACCGCCGGGATATATAGGTCCGCGTCGCCGCTGCGGCGTCACAAAAGCCCCGCCGTCTCCGTGCCGAGCACATCGCCGCGAAGATGGGGCGGCCGAATAAGAGCGTCACTCCTGAAGAAGAGGAAGCGCGGCGCGAAAGCCGCCCCGCCGCTACTCAAAAGCGAGTGAGACGACTTAGGTCCGATCCCGAGTATCGCGCTGCCGAAGCGGTGGCGAAATATCGGTGATTCGCCGAACATCCGGAGTTACGAGCCCGCGAAACCGAGCAAAAGCGTTTGAGCATGTAGCGGCCGAGGTTTGAGCGTCCAGAAGCGCCCAGATACTTTAATGACCTAGTGTTCATCGCTCCTTGGGCTGTTGATGATTGCGGTGATCGTGCGCAAAACGTGGCCAAGTCTCAGAGCATAACCTCGCAAAAACTTGGCCTAACCGAGATAAAGCTAGGTGGGGTCGCCAGCTTTGCTGTTTGCCCAGTCTTCGCACCACTAGAAGCTGTCCCTATTTTTTTTTTTTTTTTTACATACCTTTAGTAACGACCTGCAGTGTCAGGCCATGCTCTACTTTTTGTCATTGTTTTCCTTTATTCTTTGAGTTGTGTTCTTTGGTGCTTCTTTCCTTCCCTTCTTCCTATCTTCCATTTCTATGTTTCTGTTCCATGATTTCCCTCTCTTCTCTTTCAAGTGTATGTATCAATTATCACATGAAATAATAAAAAACCTTGCACTCGGCCGCGCAACACTTGAAACAGCGAAGCTGGGCAATTGTAGCCCAGCATTTTCCGGAAGTGCGCGAGAACTTTTCATCTTATTACTCATGATGATGATAATTTCTTTCTCGCGTCTCAGACTTACGGCCGTCACTGCGCGTTGCATAGCAAAGCTTGCAACACCGACACCGCGTTCCAATGCCAACAACGCGTTCCGGCAGACCGGCTCCGTGAATGCGTCTCTCTCTCTCTCTCGCTCCCTCGCTCGCTCTCATAGCGCGCAAAACCTCTTCTTCACCTCGCAGAGCACGAGCGTACGAACGCGCCAGCTGTGGACGAAGACGACGACGCTCGAACGCAATCGTATGGTTCGCGTAAATGCATGTTCTGCAAGCGTATCTGTATAGCGTACAGTATCCGATGTCCTGTTGCTCCGTATGATGATGTTCCATTCGATATATTTTTACTGATAGGCCTGCATAGCCTATGTAAATCTCGTATGCAAGACCGAAATGGGGCGCGGGTTCGAATCGCGCCTGGGCAAGAAAGTTTATTTTCTTTTATTTCTTCATAATTTTTTGATACGCACCACGAACCACAAATTATGGCTGGCTTAAAAAGCTTCGCTGTTAATGATCATCATCATCATCATCAAATGTTTAATATAGTGCCCAGGAACAGCTACAGAGCCTTCGTACTGGTGCACTTCAAAAGCAATACGTGAGCCAAAACGTACAGAGAACACAAATGTGGTCGGCAAAACAATGTGACATAGAGAAACAGAAACAAATAGGCACACAGGATGCGAGGAGGTGGACGGAAAATGGAGTTAGTCATACAACATGATTGTCTACATATTCCCCGTCCCTTGCACCATAAAGTCGCAATAATCAGCCAATCGATTATGTGCATTTATACAAAACACAGCTACTGCACTCTGAATTATGTCCATACAGGCAGAATGCTTATTGCGTGTTTCTTTGAATCGAGCCATAGTACAGTCTTTAATGCAGCAAGGCCGGGCAGAAAATGCGGAATGTTGCCTGCGGCATGGAAAATTGCACATGATTAAGAAGCTTCACGCAATGTAGACTGTCATGGACCACCTTATAGAGGAACGGAAGGTCTGATTTAATGCGCCTTGAGCTTAGACGTGTGAGCTCTGGTATATTTGAGAGGGTTGGATTATGGTCGTTTAGAACGGCAAAAGTGGTGCTTGAAAACAGATATCAATTTATTTCGGACGTGTTCAATGAGGTCGGAATTTTATTTGCATGTTCCACTCCAGCCTACAGAGGCACACTCTACAAGCAGAAGGCGCACAGTAGAATACAATTTCAGAAAGGCAACAGGAGACTGGAAGTAATACGACAAAGCAACACCAAGAGCTCGAAGGGCATGTTGTTTCGCATATTTCCTGTGTGCAGAGAAGCTTAACTCTTTGTCGATGCACACACTAAAATCTTTAATTTCCTGAACCCTGTGCAGTGGAGCATCCCGGAAGGTGTATGGAAATTGCGCATGTTGTCTTTTTCGCGTATAACTTAATATCATTGTTTTGGAAGCATTTAAGAGTGGCTTATTGCTTCTGCACCAGTTTGAGAGTGAAAAAATGTCTGTTTGGAGGTCAATGCCGTGGTGAACGCTGTTGACCTCCTATATAGCTTTCAGTCGTCAGGATATAGAAGGAATGATAAGTATAGAATTTAGGAGGAAATGTCATTTACGGATAGTAGGAGGAGAAGAGAAGTAGGAAGAACGTCATAGCTATCAGAGCTCTGTCTATTTTTGACAACGAAGCATGCTCTGTGGCTTAGGTAATTAGATACCAGGGTAGTGATGGAAGAAGGTATGTCAATTTTCGTGAGGTTTGCTGAGGAGCTCATGGCAACCTATTTCCAATGCTTTACTTAGGTCAAAGTAAAGAGCGTCTAATTTCCCCCTTGCTACTATGTACCACACTGAAAGCATGGATCACAAATGTTACCAAGTTCGTTGTTGTGGGGCGCCCAGATACAAAGCCAAGCTGTTCACCTATCAAAATGTTCTTAGCACTAACAGAATGCGGGGAATGCAGTGCATATTCAAACACTTTTTGAAGCAGCGCAGAGGATAGATATAGGCCGATAGTAAGTAGGTGCACTTCTAGCACACGATTTGTGTACGGACATTACCCGTGCTACCTTACAAGTGCTAGGGAACGTACTAGACTTTAGGTAACTATTGAATATGCTTGTGAGAACAGGGGCAAATATGCTTCCGTGCGGCTTAAGCAGTGAGGGAGGGATACGATCATTGCTACAAGGAAAGGTCTGAGACACTTCATACCCTTGAAAAGAAGGTCTTCATTGAGTGATAGCGTACACACCTTACCGTACCGAGAAATAAGGTTTCTTGAGGTGGAAGCATCTTTTATACCAAATACAGAACAGAAATGTTCAGCTAGGCATCAGCAGTGTTCGAGACGATATCGCTATTTTTATCAAGAAGACACATGTTCGGCATCCTTTTTAGAAAAGTGAGAGCGCACCTAGCTCCAGAAATAGTTTGAATTACGAGTCATGCTGGCTTCAACACGTTCTATGTTGTTGTAGTAATCATTATTATTATAAAATTTGCAATGACAACGACAGCGCCTAAATTACAGTTTCCATTTATCAAAGCCTGTTCAGCCCGCTTTTCTGTGTGCACGGTCTTTCAGTTTTATTTTCGCTTTTAGTTATTTAGAAAACCAGTGAGGGAACTTTGACTTTCGAGCAGTTTAGGTAGGAATATGCGCGTGTCATCTTCAGTTACTTCCGTAAACAAATTAACCTGTTCATCAACATCAGCTGTCTCATCTACGAACGACTAGTATAAGCGTTTTCAAGATAAAGGTACAAGCTAACGTAGTCTCCAAAGGAAAAGTCGAAGCTTCGCTTGATGCTCTTATCGGAATAAATGCTGCGTTTCTGTGTTACCAGAGTTAAAGAAACAATTAAAGGAGGGTGGAACTTATCTGGCGCAACCAGATGAACGTGGCTTCGCATGACGGAAATATTCTCAAGATTCTCAACACAGAGGTCTAGAACGTAGCCACAGCAGATCTCAGTGAAGTTTATCTGCGGCATGGAATTAAAAGAGATAAGGTCAAGTAAGGAGTGGCGTTTTCAAGAAACGTAAAAGGAATTCTGGAAGACAGGATTATTATTCCATGAAATTCCGGATACCCTAAAGTCACCAATACTTTATACTTAGTGGTTCTTTGTGGTCCTGATGCAAAATAATAAGGGTTTCAATTGATGCCAGGATAAGACCAAATGCTGCAAATCAGGTGCTACATAGAATGCACCAAGCCGTTCGCCACCGGAACAACGCGTGTCTATCCAAACAGCCTCATGTAATAATAATAATAATAATAATAATAATAATAATAATAATAATAATAATAATAATAATAATAATAATAATAATAATAATAATAATAAATTACGTATGCAAGCGCTCCGGAGCGTTATCGTTGTGTTTTACGAGGGGCGATAATTTAACCCTCTGCCTTGGCCCCATTACAAACGCTCACATTGTCAAAATAAGCGAAAAAAGGGAGAACGCTATGGAAAATTTGAGTGTGAAGTTAAACTCGCATGGATCAAATACAGCCTTTGCAAAAAAAAGATACTTAAGCGAGTTCTCGAAAACATTATATCGCCATTTCACGCTGTTACCCAGTGTCCCGAGTAAACTCTACACTACAGCAAGATCATATCTCGCGAAAATAAGGGGCACGTTAAAAGTAATGCGTAACCGAAGTTCAACGTATGTGCGTTAAGTACTGCGTGTGCAATAATTTACTTATTTAAGCGCTTCAGAAGGTTAGGATTGAGTTGTACGTGTAGCGCAAAATTTAAGAGGCAGCCGCGGATAGCTACAAAGGGCGCCAAGATCAACCGTAGCAATAAAAGGCGGATCATTAGGTCAAATCTGGGTGCGAAGTTGAACGCGTGTGAAATAAAAACAGCTTTTGCAAAAAAAAAATTAGGCAAGAGATAGAAAGTGTCACGCAGCCGTTATTAGCTAAGTTTTCCAAGGTCCCAAGAGAACTCTCTGCGTTGCATCAAGTTTACATTTGGTAGAAATCGGGGGCAACTTACGTGCAGTGCGCCCCGAAATATCGAGAGATTTTATGGCCGCTGTTCTAACAAAGTGAGCAGTGGGGCGATAAATTACTGTCTTTGTAAACATTTGTGTAACATGTGCTTAAAGCATTATGTGCAGGCAAGGGTTCTAACAGGGTCAGTCATATACATGCAACATTTTAGAGTATTCGATTTAATTACATGTTACTCAAGCTCTTAATGCAACTGCTGGAAAGAAACAGCTTCACTGGAAATTGGGTTGGGATTTTTCAAGGTCCCACAAGTCTTCTGACTTTTTTTTTTGTCGCACCTTCAGTAAGCGGGATATATTGAATAAGTACACTTAGTACATAACCGACTCGAGTGCGATGTCTATTCTTCCTGCGTGAAGAAATAATTCGCGGCTGATGCTACTAACTGCGGGCACGTTCATTACAATTCCATAACCCTAAAAGTCACTCTGAATGGGTACATACGCCAGTAACGTGCTTCTCTGAATATCTAATCAAAGAACGAAGGTCCCAGAGCTCACGCGCTGGCACTCCAACGGCGACCGGATGCACTAGCGGCCGATATGGCTATAGACGAGTGGCCATGGCCAAAATATATGAAAGAAATGCCCCGAGGCGCCCTTCATCGCGAGCCATTTCCCTGCAAAGGAATCCCGTCAAAGACGTGCTCGACGATACCAAGGACAAAACATTAACGCAGAAAAATAGCCGTCGCCCTCAGTTCGCCCAACGAGTCGGCCAGCAGCGTCCGGCGGCGCGGTAGTCGGCGAATCCGAATCAGCAGTCTCCAGCTCCCGCCGCCGTCAATGCGCAAAGGAGGAGGCGTTACACTCAGAATCCCTGGGTTATGAGCGATAGGCTTCAAGGGAGCCGATAATCCTTGCATGGGCATCCGGCCGACCCCCTACGGTCTCCATTATTCACTCCGTCTCTCCGGCGAGTCGACGTCCGCAAAGCCAAGGGAGCCGTGGCGGCGAGCTCACGCTTCGCCTACCCACACTCCCACGCCGTTCTCCTCCCCTCCATCACTGAGTATAGTTGCTGGACGAGACCTCGCGCCCGTGTCCACGCCGGCGTATCTCTGGCTCTTATTAATGTACCGACGAACGTCTCAGCGGGCCCCTCCGGCGTCTCTCTTTTAGAAAGACCGCGCGAGGCCCGGCGAGCAGTTCGTCGTGCCGAATGCTTGTTGACTTGCGCTACGCGCATCCCCGAAACGTCAGCTTCGTGGTTTTCCCGATCGCCCCCACCGCCACCACCAATACCAGACATGTCCTCTTCTCCTCAGTGCTGTCTTTGCTCCCGAGAAGTGACAACTCGTAATCTGAGCGGGGCATCAATGTCAGATGAACCACGCCACTCAAAACACGGCTGACACCGGAAGGAAGCGACGCCATTTCGCTATGCATGCGTCGCCCAAGCGATGCTCGCTACGGTGCTTGATTATGCGACCATCCTTTGGGCGTCGGGAGAAATGTTAAATTAATTGGGGCGGCGTCTTGTCCTGTGCTGGTATTTTATGCCGTGGCTTACACGCTCCTGACAAATAATTCGTTGCGTAAACAATGTTCCTCATCCGGCTCGCCTGACAGGCAGCCAATAAATTATGTACTCGCAATAAATTACAGTTGACGCCGCTGACAAGAGTAATGATGAATAAAAGAAAGCATTATTTGAATGGTAGATGTTAGCACTTGTACTAAGCACACCTGAGATAGTACGCCGTATTAAACATACTTTTCACGCATTTTTGCTACACCAAAGACGCGTTGAACCTGTCTTGGTCCTTGTTATTTACCTTTATATTTCTTGCTATCCATCGCGAACTCAAAGGCTGTTTATACCCACAGTAGTAGTCGCACTATAATATTCCATCTCGCTTTTCTTGGCTGCATATTGTATACCTCTACTTCGACTCCGAAAATGCAGTACGAATCCTCAAATCCTCAACAGCGCAAATAATCAATATTTCGATAACATTTTAATGAGACCAGTTAAAACCACGCGCCAAGAGCAACGCGGATTGGGACCTGAAGCTGGACGCTGTATACGTAGCCGAAACAGGGAGAGAATGTTTGTCACGTGGTCTCACAACCCACACTCGCGTGTTCCTGCAGTCATACCGATGCGCTCGTTAAAGGCTACACAATGCCAGTTTCACCGAAACCTCCCCGCGCGCCGTTAAATTGGCCATTCCGTCATTCTCCGTTCTGTTCTTCTCCGCGTTCGACAACGGGTCAGGCCTGGTACTCTGCCGTCACTTCTCTAGGAATGAAGGGGAAGTAATGAATGTCACCTTGTCTCCACTCTTGTCCCGTCAAATGGTCAATAAGCTCGGCTTTTGCGGGGGCACGGTCGTGGTGTGCGTGGACGCCTCAGTGGTGTGTGTTTTGCCACCTTTAATTTCTTTCATGTACCGTGCCTCCCGCTTCACGTCCGAAGCCATGCTCTGCACTTCGTGTGCGTTTCCTAACGGTCGCGTTGAAAGGTGACGTACTTTAATAATTATCGAGCTCTCGAGGAATCAGCGCTTTGTAACATAATTATATTGGATCAACAGCTATGCATATGAAAAGAGAGAGAAAAAAACTTTGCGCCAGGGCTCGTTTAACTCAACTTAGACTTGGTAGGGGAACAGCGCAAAAAAAAAAAAAAAAAAACGGTCTTGCACTTGCAAAAGACGGTCACTACGGTCTTGCAACTTAGACTTCGTTACTTGGAGTGCACCTTTGACACTTCGATTGCAACTAGTCTGTCAAGGTCAAAGAAAGCTTTACGTAGTCATAAGGACTGTATTATGCGCATCCATGGCCCATGACCAGATCTTCATTGAGACCATCTCAATACGATTTAGTTCGTCCGTACTCTATCATCCGATCGGGAAAATCGTGTAACGTGTTATTTTTCTTTTTCTTTCTGTGTTCGATAACATAGTTTCCTGTTGCATCAGCTAGTGGTCTGAAAAGGGACAAACTGAAGACGTCGCTTACGCATATTATCTCGTCACCCCGCTGGTTACTCTCCATGCAAGCTGTGTTAACAATTGACGAGATAAGCAGGCGCAATATTGTTTGCCCCTCTCTTATAGCTTTCATACAAGTTGCGTACGAAAGAGCAAGAAAGTGTTTTTCTTTCGCTCTCACGAAACTGCAGCTCCGTTTCCGCTTTCTTCGGTATGACTGGCTATTGCCACCTTTACGGCGAGCAGCTGTTAACTACGCACTGTGCGCCAGAACTGTCCAACCATGCTGCGTCCGCGATAAGAAATTGTCGTTATCTTGTCGTCATCACGATGATAAACGAAAAAATAAATGCTCGAAGAAAACAGGGCACCGCGACCTGCTTCGTAGGTGGTACCATTCCCTCAGAAAATTGACACCCCCAGCAAACCGCACAATATATTTCACGTTTTGTATCTCCGTTGTAAACACTCACATGGATAAATAATTTCTCTCAAAATAGTTATGCTGATCCCACGCACTGCGTATATCGATGTTATGCGAAGCCGTTTGCAGGTAACTGGCTTCTTCCAGCAGTGCTATAAAGCGTTACCGAATGGACCACCGTGTTTGTTTAAAGCGAGAAATGACGCGAGTGTGGGTGTCACGACAGTAGCTGGGCAACGGGAGTAGGAACGACTACGATATGATGGCAAAGGTACGATGTCTGATTTACTGTACTCCTACGAAGAAACGTTACACACTTCCGTTACGACCACGACAGATGCCGAAGGCAGAGAGGACATGATTATGGTAAACACTGGGGCGGTTTCGCTTTTATAAGCAACTTGCTGCTGTACCACGTGACACACGCTAAGGACTCAGTGGTGAGGTTGACTATTCGCGGGTTGCACTCGTGTGCCTGTAGCTTAATGGAATCCGGCACGCGCGCACCTCATCTAAAATCACTATTTGGCGTTGGCAAGCGAGAGAGAGAAAAGGCATGGAGGTTAACCATAGGCGAGTTTCCGGTTTGCTACCCTGCACTGGGGTGGGGGATATAGGTGTTGGAAAGAGGGCAAGGAGAGAGAGAGAGGGGGGGAAGGAAAGCTATACTGTACTCGAACTGTACTGGACTGTACAGTATCAAGCTTGCGTCTGCGGCCTAACGTGTCTTTTCACGCACTTGTGTGAACTCATGTGTTGATGGTGGGTGTACGTGCCAATCAGGCAATAAAGAAAAAAGAAGCTCCGACAGGAACCGTCTCAGAATGACTGTCACCGCTAATGCGATTAGCATTGAAGCAATGTAGTGACACGCCGTATTTCTAACGCCAAAATGCGTCATGTATGATGCGTGTGCTGCATCCGGGTCCCTCTCTCCAGCTTGCCTCTGGACAAGCCGCGCTGTAAAGCGCGGCTGCGCCGATGTCCACGCGTGGAGTGTGTGTGATTATATACGAATCGACCAATCGGTGTTCATTTTCCCTTTACAGAATGAAATAACAAACAAGATTTTCTGAATGTACATGTACAAGACGTGGCTTTGATTCCGCCCAGCGCTGAAGAAATATGATTTTTTTTTTTTGGCACATACCCAGAGCGCATACCCGGTGACACAAGTTGGTGTCGAAGAGATTCATTGAAAAGTGGCACATGGCCAGTGGCTTTGGGTAGTCATATCCCATAATTTGATTCCTTTGATTTCGCGCAAACATAGACTAAATATTGTTTTCGTGCGATGTAGCGGTCGCTACAATAAGGCAATACCTAAATTATACCTGTTGAGGCTAGCGTACCGATTTTGTGTTTTCCTACCGCAGATTCACCAGTCTCAATTTATTAACTTTCCATTTACTATCGCTGGCAGTGACAGATCCCGCGACGGCCCGAGCACAGCCAATGGCAACCGCTCCTTTGTCGCTACTGCGACGCACAGCACCCAGCAGCGACACGGCCACGTGCCTGCACAGTCCGCTTGACTTTCACAACTGCATTGCCTTTACAAAACTGGTCGTGTCCTCTGTGCTATAGTAATGTGTTTTGGATGCATAAATTGCGGACATTCCTCGAGCCACGCGTCTGTCGAAAACGTTCTAGAACGTAGCATGTGGCACGAGGATTTCGCCGTGACTCTCCAGATTGAGTGTTCTTTCCTGAAATGTCGATATAAACGTAGACAGAGTTGTCGTGCCTCCTAACGTAGCATCTAAAGGACATGTACGGGCTCTCTTTATCGATTTATAACTGACGACATGCACTGCACACGAGGCGCATCATCGCGCGTGGCTGACCTCAGCCCCACTCGCAAGCCTACAATTTACTTGTGGTCTTACCACGTGCGACTCTGCCTTATAGTCATTTAAAATGGCACGATAACATCACTAATGATGTCCGTCAAGTACTTATTTCATGTAGACTTGGAAAAATGTAGATGTTCGCGTGTCTCGGATAAAATGGCACTTCTTTGTGTGATATGGGACAGAATTTGTCGTTGAGGACAACATGACTTTTTCTAAGAACTTTACTTACTAGCATTCTTCAGCAACGTTTGCGCAGCGAAACGTGAACAAGAAAGCACGCTGGTTGTACGAGAAAGAGAATGTTCCCTCGGCTATCGCTATCATTTTCGGTACGGAACGACGCTCGTTCGCCATCGTCCGATGCCACGTGCTCAAAGTCAGATCGGTACTCCAAGTGAAATCGATTCGTGTCCGGCCTGTTTAGGTTCCCGGTGGCCTGTTATACTAGAGGTTTTAACAAAGAAGGTCACAGCAAAAAATAATAATAATAGCAATAAAGGAGAGAGAATTACGCTCGGGTGTTTTGCTCATGCAAGTCGAATATACCTCCAATAATAGCGCCGGTATCTCTGGATTTCCCGATGCTAATGACTCGAACGACATGGACCCTGCTGTGGGTCGACAAATCACTGCTTATGAATCTTCTCCGAATCTCTTCTTCGGCTTTTTCTTGGGCTCGAGTCCGAATATAGGCGGACTCGAAAGAAGGTGGACTGGCCCACAGGAAGACACGCACCGCTGCATTTGCATGCCAGACGAAGACAGATGATTGCTTGTAGAAAGCTACTTAGACTCTTCACTCGAAATAGTTTTTTCAAGAAAGAAACAGACTAGCTGCTAACAGTGCTCCCAGTTAAAACCTGTACTACTTTGTCCTATCTCGTGCACTCCTGTCCGGAATCGCCTCGCGCGCACTTGGCAGCGTCAACTCATTGACTTGAGTGCAGTGGGAGTCTAAAGGTGACTATCAAACAATAGCCACGGGCAAGCAAAAAAAGAAAGAAAAAACATCTCGAGATTACACTCGGCAGGGACCCAATAGACCTTGTGTATCTTCTGATGAGAGCCGTTTAGAGTCTGTGTCGACATTATAAAGCATCTAGATTTTTATCACAGTCGCAGCTAACCTTGGTCTCTTAGGACATGGAGCTGCGGTTGTGGGTGGAAGCCTTCTCTTTAATGGAACTTCACGCAATTTTTTGCGCACTTCCGTTATCACAGTGAAGATTCCAAGGTCAGCAAATGATTGCATTTTGAAGTCCCGTGAGTATCTTTCGGGGGTTAGCTAACAGCAGACCTTGCTTTTGACTGAACGCGAACATACCTAGTATTTTGTCGTTCTTACAAGCGAGCAACGAAATTCATACACGGAGTCCCCAATATTATCAGATTTTCTTCACGAATCTTGTGTACGGGTGCCATTCGGGCGTCGTATACGGGTGCCATTGTATTGCATACATTGTATTGCACACGGGTATTGTTTGCGACTGTTTGCGATATTGCGTGCACGCACCAAACACACACGTGCACACAAAAAGCTGTATGTCATGCCAATGCTGTAATCAAGCACACTAGTAGGAATTATAGTTCAAGCGCCACCTTTCATAGTTCTGATTTCGGAAAGCCAGTCCTTAGACAAAGCACAAGGACAAGATGGACACACACATTGCTCTGCTGATGCTTGTGCTTCATCTAAGCGCTGGTCTTCCGAAACCTGAACTATGCTACACCAACCGGCTCAAGTTTCTGTCTCCTTGAACCACCTGTCAATTTTTGTTTTATAAGTTCAGTTTTCTTGTTGAGTCTTCTTTATAATAGCCCAATTTATCAAGTACACTCACTAGAACTATGCTGTACGTGACGACTATTGAGGAGAACCGGCTTTGCATCTGTGTCATATAACTATGCGCTGTATTTGCGGCAAGAAAGTTAGAAAAATATTCACCGACGCTTACGATGCACCCTATTGCGAAATTTGAGCGCAGCTGTATATGTGTGTTCATTTCGCGGTATATTGGCTGGCGCGGACAGTCTGTCTCGTGCGGCACGTTTCAAACGGAGCGAACTGTGGAGCGATTGCCTCGCCAATCGGAAGATCGCGAGAGCCGGCGTGTGGGTGACGCGTCGGCGTGATTCACATCAGCTGCCGCAAACAGACCTCCGTTCATGCAACGCTTCGTTTCCATACAGACGACGCGCCACTACTCTGGCGCCATCTCGTAGCCATCGTCGCCACAAAAGGTGTCTTGCGCGGCACTACGCTTTTCTTCTCACATCTTCGCCATACCTTCCTCATTCTATCCATGCGCCGTGCTGTTCATTCTATCCTCCATACGTCATTCTATCGTAATCATGTTGTCATCATTCAGTTGTGATTATGCCGCCGTTCTCATGCTATCGCCGTCATTGCTTCATCGTCATACAGTCGCTGTCATGCATCCGTAGTCATACCGTCGTTGTCATGCCGCCGTGGTCGTGTCATTGTCATTACAGCTTTGTCAAATGGAGTTGTAGGCATATCGTCATCATTACGCCATCGTCATCGTACACTCGTCGTCAGCCCATTCGTCCTCCGGCCATTGTCGTTCTACTGTCATTGCTATCCCACCATGATTTCAGAATTGTCATATTATTGTCATGTCACCGTCGTCACACCGCTGTTGTCGTTTCATCGACGTCATTCCTTCTTCGTCATTTCAGCGTCCTCACTGCGTCGCCGTCATATACAGTCGTTGTTATGACGTCAGGCTCATGGCCAACCTTCGCAGTGAGTGTCATAGCAAAGTGGGCCGATACCGAAAAGAATGTATACATATCGCACATAGTCGACGCAACATAAGTCTCATATTGACAACTACCGACTCTAAATAAACGTGCCTTCTGCAATAAGGTGTGCAGCTACATTCCTTGAATGCTAATCGCATTACCGCCGACAGCCATCGTGAGATATGTTTTGCTGAATTTTTTCACTTCTCGTATTTGAACTTCGTTTAATGCACGTTATGCTCCCCTTTTGTTCTCTTCACATCTTTCTCCACACTCAGCTGCTTCGGGTGCCAGCTTATTCGTTTCATTGTACATACCCAGCTGCAGGTACTGATTCTGGGGAACTGAAAATACTGTTCAGGTACCCAGTGACACATGTCCATATCCAGTGTTTAAAGTTAAGACTACAACAGGCCACAACCATAACATCGAAATACTTGCGCCGTCAAGGCCTGCAACTTTACGCAGTGAAATGTGCTTCGATGGCATTCACAAGGAAATCAGTGACGCAGTATCCGATATTCACTGACGGAGCAGCAATCCCTGCTGTCACGCACTATAGATATTTCTGTGTCGTCACTGACCGCATCCTATCTTGGTCGAAACACGTCAGTGTACTGCGGATCAAACTATCCAGTTTATTTATGTCCCTCGTATTTAGCGGGCTAAGACGGCGCCCCTCTCAACAAAGTCTTCTGCAGCTACATCAGGCGTTGGTTGTGGGCTACATACAATACGGCATGCATGTACTTTCCAATATACGTTCCCCTTGCATTCGGTCGTCGGAAAGTCTTCAGGCCCAAGCTCTGCGAACATTCCTAGTTGTACATCGACTTCCGGCACCATAGAAGACTCACGACCTATACAGTTGAAGTTTGCATGTCTTGTGAGCCCCTTCGAACACACCTTTGACAGCTGACTCGACACACACACCATCCCTTGTCTTCAATTCAAGAAAACCGCCCGAGCTGCATCTACTCAAGATCTCTTGCTACTCACAGGCATACCATTCACTCAGACTTCACACCTACCGTCATCTTTAAAGTGAAACCGTGGACACTGCACAGACCAAAGGTGCGCCTTCACATACTTGGTATTTCGAAGAACTCGCATATCCCTTCCACTGGCCTTAAACAACTCACCTTGGCCCATTTGGCTGAGCTATACGACGGCTCTGTGCACATATACACAGACGGATCGGTTACTTCATGCGCCTCGACCGCGGGCTTCGCGTTCCCTCAGCTGGGCACAACCCTCCAATACAAATTGGACCACAAATCGTTTTCAACAGCTGCAGAACTTGTTGTAATACGGGAAGCTGTCCGTTTGGTCTCCTGCCTGACACCGCGTACATATACTATACGTTCTGGCGCAAAATCAGCACTGCAAGCCATCGATTCTCTCTCGAGGAAAGGCCAGTGTTACATACTAGCATTAGACGTCCTACAAATATTTGATCTTGCCCAGAGGAACGGACACTTAGTTACCTTCCAATGGGTACCTGGTCACAGTGGCTTGGCCGGCAACGCGCTAGCTTATGCGGAAGCAAGAACCGCTGTTTCTAGATCCATCGACATAAATACTCCGTATTCGCGAATTGATATAAACTCCTTGCTGACTGCGCTCATGCGAGATTGCGCAGCAGATTACAGGGCTCAACCATACCATCCGTACAGGCGCCTGTGGGAAATCGACTATGGCAGAACTTTTCGCCTCCCGACTAAATTTGTCAAGTGCTGCCAAGCAAGCATGCTTCACCGGATTCACCTGGACGTCGTCTTCACTAGACGCTATGCACATCTGATTGGCCGTGCGGACAGCCCGAACAGTGAACGCTGCCAAGTTTCTGAGACTTTCCGACATTTCTGTTGTGGCTTCCCTCTCTACGCATGGCAGCGGAAGACGCCAGCTTTTGCGCTAGCAGGCATTGCCAGGCAAATATTGTCTGAAAGTACTATTTTGTCCGCAATGTGTGACCGTACAGTAGCAACAATAGCTGCAAGGGCTGCTCTGGATTGATTGAAGGTCAGCGGACTAAACGCAAGGCTTTGAGGAAACCACTGTGTTAGTGTATATTTGCAGACCTTCTTCCTGTCCTCATCATCATCTTTCATCGCTCTTTTATTGCGATAGCAATTATATGGACACTCAAAAGCAGATTTCTGCCGTCGGCGTCGCCGTCGCCGTCGCCGTCGCCGTGAGGTTCCGTATGACGTCATTTGGAGAAGAAATCGTCGCCGCGCGCCGAACGCTGTATGTGCGAGTGAAAGGGCGCGAGGGGCGCGTCTTTCACGGGGAGTGAACGCACGGCGGAGAACAAACGCGCGTTCTGCGCCGTGCTCGCTTAAGGGCTGCAGAAGTAGGCGTCTCTGTTCTCCTTCACAATCACCATGTATGTAGAGCAAACGCGCCTTCTTCCAACGAGCGAGAGGCCGTGGGGGAGGGGAAGGGAAGGGAGGCGACGTTTAGCTGCGGCACGCAGTGCCTATTTATATCAGAGGCTCCGGCAACAGTCACCAACGCCGCACGCATTTTGAGCGAACGCGGGCAAAACGCCGATGGCGTCGACAACAGTTCTGCGTGTTGTTGCTACCAAAGCCGCTCACCTTACTTCGTATGACATTGCTGTGTTGCTATCGCATTCATTGCTTCGCCCTTAGGGCGAAACTGTGACATTTTTTTGTCCCCTTTTCCTTTTCCCCTGTGCAGAGGAGCAGGTCAGAGCATGCTAGCTCAGACCGACCTCTCTGCCTTTCTAATGAAGTTCTAATAAATAAAGGCTCGTTTTATTATATATGTTATTCACATCCTATGCACTGTGAGCGTTAGTGTTATCCAACCCTTAATTAATGGATACACAAGCGCTGTACATTTTTCAGACTGCAAAAAAAAATTTATGGGACGGTACTTATTCGTCAAGCCGCGATAGTCGTCGACACTGTGTCGTCCTGCCGCCGCCGTCGTGCCGCAGCCTTATCGCTGTCACCACGCCGCAATTATCGGCGCTGCCTACGTGTCATCCTCGTCCCGCTGTCTTTGTCAGGCTATTGTCGTCGTTACTGCCTCGTCTGCGTCACTACATTGTCCCGCCATCATCATCGCGATGCCTTCGTCGTCGACTTCGTCATCACCATGTCATCACCATGCCGTCCCAGTCGCTTGACACCTCATCACTGCCATCACTGCCGTGCTTTATCGCCGTCGTTATCGCCGCTGTTGGCGTCCTGCCGTCTTTGTGGTTATCGTCATTGTTATACAGTGTCGTATGCGCCACGCCACTGGGGGCACGCCATGTCATCTTCACGCCGTCCGAGTTGTCATGATGTCCTCGTCATTGTCGTCATCATCGTGTTTTGTTGCTCTCGTCATCGGCGTTGTTGATTGTGATGTCGTCATCATGCCACAGTCGTGATTTCAGTTTCTGAGCTCGTTCACTGTACTCAGAAAATGTGGCATCGTATTTACGCATTGGCAAATTTAATTCGTGAATATAATAATGGATGAACCCTTCGCCAAGGCCGAGAAAGGTAAGCTGTACTTACGAATGCGGTAGTAACTAGAAGTCTCGCATTGTTCTTCTCTCTGTATCGTATACTCGAAGTAAGGTATTGTGCTTCAAAAATCGTAACGCGTCTTTAATCAGTATTTTTCTCAAAGACAGTCGTCAAAACGCTAATCAATGCAGGCTTAGAATCCGAAAGCTTTACATTTTCTGTTAGAACGGCAACTTTATTCACATCCTTGATTTTATTAACATGAATTATGCCCTAGCGCTAATTACCGTAAATGTGTATTGTATTTCGAGCTCTATTTCGCATTAGTTTATAGGTTTAACAGCGGCAGTGATTATTCTTGGGGTCCTTGCAACAGCAGAACGTAAAGCGCCAACTTGTAATCTGCTTGTCGTCCTTCTGTGTAATGGTATGCAGCGCGCAGCAATACGGGGGTTGGATAAGGCTTGCATGCTGCTGTAAGTTCTGGGGCACTCAAGAGCCGCATACGGAGGTGATTGTACGGCGGAAACAGATAATATGAGCTGGGACTTTGTTGTTGCTTCTGCCGTCGCTATCATGCTATTTTAGCCGTAATTGAGTCGTCTGCGTCACAGTGCTGTCATATCATTCTCGTTGTCATGCCGTCCGAGCAGTGTTGCTAACCTTAGGGCAATTACCCCAACTGTGGGAACATTCCGGCATTTCGCCCGCTTGATAATGCCGCAGGGCCGTCCGTGAACTTTTCGGTGAGATGTAGGGGTCCTCTACTGGAGGACCCCCTACATTTTGGGTGGTCCGAAATATTAATGGCAGTGGTAGAAACGTCTGAGGAACCTCAGAAAAAGTGGCACCGTAGGGGCGACCATGCACAACCTATCGATTTTGATGAAAAGAGGAGCCGCAGTAACTGCTGTCATGAAGGAAGGAAAAGATACAGGATGGAGCTTCACGTCACAATTTTGAGGCCTTGTAATAAAATATTTACAGGCCAGTGCCTCATGAGAAATAGGTCCTCACCACGTGACATGCAAGCGGTAATTAATTTTCAATCACAGGTAGAGCATGGGGGTGAGTAAAGCGGTAAGCGGTGGCGACGACCTTTGTCAAAAATATTTCAGAACTGAGTTCGCAAGATATCGTTCATTGAACTTAGAAACTAGAAAGTCTAGGTCTTGTCTAAGTATTCCCTAGACTATCTTCACATAGTTGTCACATTTTCTGGAGATTATGGAATCGAACGGAGAAAATTTATTCCGGGATGCTCTTCAATGCATTAGGCACAGCAGTTTATGTTTCTGCCATATCATTATGACGCTTCCTTTTCATTGGCAATTTCACACGTTGACTCAACACGCTGACTCATCTACAGTATAAGTTCAGTTTTCTTGCTTGGTGCTAACGTTCTAGCACGTCAGTGTAGAAGCTTTAATGTATTGCTTGACCTTCAAGTCAATATTCATGGTGCACGAAGTCTCTAGCGTACGATCGAAATTATCTTTGTTTACGACGGTTGTTCCTTCAGTTGTTTTGAGGGATGTGAACCATGATCTCGCTATTAGGCGCTTTGTCACTCCTTTTGAGGGTGTCACTGGTATCACAAGCATTTATCAGCTACAGTGGGACTTAAGACAATTTTGGGATCACTCTTGAGCCTGTCCAAAAGCTCAGCAGCAATTGTTGGTCCGGTTTCTTTCTGTTAGTTTGTCAGCGTGTGATCGACAATTTTTGCATGAAGTTTCCGTATCTATAAATTCTAGTATAAGATGGGATGACACGGCATTTCTGAACAATTTCAGATTTTCTGATATCATGCGCACAATAACACGGCAATTTTCACGTGGTAAGTGTCTCAGACGTTGCACATTTGCAGCGATATATGACGTTGACTGGTGGCCAACTCTGGTGGATATCGACGGTGGATATCGACGATATATCGATATATGACGTTTACGGGTGGCCAACGGGCGGATATCGTCTTGCAGCAAATCTTTGCCCTCCGGAAGCCTTTGCAGCCGTCAAACACACGGCTTCTCGATAATGCTACTTCACCTGTTCCGTGTCTCATTAGGGATTTTCCCTAGCCGGACGGAGAACTTCATTTCAACTCGGTGCTCGGAATTTGCGTCCATCACGTCACTCACGGAACGTTCAACTAAATCCACCACTAAGTCAAACATCATCATCGTCAGCCTATTTATGCTTACTGCAGGACGTAGTTACGGTGGCTTCTAGCCACCCTAACGTAGTGTGCCCCCAAGTGATCTCCAATTACCTCTGTCTTGCGCTAGCCGATTCCAACTTGCGCCTGCAAATTTCCTAATTTCATCACACTAACTAGTTCTCGGCCGTCCTCGACTGCGCTTCCCTTCTCTTGGTATAGAGAGAGAGAGAGAGAGCAAGGAGAGGAAAGGCAGGGAGGATAACCGGAAGAGCATCTGGTTTGCTACCCTGCACTAGGGGTAAGGGAAAGAAGGGGAGATAGAAAGAGAAAAATAGGGAGAGAATGAGCACTGAGTACACGTGGGACGATGTACAGGGACACTATAGGCGGTCTCTTAAACCGGTGCACTTCAAATACAGTACTAATGCACGCAACGCTTTTTGTGCCAGTGACGGGTGTAGCCACGGTCCGAGTATCTTTGACTCAGAGAACGGCCTCGAGTCCAGCCGGTTTAAAGTTGTCCTGAGAGAGAGGCGTTGTACGTCGTAGCGAGGACAGATACACAATAGGTGTCCATTCTGTAACTCTAATGGTCCACCGGTTATTCATCCTATGCATTACGTTGCATCTCTCTTTGTGCGGTCCTTAACTTGTTCTCGAGCTTCTTTGTTAACCCCTAAGTTTCTGCCCCATATTTTAGCACCGGTAGAATGCAATGATTGTACACTTTTCTTTTCAATGACAGTGGTAAGCTCCCAGTCAAGATTTGGTAATATTGTCACGTAGTAGTGGATCTGCAGTATCCACTCCAACCTATGTTTATTCAATAGCAAATTTCATTTTCATTATGAGAGACTCTTGCATAAATTCCAGGAGCTCACAAATAATCCTGAATTCTTGTTTTCATGCCAAGCTATGTCTTCTGCACAATAACCTTCCACCCTACAATTACACTTTCACGTCTAAGGTTCTCGGTCATTTGTCCAGCGTTGCTGAACAGAGCAATGTAATCTGCAAACCGCAGGTTTCTGAGACGTTCGCTGTTTATTCTCACTGTTCGTCCTTCCCAGTCTATTAGCTTAAATTCTTCTTCTAATGATGCAATGAATAGCGTTGCAAAGATTGTATTTCCGACGATCAAATCGACTTATTCCATCTTCTCCTGTCGTTTTTCCCTGGACATGACTTGGAGAGCGCTTCTAACCTGATCGCTAGTTACACATAAAGCTTCGATCCAGCTGGATACGTCCGATCAAAGTTACGTGGTCACTCTGGGCACTCTACATTTCAGCATAGAATTCCTCGTTGTCTTTACAATATTGTCACGTAGTATTGACGGTAAATAAAACAGTCGTGAAACTGTGTATGACGAAACTGGTTGTTTATTGAGCGAACCTGTGCCCACAAAAGCAAGCTACACTCAAAGCACAACGATAGTGGCGAACACAGTCGGCGGTCGTCGAAAATCTGATCAGCGGCGCGACGCATCGGCTTTTATACCTGAGTCATCAAAGGTTCCAGATTAATCTCTGATGCCCGCGTGTCTTCCAGAAAGTTCTAGACAATTCGCGTCGGTCACACAATCAGATAACATAAGCGTCGGTGAAAATAGGCAACGAAAAGAAGCATCGATAACGTTCTAGAAACTTCCAATACAGGCGCGTCCTGCGCCGAGCGATAACGTTTAACATTTGTTAGCCGGTAGGACGCGGCCACCGGTGAAAGATAAACATGTATACGTGTCAATATCATCAAAATTGCTGATGACATCCCGGGCTTATCTTCCATTACATATCTATTGCTCTTTCTTATGCCAAGTTTTCTTCCTACAGATTTCATGCTGCCACCATCTTTTACTGCTTTAAATGTCATAATATTGAAGATCAGACACGTTCTTTGTTTTGATCAGTTTTGACAGTTGAGTCAATTTCAAGTCAAACAGAGGGTTGCTAAACACAGCACTGCCGCCTAGTTAGTTTACGTGAAAATCGTTGCAAGGCTATGTTTAATCTGAGCCCACACACACTTACACCGTAATATCCACTTCTTGAATTTGAGTATCATACAAGAAGAAAAAAAATTGTCTCGGAACTCTTCTGGCATAGGGTACAAAGGCGCAGTATTGTATTTCCAGTTTTCGGTTTCTCGTTAGTTTCTCTATTGTTCTCGCATGTGGAAAGCAAATACATTTGAATGCCTTGCAACAGCATGACGTAATATGCCGCCTTTTGATCCCGTGCTTGCAGGTCCTCCGCGTATTGGTGTCCAGTGCACAATGATACGGTGAGTGAGTATACACATTGTATGCTGCAATCTGAGCCCTGCGACGATAAACAGCGGGATATGGAGGCGGCTGCGCAAAAGGAAAAGTTAATAAATGTTTGGACTTTGCTGCTACTGCTGCTGCAACATCATCATCTTGTGAAACTGCTGTAGTTGTTCTATTTATATTTGGTTTGTTTTTTGCTGCCGAGCTGACAACCGGTTGTCACCCTGCCAGCTCTGTATATTGTTTATTTGCCGGGGTGGCTCACGATGTCGTTTCATTCATAAAGATAGCATTGTAGCACCTGTTCTCTGTTTGCCTACACTGTACTGGCAAAGAGGACCTCTTTCTCATCTGTCAGTTTTCTGTTCGCTACAACGGTTATTCGGACAATGCCGGCCGCTGTTCTAGCGTGGTTATGGCTTTCTTGCTAGCACGAGGTCACTAGTTTGGTTATCGTACGGGGCATCGGCGTTCCGATGCGGACGTACTTCAAGAACGCCTGTGAGCGAAGGTTACAGCATGCGTTCAAAAAATTGGAGGACGCCTAGGCTTCGTCTTTAAGAGTAGAACGCGATAGCGTTATCGGGACCCGTTCGCATCGCATCATACGCATACGGCAAGTAGGTTTCATTCACTGCAACACTGAACGTGGGAAAGCCAGCTTACAAAGACCAAGCTTACACCAATCCCCTTAAAGTCGGCTTCACTTTTAAACTGAAATGCATTGGTGAAAAGAGACCTTTTTTATTATTTTATTAATTGTTTGCTACTGCCTCTACGCGCAGGTCTGGTAGAAATGCTGAAAAAGGTGTTTGTGTTTCCTCGTCGCAGAATTCGGTTTTTTTTTTCGCACATTCAAATTACAATCCGACGCCGATTGGTAAACAATCCGACGGCGAATCCGACGCCGAATGGTAAAGTCATACTTTACCATTTTTCTGACTGATTTCAGTGTAAGAAATTCAATTTTTGTTCACCAAAATCTTGCACCACGTGGAGGGCCTGCGTGGCCGATGTGGTTGGATGATTTTCTCCTCCGCCCGCGATCACACGCCGGTTGCCGACGCCGGATGTTCTGCGACAAGGGGGCCTAAACGCTATCGCGTGAAAACTTCAGGTGACCTAAAATTAACCTCGAATCCTCCACTGCAGCGTCACTCATAGTACCTATGTGCTGCATCGTGAATTTAAAACTCAGCAATGTTTGCAATCGATTGGCCTCAGTGACCAACGAAAGGCGTGATGGGCAGCTTCACGTGTGCACACTTCTATAGTAAGTACATCACTCCCCATACCTCACTCTTTGTCTTCGTCGTTTATTTTCTGGCCTGAAGCCTTTTTTCCCGGCGAGTTCAGCACACTAGATGCGCGTGTGGTGGGCCTCCCTGGTTGAGACTAACAAAAGTAATCGAGTCCTTCGGTTCTGTTTCTTATTCTTCATTGCATTGCGAGGGTCTCGACTCAGGCAGGTTTGATGCCTCAGGTAGTAGAAAACGAGGCTTCATTGGTCAGCGGCCTGCTCTTAAAGCTCGCGTACTACGTCATGCCTGTGGTAGAAAGGTATTTCTACATCCGCTGCCACGGCTGTGGATTGTGGCACTAGCGAACACTCCCAGGACTAGGCCTAGTACGTAAATGATACCCCCATAATGTAGACGAGAAAACGGCGCAGCTGTAGGTAGCTCCATTGGTGAGAGCATCGCACGCGTAATGCGAAGACGCGTGCTCGGATCCCATCAGCGACGAGTTTTTCTTTCGTCCACTTTCATTTCCATTTAGTTTATCATTTCTACAAGCCAATTAAAACACGTTATCTACGCTACGCATTCTTTGGTGTTGTGGTCGGCAGGTTTCATGTGAGTGTGACCAACAATTCTGGTGAAGCTGGAGTGCTGCCTCTTACAATTCGCTCGCACGTGTACGGCTACGAAAAAGTCAAGCGTGTACGCTTTCGAGCCCGAAAATTCTCCCTGGCGACGGACGCATGCGTTCAATCAGGGAGCCAGAAGTTCTCATCGCTATGTGAATCCATCTAGTCGAACCGGACACGTCTACCGGTGGACGCAGCTTCATGAAAGAGTTGCAGTCTTTGTGGTCTCTGCGGCGTGCCGAGAGAGTCGCTTTCCGGCGGGTCCTTTTGATGCGGAGCACCGAACGTGACGGGGACGCCCACATATCACGTCCGTGCTCTTTGAAGCAAACTTATTTGAAAACTGATAGCAACGGCCCGTCTGCGAGCCTCACAAAACATGTCCGATCCGAGGCCATTGTCTGCACGGAAGAGGCTTCACAGACCGTTGCCGCTTATCGTAAATTAAGCCCTTTTCATGCGAGAACCTCTATTCGCTGTGCGTCATGCAGATGGTCTTTCCGTCGGTTTGATCGCCGCGCGCGATGCGGAAACGGTGGCGTGCACGCGTGCTCATTGAAGGATGAAAACTGTGGACTCGCGAACCGGAATGGTGGACAGCCCAGAAAGGAATTGAGCGCCGCATTCGACATGACGCGAGAAATTAACTTTTTTTTTTTTTTTTTGACGGTGTAGGCCGGAAGCTTGCAGGGTCGCAGATATCGGAGTACGGGAGTTCGCGTATTGTAGGCAATAAAAGTTCCGCTTGTTTAGCGCTATAGATTACTATGAATTATTATAACCGTCCACCGTAGCTGTTTTGCAAGAGCAGCCCGACGCGTACGGTCAGAGTGATTGCTTGACGATCGTAAATGTACAGCCTTGAAGGAGGGGAAGGAGTACATGTTATGTTCGTGACGCGTTCGGCAACACTGTTGGGATAACTTAGACTTGGTCACCAAAACAGAAAGCCGAACACGAACCGACATGAAGTAACTCACTCGGCCTTTTTCAATCACTCGCCAATTCGGCGCTATAGTTCACCGACTTTGCTCAATCCACGATTCCGGCCCAAACGGGGCGGCATCCATCGGTTACTCGATTACGCAATGGTCAGCCCACCACAGGCCGGAAACAGTCCTCAGCGAGAAAGAGACTCGATAACGAGCCGTTGGACCGATAGCCATTACTAAATTGATGCACGCGTCTCCGAAACAGATGCCGCTGCAGCAGGCGCTTTCTTCACTTCTTTGCTCCTCCATCGTCTATACCACAGTCGCCAGCTCTCTGAGGCACCCGTGTTATCTATACCACACATTAGGAGATTATTTCAGTCGCACCGCGGCCAATTTGCTCTCGGTAGCCTGTTCTTCTTTTTTTTTTTCTTTATTTCGCTTATTGCGGCCGCGCCGCGTGAATAATAGAGGATGATCACTTTGTAATTGTCAGCGTGCGTGGCACACACATCTCTTTGCCCGCCGTGCTGCGTGGACAGATGGATCCGTCCCTTCAGTGCCGACAAAGCTATCGCGCTGAGGCATGCATTTCTCATAAGCCGACTGCCGAGACAGGGCCCGGAGAAGAAAGGGGAAAAGAAATGTGGAGGCAAAGAGTTGAGCCTAGAGGGAGGAAAATCCCCCTGATGAAACACAGGACCCCCACTAACAGCCAAGCATCCCCCCCCCCCCCCCCTGCCATACTCTTCGTTCTTTTTTCCCGTCGCATCGAAACTCTCGCAGCTTCTCGATCCGACGTGACGATCCGCGCGCGCTGAGCTGAGACAGCCGGCGAGCAGCCCGCACGGCGGCCGAGCGACGGAGTCACGTCTTTCGCCGTGGTCAATCAGGCGAGTCAGAAGAGAAGCAAAGAGAACGGAAAAGCAAAAAACTCGAAAGGCGTAACAGGGGCGCCCACCCCCCGAAACAAGTCAAAATGAATTATGAACGCCTCGTGCGATGCGAAATTCTTCTTCGTCTCGCGGAAGGCCGTGGACTGTGAAGATGAAACAGCGTTGGAATATTAGGCTGAGAGGAGCGAGGATGGGGTCGAGGGTATGCTTCCTCTCTCATCGACGTGCGTCCCGATAGTGATATGAAATGGCGCCAACCATATCTCCGAGCATATATAGACCAATCGGACTCTAAATAAACGCAAAGAAGTATAGACTTTCGACCGAATTTATTCCATGCAACTCAAATGCTTTATTACAGTTTCTTATGGTTCCTCTTTTATACGGAGAACTTCATCGCGTACCGACGATTCGTTTCGTTGTACTGAGGAATCTCCGATCGCTCACGGAGTCCAGAAAAGAAGAGGCCTCGGTAACGTGTGCTTCCTAGGATATCGCGGACGCGAGAGCCGTGAAGATTGCAGGATTACGTAAGGGGGAAGGTGATGTCATATTTCCGCCTGCCTGCGATCGGCATACCCCTTCCCCTGGCAAGAAGACATCATGCTTTCCGAGTTCAGTGGGTTGCGGTGAATTCAAAACGCTCGAGATGAAGTGCAGACGCCATGACGGCGAACGTCGCTGATTACTGCGATAATTTGCTGCGGCCGAACTGTCTCCCTGGTTTTCTTCTCCCCTTTCACGAGGCACAATGATTGCAGGCAATCGGTGTGACGAGAGTCTGCTCGTATATATATATATGAGGAAAATATGACAGCGAAGCGTAATTTCGCCAATCCCACGTTGACGTTTTTTCTCGGGTGTATAGATACCGTATAACCCACCTTATTAGGAACCATCCGTGGTACCTGTCCGACTGTTCTTTCGTAACTTCATAATTGCGGAGAGGCGCAAGATGGAGTCTCGCACTGAGTTCTTTCCATCCGCACTGTCCCTATCAGCGGCTGCTACGCGTGGACATTTCTTGAGACAGCCGACATATAATTGATTAATATTCTACTGACCCCTGTGAAACGTCTACACACAGTGGTTGTTATCATGACTATGCCCATGCAGTTTTTCGACTGCTGTCTTTATCGACGTTAGCAAAAATATCGACGTTGGCACTATATCGACGTTAGCACTATTTCCCCGAAGTAAATGGAAACTATGAAGATTATTATTATTGCCTGTATACGCTAGATAAGCTGTATTGCTGAAGAGATAAATCTTTAAAAGGCAGAGCTGCTGACAAGAAGTGTTTGTACATTCCTATATACCAGCTTAATTCTGCTATACTGTACAGGCTACGCAGGAAGTGTGAACGGAATGCCGTTGAAAACGATGCATGGAGAAAGGAGCGCTGAAGTCGGAATGGGTGCAGGTTATGCTGTTACCAACCGTGTCAAGGTGCTGAACCCCCGGCTGCGCAACAGCGCAGGACTCCGAGATCTAAGACAGAACTTAAGACCTCAAGAAGCAGGGACTTCCCTTCCGCTGATGGTCCCGCTGCCAACCACCTATTTCGTCACCTTTCTGTTCTCCTACGTTCATCCTCATTTGGGCAGTTATGCGTAATCTCCACGCTAGTCCCATATTAAAAGGGTTCTGGTCCCGCACTGTTCCCACACTGCAAGCGCTACCTACCACGCTCTCTTACAGCACTGGCCACGTCGAGCGCACAAGTAACAACTTTTCTTCCGTGTATGCCACTGCAGCCCCATCAATCAATGCGTTTTGCGTTTCTACTCGTGGCTGTCATATGCCATATTGCTCCGCAGCCGTCTGCAGTTGGACATTTAAAATAAACAATCTGTTGCTATAGCAGACAATTTAAAAACTGCTTTCAGCTACACATTCCTGGGAAGCAGGTAAATGGTGTATGTTATGTTCAATACAACGCTACTCGAGGTTATAGAGATGCATGTGCTAAGGCCAATTTTTTTCCTTATTTTACGACCTCTCGGTCCGCGACGATAGATTGCCGAGCGTTTAACCCATCGCGCCACAAACGCATTTGCAGAGAGCTACACAGACGCGCCTTATATATCTAACACTCCTCCGTGTACCCGCGCTCTTGCTCGGGGCGGTGCCGCCGCCTACGAGCAGAAAAGAGAAGTACTGCATTATGACACTAACGCGCACCGACAGTGAACGCTTCGGTGGTCTCAGCACTACGACTATAGTGCCTAGAATATACTTACTAGTGTGCCGACCGCCGGGCGTTTCTAATGGGAGACGCTGGCACCGCCGGTGATGCCTTCCGCCGGAGGCCACCAGACGGCGACACTGTTTGGGACCGTGCTAACCGAGCGGCGCATCGCGCGTCGCTTGCGCTTCGGATGCACTTTGGATGCGCGTTCGTAAGCGCTTGTCATCATAAATGCTCATGGTCATCGACGTTGGTAGTCGTGATGGAGGAGACGTGCCACCAGGCGTCAGCGTGGTTGCATCAACGCTTTCTTTATCTTTTTCGCGTTCACGATCTTTAATGTATAACAACATGCACGCTAGGAATGAGAGAAGGTTCCGCTTGCCCCGATGTCACGTGCGTGGTTGATTTGCCATACATTCTTGCTTCGTGCTCAAGTGTATAGTAAGAGGGCCGTATTTAAGTGAAAAACTATACCTCGCGAGTTGTAGACGCCGCGTGTGTTGAGCTGCTGACTGCCCTGAATCGCAGTCGAGTCAGAGCTCGCTGGTAACCAGATGATACCATGATGTGCACTACCTTTACCGACTCGCTTACCTGTGTTCATTTGTTCGTCTATTCATTACATGCTTAGTTGCATTCACAGCTCCTGGACTAAATAGCCTCGCAATAAAACACGGACTTATGATAGGTAGTCAGACGCTAGATGTTGTGCAAAAGTGCTCTTATCTAGGCCGAGTAGACTACGATTATGATAAGGAAGCTTTTGGATGAATAGAGGAGCAACTTAAGTGCATATGACAGGTTCTTCCAAGCCATCCCGCCCACCTAGCTATTATGAAAATAAAAATGTGCAAACACTGCACTCTATGAGCACGAACCTACGGGTGGAAAGTTGCTGCATAACAAGGCTTAAGAAGACGCTGTGAACAGTACAACGAGTGATAGAACGAAACAACTATAGGCGTGATGGAGTATAAAGAAAACTGCTGTAGCTAAAATCAAAAGGAGGAAATCCAGTTGCCAAGGTTACATGCGTAGAGCAGATAACCGGTGGTCTATTACAGTTACATAATTCGTGCTAGAAGAATGGAAACGTAGCTGAGTAGGGCATAGAGTTAGGTGGTGGGATCAGATTTGAAAATATACAGGTGCAGGTGATAATCAGCCGACGCAATTTAAGCCGGGGTTAATTGGTGATCGCTTGGGCAGGCTTTACGTCCAGCAGTAGACTTAACACAGGCTGATGGTGGTTATGCTAATGACGTGTTCATATGTTGCATACACAAGAGTGTGCCTCTGTGCGTGCGTGCATGTGTCCACGAGCCCACGCACGCCAACACTGCAACTTGGTTCTAACACAATTCTCTACGAGTACTTTTCGCGTGGTGCCGTACCAAAAAGCTGCGCGAATGTAACGATGGCGTCATCGGAATCATACGGCGGGGAAAATTAGACGCGACGTTATCTCGCCTGTGGCCATTAGGCTAATATGAAATTCAGCGCGTGTTCAACTCCCGAAACTCGCTAGTCAGCACCACTCGCCAGGGCGGAAAACGTAACGCGGTTACAGCGTGATCTTCACCTTTCGTCGACCGTAAGAAACGTAAATATAAAGCCTAGCATTCCAGTCTAGCAGCTTCCCTGTGGGGAGACCCTCGCGCTCGAGCAACAACCATGTGCGTTAACTGGGTGGCTCAACATTTCAACTCTGAAGGGAAACACGCTTTTTAGCGCGCCTCTTTCTTAGATCATCGTAGACTGGCCCAGGAACGTGTACCTCGTGAAGTCACCGCCCTTTTCCCGAGTTTCTCTTAGGTCGCAGTACTACCGTTTTCTCTTTTGTTTTTTCCCCCTTTTTCTCCCATTCTGTTCGCTTCAAGCAGTGACGAGCATCGCTAAGCTGCCGCGCACGGTCTTAACGCCTCGGCCCCGCGCGCATTGTATAGAGTTTTTTCCGCGCTTTGCCTACCGGCGGCCGCTGATTGAAATTAACGAGTCCTCGCGCCTGCAAAGCGTCCCGGGGGAGATCCGCGGTCGCGCATGCGCGCGCGACTAATTATGACTCGTTTGCGACAGCAGCGCCACCTAGACGCCGGTGTGGAAGCCACCGCCGCCGCCGCCACCATCCCAAACCAGGCAGAGTGGGTCGTTCGTTGCTTTCCTGGGGGCGCCCAGACAGGCGGCAAACGCAAATGGCTGCACGGAGATCTGCGGCGCCTACGCTTCTCCCAGCGGCCGGGTGAAATTAAAACGTCAGGAGAAGTTGCCGTCGGGATCCCGCGGGGCCAACCTCCTTCTTCGGAGAAGGAGCTCGTTTTCCGGCGCGGCTTCCCGATCTTCGCTTCTCCTTGCTGGGCCCGACGCGTCAAGTGACTGCGTCCCCTAAGGATCGCTATAGCACTGAGAAACTATACGGCGCTGCTCCATGCCGAGTAGACGGTTCCGCATTGCAGCTACGTCCATTTGGTTTCTTTTTGTTGTTCTGGTTCGCCACATGCCGGTCGCCGCCCCGGTAGACGTAGTCTGCGGCGGAGTTACTCTCTTACTTCTGCCTGCCCAATATACAAACAGGCATTTCCTTCAGGACTCCTTTATCTCTACCGTCCCCGATGTGGCTTCCTGGCTGCACTCTGGCGAAGCCTTGATTAGTTCTGACGAACATCTGTTGCATTATTTTCTTGTTCACGCCAGAAGTATAGGCCGCATCAGCTACCAGGCTGATTAAGCTCGAGCCGACTTACGGCGCCGTCTGGGCGCACTTGTTTAATTTTAATATTCGTGCTTACGCGGGCGCTGTTCAGGTTAGCTGAGGTTCAGAGACAGGTTCAGGTTAGCTGAGCAGGCAGTTGCGCAGACTTCTGCTGAACTTCCCTTTCTATAGGCATTGCGAAGGTTGCTAACTTCATCGAGCGCACAGTTCCGAACAAACACTGATCGATCATGGCGACGTGATTTTACATCAACTGACTCTGCGAGAATCACAATGGACGCTTTCTCAATGAGACCTCGAAACCCACAGAAATACGGTTTCTGCTCTGCAATAAAAGAAAGTCGTGCGACATTGTAAGACTGGCTGGTTGATTAAACAGCGCAAGACAGACAAGAACACTGGAGAAGAAGTCAGCACTCGTTCGTTATGTTTCGTGTTGTGTGTTTTCTTCGGTTTCGTGCTGTTTAGAAGCAGACTAGGTCATGATGTCTGGTCTGCTGCTTGCCAAACACGCGAATACAACGTTTTGGCTATTAAGTGCCACGTTTAACTTCTTCGGGGCAAGTCAGACGGAGAGAACGCCGGCATTGGAAAATAGGAGCTAAAATCATTATGCCCAGCCGGTATTATTCTTGTTCATGGTTCCTTGCTGGTTCATATAGTAGCAGTTCTTAATCCTGTTTAACTGCTAAATGTTTGAACATTGGAAATGATAAGTGAGATGCTTACCACACATTTAACCTTGTGGAATATATACCCCACGCAAGTTAAAATGCCACACTCCTGCAGAGCAATCGCAGGTATGCGTTTGCAAGGCTAGATCCGCCTGTAGCTAGTATTATTCCACTCCTCGTGCTTTTTGTTTCGCCAGAATGAATTACGGAAGCAATATTGCAAACGTTTATTGAGAGACCTCTCTACTGTTACACCACTCTGATGACACGTCATCCGACAGGCTTATGGCGAAGCAATCGGATTTATATGTTATTGACCTACACACAGGAGTCAGTACATTTTAAATCTCCCGGCCCGGTGTCCCGCATGCACAAGCGGGCCTCACTCAACCCGAAGCTTTTCCTTGGCAGAGCATAACGCCTGCATCTTGATTGAAGAAGACACTACATTTCAATAACGCTCTTCAGTGGTTCATACGGCGAGGAAATGCTTGAAAAACACACATTCACTCCATCCCGTTTGAGCAGACGACTAGAGCACGTGGTTACTCAGCTTTTGCACAAGAATCGATCTGAACGCGTCCTTGAACTGCACTGATCTCTCCAGTCGAAGGTCGGCACGGCCATCTACTTTCGTTAGTCGAGCTGAAGTGATCATCGTAAAGTGTTCTCGTAGAAGCGAGCAGGAACACGGATACACGAAGATACAAATGCATACACACTTCATCTTAGTCCAAAGTTCCAACTCGTCAGGCGAGGGTGATGCAGTGTCCAAATAAAACAGGCACTCGCCTAAGATACGGAAGGAAATAAAACATATAATGACGTTAAGGGACCGCTACGGGTCCCATGTTCACAATCGTTTGGGAACAAAGTGTTCCCTTAACGTCATTATATGTTTTATTTCCTTGCGTACCTTAGGTGAGTGCCTGCTTTATTTTGACAACACTTCTTCGTGCGCACATGTACTACCTGCTAGGGATACTACACGCATTTCACCTTGCGATGCCGTACCAACCGGCGCGCATTGAAACTATCATTAAGTGTCGAGTGCACGAACGTTTTAGAATACGTGTACACCGTGAGTACAGGCTACAGAGGCTTCGAACTGACATATGTGACCCAGTTTCATCGAAAGTATGGAATAGTCATGTTCATTGCGTCGTATTCTCCCTTTGTCCAACCATCACGGGGAATACGGCGAATTAACGATGTATCGCGCAGTATATGTTGGAGTATTGCTTTTAACACTGTTAATCATCCCATTTTGTTTAACAAACTAGAATCGTTAGGTATAACAGGTTCAGCTTTAACTTTTCTAAAAAATTACTTACTTGACCGCGAGCAAACAGTATGTGTAAGGGGTGCTTATTCCGAATCAAAAGTAATTAATCAAGGGGTACCACAGGGCTCAATACTGGGACCCTTGTTGTTTTGCATTTACATTAACGACTCATCTGATTTTCTTAATATTTCTAATACAATACTATATGCTGATGATACCACCATTTCCCTGTCAGACAAGTCTTTACCAACCTTACTCCATAAACTGAACAATGAACTAGCGAAAGTTCTAGAATGGTGTCAGTTGAATCACTTAATTTTAAACCCGGTTAAAACTCAGTTCATGATATTTAAAACAAAACAGAGGATGTTACCTCAAGTTACCCTCGACAGTCATCTTATTGCTGCCGCAGACTGTGTGTCATTCCTTGGCATAAAATTAGATCCTAACTTGAAATTTACTAATCATATTGCATTTGTTAAACAAAAAACAGCTTACGGCATAAGAGCATTGATTAAATCACGAGCATTTTTTTCAGAACACGCATTACTATCTCTATACTTTGCATTCATTCCTAGTCATATCACCTACGGTATTGCTTCCTGGGGAAACACATATAGCTGTCACCTCGTCTATTCAACACATACAGAACCAGGCCATTCGCATAATCACCAACAGTTCCTTTTATTCAGATGCTCTCCCGCTTCTTAAGGTTAACTCTATTCTACCTGTATCTGGCTTGTTTAAGTATCATTTAAGTATTCTCTTCTTTAAATTGCTTAACAAACAGCTTGCTTACGAATTTGTAGACTTCAACTTACTTACTAATACCAATTCCACTAGGTTTGCGCATAATACAACTTTCTCCTACCGAAATGTAGCACCAACTATGGAAAAATGACGTCCTCGTTTTCAGCGATAAAAATATGGAATGACCTGCCACATTCTCTTAAACAAACATCATCATTGAATACATTCAAACATGAATAGAAGTGTTTTATTCTTTGTAAATAAATTCATGCCCGATATTTTGTTCTGTATAATTACGCCTGTTGATATAGGCATTTCCTTGTTTTTTGTATCTTACCATTGTATTGTATTTTGCGCGTTCTTTTGTCTTCTTTCAACGTTGTTAATTTTGCTGCTTTAACCCGTGCCTTGCATACATTTTTTTTTAATTTGAACCAAGGGTCCCGTTGCAGTCTTTGACTTTGGGACCCTCGTCTGTATAGTATCGTTAACATAATCATTGTATTGAGTGGATAATAAACTGAAACTGAAACTGAAAAAAAAAACTGAGGGAACATACACGGCTGCGTGCGAACAGCCGATCTGCTTTGAAACGCGGCATGCATTAACCTTTTGTGTTTATTTTAAAAGCGACGCTTTTCTTTGCGAACTTCGCCGGGTTTCGTGACCGTGAGTGCAACGGCCTGGCTGTTCTCTTGCCGAATAGGCCAACCAATCACCGCGGAGTATTCGTCGCGCTCCACTGGTTTCCTCTGACTACCAACAGCTGGCGCTCGCCTCCGCGCATCTGCGGAAGTGGCGGCGGCATTGCATTAGCTTCTCTACAATGCCTGAATAAAGGCTTCAGTGATCCTTTGTGCGGACATTCAACAAACACAAACTCGTATTTCGACTCTTTATGCACCCGCACAAAGCTTCGCTGTATATAGACTCGAACTCGTTGAATCTGCAGCATCCTTTTATTGTGTATTTATATTACGCCGATATAGATGCCACTCGGCCGTAAATATAGGTACGCGTAAATATATTAGACCTTCTTGAATATTGGCTCATCTTGTATCACAGTATTACCAGCCGCACTTTCTGTTGGTCTGTTCGAGCTAGCTCGTCTAAGTGGTGCGTGTTGTGCGCCCGTGTCCATTTTTCTTCTTTTCTGTCTCTTTACTCTTTTGTGTACGTAAGACAAAAGAGTGCTACTAGTCTGACCTCTGGCTCCACTTAGTAAGCGTTCGTTTTTTTCATTTCAAGAAAAGAAATACATAATATACGAATAGGAAGGAAGGAAGCAAGAGAAAGGCAGGAGGCTGGGAGGTTAACCAGAATAACGTCCGGTTGGCTACCCTACACCGGGAGAATGGGAAGAGGGAACACAAAGATGACAGGCAGAGAGGGGAGGGAAGGAAAGAAGGGAACTTAGTGGTTAGTTCGCTGACTCGTGTGTTGCACTTATAGTCACAGACGTTGACACAAGCTCGTCGTCCTCAAGAAGCACAAAAGTGCCTTCACCGCTTTATGGGCTGACGAGCGATGGAGGTGGTGTTCCAGCAGCACCTGTACGGAAAGTGTCCGATTGTACAGTTTTTTAACGCGTTAGCAAGTTCTTGTCTTTCTTGGGCACATCGTGGACAGTGGCACAGCAGGTGGTCAATAGTTTCGTCGGTGCCGCAGACCTCGCATACTGCACTGTCGGTCACTCCAATTAATGTAGAGTATGCCTTTGTGAAGGCAACTCCTAACCAAAGGCGACAGAGAAGCGAAGCTTCACGTCAAGGAAGTCCGAATGGAGGTCGGAGTTGCAGTGAGGGGTTTAATTGATGCAATATACGAATATATTTCAAAAAAGAAAAATGGGCATGAGAAGTTCATGGGGTCGACATCCGGGATGACTGACCAGAGAGAACTTCTGCATCTGTCGTAGTGCTGCGCTCGGCCGGCTACGTTTATAACGTGTCGTGTGTTGCTTTTGCACACTCCGTCCTCAACAAGCGTATCCTACCGCTTTTGTCGAAGTTAACCAACTTTTACCGCGCTGTGTGTCCTTGCGTATCGTCTTCCATGGTGTTATTCGCTCTTCCGAATACGCACTGGTAACAACAGTGCTGATGAAGCTGCCCAATCGGCTAACGATGGAGTTCACTATATACCAATACCACTGTCGAGATCATATGCAGTCACAAGGCTTCGCTCGCTCGCGCGCGAGCTTACGCTGGCTCAGAGGAACTCTAGCGAATTTCCAATGCATTGTCGCCACAGCTTCGATCCGCGTCTATAACGCCATCTTCCACCAGGAGTACCACTTGCTGCCATCACAGATGCAGCAAGTTCGAGCGTAGGTGCACGCATCTTTGGCAGCGGCCGCGATTTCAATGGATGGAAGCGAAAACTTCATTATGCAAGTTGATGGCACGATGGCCTATGTTAAGGGAAAATGGGAATTGGTAAAATGGGTTAAAGCTATGTCCTCCTTATTATTCCTGCCTCAAGGGAGAAACCCAAAAGAAGTCGTGCTCTTCACACTAAATGTACACTTTACTCTCCACCGACCGTCATATACCTGGCCGACATCGAGAATGTCCACCACACAACCTGTTTTGTATATCAAAGATCTCTGCTGTAGCTATGCTTTCACCATTCGAGTCTCCATTCTTACCTGCGCCCATGGATCAGAGTGCGCAAACTCATAAACATGGGCTGATGCAAGAAACAAAGATAAAAAGTAGTGCCGCGTAGCCTCTTGTGGAAATGTATTATTGCCAAAGGGCAGGGTTTTAGCTTTGCCGACGAGTGTACACAAGTGCAATCGACAAGTCGTGGAGGAGAAGGGCTGTTGAGAAACGGCCGATTCTTGAGCCCTATACGGTCGCTGCCTTAGCAAGCATCTGAAATGCATCGCCATTCGTGTGGATTGCCGGGGCCTCTTTTCTCCGAAAGCGGCGAAAGAAAGCTATTGGACAACTTGAGAATTTCGGTTGTTCTGGCGTGGGCACAAAACCTTTCTCTAGCGTGATACCTGGAAACGTGCGGAAAGGCAGCAGCAGAGCGGCGTGAACTATCGCAAGTCGGGCAATGTACATGTGTCTTGCGTAGATCGTGAATGGGCAGTTTACTTTCGCAGTTTCTTTTAATGTTCTTTCTGTTCATTTTTTTTGTGCAATGCGTAAGATAAAAGGCCGTAGTCAATGCACCAAGCACTTCCTGCGTCGAACCGGCATCTCTGATGACAACTATGCAACTGCGGCCATGACGCAAAGGCGTATCATCATGGACAAATGATACGCGAACAGGACAATTTAATCTACAAAAAGAATTTGGGACATTGTTGGTGCTAAGGCGTTTTCAGTGCGGCTTAGTTAAGTGTGCTCGTTCGACGGAAAATTCGATGGCAAATTCGACGGCAACTGTTGCGACCCAAAGCGAAAAACACGTGCTCGTATGTGCTGCTGTAAAAAGTTGCATAACGTTAAGTGGCCTTCTCAGAATAAGCAAAGAGTTCGGGCATAAAGCAAGAGCAGAACGGCAATGAGAGAGAGAGAAATAAATGGGATGGGAAATGCAGGGAGGTTAACCGCAAGAGCTTCCGGTTTGCTACCCTGCACTGAATTAAGGGTGAGGGACAACAAAACGCCGCTTTCCGTCAGCTGGATAAGAAAAGCATTCGTGACTGTCCCGGAAAATGATTTGGCGTGGGTTCTAACCAGCCTCGCTGACGTAGCCGAGACAGGCGCGTGTCGTTCATACAACACTCTTCATTTGACCATCGCAACGCGCTATTAAAGATGCAGGCTCGGTGCAGCTATTGTCTGTGCAGCTAATGACGAGTGTATACACAGTGACAGACGTCTGCATTGTAGAAATGGACATCAAGAGCAGCAAAGGAAAAGGTTGCGGTTACTGCGTTGCACTGATGTTAAGTGTAGTTTCCGGAAGACATCGAATACACTGTGAAGATTACTGTGAGAACGTTCGTTGTCGCTCCACTGTGGTACACCGTAGTACCCGCAGACATCGCTGGAAATGTGCACGCAAACCCGCTTTCCCGATACCGTTACGTTTGCGGTAAGGTATAATCACAATTTTCTTGGAAAAAAAAGTGTACAATCATTGCATTCTACCAGTGCTAACATATGGGGCAGAAAGTTAGAGGTTAAGAAAGAATTTCGAGAACAAGTTAAGGACCGCACAAAGAGCGATGGAACGAAATATGTCTGGCCTAACATAAAGAGACCGAAAGAGAGGGGTGTGGATCAGAGAGCAAACGGGCATAGCCAATACTCTAGTTGACATTAAGAGGAAAAAATGGAGCTGGGCAGGACATGTAATGCGTAGGATGGACAACCGGTGAACCATTAGAGTTACAGAATGGGTGCCAAGAGAAAGGAAGCGCTGTCGAGGACGGCAGAAAACTAGGTGGGGTGATGAAGTTAGGAAATTTGCCGGCGCAAATTGCAATCAGCTAGCGCAAGGCAGGGGTAATTGGAGATCGCAGGGAGAGGCCTTCGTCCTGCAGTGGACATAAATATAGGCTGATTATGATGATGATAATCATGATGCTACAAGCATAGTGCACTTAACTACCCTATCGCAAAATTACTAAATGTAAAACACGGGGAATGCGGTAGATGGAAATTCAAGATGATGAGCAACACCAGAACAAGGTGAGAGCAGGAGCATACTGCATGTACTACATGCTCACAAGTGGAGTCGACTTGTTTCTGGCACAGACCTTCCACATCGCAACAAGGGAACATCAACGCATTCTCCGCATGCCACACTGCATCCATTTTTCTAATGACTGAATTGCCAGACAACCACCGCGCCATATACGCACGTTAAAGACACGTAATTTGTCTCAGGAGCCAGTAAGGACGCACAAGTTATTTCAAGGTGGGTATAGCTAGACCATTGTGAATTGTAGGATGATCATTGTGAATAAGTCAAGCACGTCCTTCTCACACGTACACACACGTTTGTCGTGTTGTGTTTTCTCGCTTCAGTCTTGTCCCTTCGGCGCTTTGCGCAAGCTTTAATTACGTACACAGGTTCACTGTCTTTCTCTCTGTCTCTGTCTTCTATCTCCCATTTTCTTTTTTACCAGCCTGTACGGTAGCCAACTGGACTCTCTTCTGGTTCACATCCCTGCCTTCTCTGTCTCTCTATTTCATATCTCTCTCTTTCTCAGGCACGTTCTTTATCATTATTGATAATGCAGAAGGTTGTACAAGTTGCACCTATGTGGCATTTAATGACATATGTGCACGAATACCTTATTCCCGCCCCCTCTCGTGAACCAACTGCGAGGAGTGCCTGCTAATGGCAAACCTTAAGTGCGCCCCATGCAAATCGGCCTCACGGTCTAGCCATGGAAGGCGTAGAAGGCAACATACTCCTTGCGCGTTTTGTATCACTGCCAGCACCGATAGGCCTGTCTCACACGTGTCCGTAGTGAAGTTTATTACCCCCGGCGGTGATACCGAGGCTGTCACGCCAGCGAACACCCGCGAACCGCTCCCTAATACTCGATAATATCCAAAGTCTAAATGCATCGCGAGTTGTGGCGCTTATTTCCGCGTTGAGAAGCCACAACGGAAATTCGTCGCGCGATGTAAGAGTTCTGAAACGTGGACTTGCGCAGAAGCGCGGGGGTGGCGGTGAGCTCGAGGTGTTTCGGGCTGGCAAGCAAGCAAAAGGTTTATAAAAGCGAGACATCGACAATTCGGGCACCCAGACTTTTTTTTTTTTTTTTTTGCGTCCGCGTATGTGTGTGTGTTCGAAGCGGCGTTGCCCCCGTTCCGCTACGTCCGTGGCCAGCACCTATATAATACGTGCGGGCTGCGTGCCCCTGGCCACGCAGCCGCCGCCGCGAGGAGCCTACCTTCGACCCCCCCGCTGCCTCCCAACTTTCCCATTTGCCGGACGCACACGACCGTCCGAGCAAGCAGGCCCCTGTCCCGCAACGCATCGGCGACCATTCGGAACGGAAAGAATGCTTGCCGCAATCGCGGGTAGCCAGAGCGACGTCCCGTACACGCCGTTAACCGCCCGCCTGCAAGGCCTTCGCCTCAGTGGAGACACGTTCGTTGGCCCTTTCTGGACACCTTGCGCTTCCCTTCGCTTTGCTTCTTTCGATCTGTTGTTCTTTTGTTTTGTTTTGCAGTATTTGTTTTTATCCCCATACGGCGCTCCACGTTTGTGCTTCGACTTGAAGTTGTGAGGCTTTTGTGTTCGTTTTTCGCTGTATTTTCTCGCTTTTCGTTGCCGATGCTGAGGTATTTTGGTGGCCGGACAATTCGCCCCTCCCCCTCTCTTCACCCTCTCCCGATGCCCTCGCTCTCTCGCTTCTTCGCGTGCGGCGTCGTCTGCTGCGCGGTGGACCGTGAGCAGACGATACGATAGCGGCGTCCGAACCCGACGGGACGCCGAAACCCATGGCCGGTATAGCGGGAGGGGTCGTGACTTTCGCCTTTCGGGATCATACACACTCGCGTTCACTTTCTCGTCGCTTCTCGCATTTCTTTTTTCTTCGACGAGGGTTCTTGTGTCTTTCTTTCTCTTCTGTGTATCTGATTTGTATGCCTCCCACTCGCCTTCAAAATATCCTCTCTATTATCGTTATTGTTTTCTGTTTTATCCGCGCTCCCAGTATAAGCGTGCTCCGAATTTCAGCGATATGTCCCTTTCGAGTTTATTATACTTTTTTTCTGGTCGTCGGCAAATGCTCGCATGATGTTCAAGGCACGATATTAAAGGATCTCTCGTATACATTTTACCAGCGTAATGGAGTCGTTCTGCTCCCTTGATCGAGGCCACGAAGGTACACATAATAGATATTGCAGTTTTATGGAGGAATATTCGGAAAGAAATTTATCTAGTGTTTTCTTTTTGTTCGGGACTACGCCTTCCCAACATAAGCTGTTTGCGCTGCGTGGTCAACAGTACGTTAAGAGTCATAAATGTGAAGGCGCTGATGAACTTGCTGAATATGTCTTCGCTGTGAATGGCTATATACATTGATTCATATTACTCCGATAGCAATTATATGCACGCTCCAAGCGCGTTTCTGCCGTCGCCGTGAGGTTCCGTATAAAGTCCAAGGGCGATAAAATCATCGCCGCGCGCCGTACGTATGCTGTATGTGCGAGTGAAAGCGTTCAAAGGTGAGCCGGCGATCGCGGCACAATCTCGCGTATGCAAGCGAGGGAAGAGGGTAGGGAAGGGGGGAGGCGCGTTTTACTCCGGGCGGACCGAGCGGCCGCGCGCTCCCGCCTGGGCCGCAAGGCTCCGGGGGGAGAGTAGGGAGGAGGGGGGATGCGTTCTACGCCGCGCGCGCCCTCTAGGCCGCTGTATCCTTAAAGCCATCTGCGGCGGGGACAGAGTCCGCCCTGCCCTGTGTTTTCGCGGCTTAGTTCGCGTTGGTGCGAGCAGCATCGCTAAGGTCAATTCGCACGCTGCTGCACTCGCGCTTACTCACCCCAGCGTTTTGACAGCGAGTTTCTGTGGTCATCGAGTGAGATGCGTTCATGTTTACTTGTGAGCGCGTGGCACCATGCTTGTTCATTTATTTAGTATGCCTATGTTTACAAATTTATACGGCCTATAAAACTACGATCTGTACTAGAAGAGAAACATGGGCGAGTTCGTGGGAATTCATGTTTAGGAAAATAACAGCGCTGGATAGACAAGGACACAGGCCAAGGCAGCGCCAGTGTCGTGTTCTTCTTTGGCTGGGTCCTTGTCTGTTCAGTGCTGTTATTTTCCTACTATCCTTAATTCGTATAGCTGTCCACTTATTTGCTATCGCAATCGATGCTTGGCCTTCCGGCGAAACTGCGACTTTTTTTATTAAAGAGCTCCCTCTCTGGCTGTATACTCTAGCACATTTGAACTGGGCAGGCTTCTACGTATTGAGTGAAACATTGCTTATTCTAGGATTAAGGCGCTGTAACTTGGTCTAAAGGATGCGCTACCAGAACGATAGAGATACAGGACACGGTCCTATAGATCCTGTAGTAAGCGCCCACTTGCTCGACTTTCCTTTTCGGGCGTGTAAAATGCTTTCATATATAGCACCACCCTGCGGGAAATTTCTTCGCTGTTACAATGCGCATTCGCCTTCCGAGTCGCCACGACAGTTAAGTCGTAATGCGCTATACTTCGGCAATCTCAGTTTTCCCCTTTCAGTAGATAACGACGTGTAACTCCCTGACATTCTGAACGAGATTTATACGACGCAAGCACTCAACCGCGAGCCGGAACACTCGACCTCACCCCTACCGTCTCGCCTCTGAGCCCGCTGCGCTGAATCATGAATATTTCCACCGGCGTGCTATATACATATAATACGTTCCGTTGCGTCACCGTCTCACGGAGTCGCCGCCATAATTCCTATTAGCCTGATTATGCTTGTTGGCGGTCACTGGCTCTCACGAGCGATCCGTTCGAGCGTGCACTGCCCCTTCCTCATTTCGCTACACTTATTTTGTTTTCCCTCCCTCGGCACGCTTGTATTTATCGTTGCTTTCTCGACTTTCTCTTTTTCTTCTTTTTTGTTGACCGCCCATCCGCCTTTCTCACTTCACCTTCTACTTTTCTTTCTCCTTCTTTTTCCTCTTCTGCGCATCTCTTCCCTCGTTTTCATTCGACGCAGCGCCGGACTTTGGCTCGATGAATATTGCATCGACGCTATTTGGCGAAGCTTTCCTTTTCGCTGCAACCTCACCCCACATACTCTCTCTCTTACTGCTTCTGCCACGCAGTCACCGAGGAAAAGGCAGAGACGAGAGCGGAGCGCGAAATGAATCCAACACGGCGGGGCGTGATTTATGGCCCGCAGCGGCGACTGAAGTGTACGCGACCGACCATAGATCACCATCGCGCGCGAGCGCGCGCACCTGATTCAAAATACGGCACGCCGAACCCCGGGTCCCCCCCCTTACCCCCAACCCCGTGCCTTCCGCAGCCACCGTCGTCTCCGAACGCGCGGCCAAAAGGTAGAAAAGCGCGCCAGAACCCGGCGAACGGTTGAATAAAAGCCCCGAAGCATCGCTGCTGGGCTGTGCTGCCGCGAAGTGCTGCCACTGCCGACGGGATTCGAAATAAATGCCGGCCCGTCCGGCTGGCGTCGCCTGCGCGCCGTGTTCTGGGACCGCGCGGTCGTAAACAGTACTGGCGCTGTCTCCGAGCCTGTTAAAGCAGCAGATCGGTGTCCGAACGCCGCGCACTCGCCATGAATGCGGCCGTCCGCGCCAGTGAATTATGGAACTTCGCTTTTCGTTCAGCTCTCTATCCCTCTCTCTTCTCTCTCTCTTCCACACTCTTCTGGGTTTCTCGCTTTTCTTTTTTTCTTGCTTTCCTCTTTCCATTACATTGCTTTATCTCTCTCTCTGTCTACCTTCCTCTCGATTCTTTCTTTTTTATTACGCAGACCTCGCAAGCGCAGTATGTGTAGCCACGTGTTGAAGCTTCGTTGTGTCAGGCCGAGGAGTCCTTGCGCTAAGCCTTGTGAGAAGAACGTTGCAGACGAGCTTGCAAGGCGTGACGTCACGAAAATGCAACGGCACTGCCGTCGGTTTTAAGCGCGATAAAATGGAAAAGCATGCATCCGTGTTAAATTTAGCGTGCAGCTACGAAGGCAAATGAATCCAATAGAAGCTTCTCAAAAGAGAAAGCTTCGTGGTTGTGGTAAAAGAAATAAGCCTTGCCATGGCCGCCTTTTATCTTAATTATCGTTGCATGGTTTATAATACAACTGTATTTTGACTTGGGAATAGAGCCAAACGGATTAGCCGAGGTACGCTCTACCTCGATCTCCACCGAAACACACGCATAACCGAAAACTTCGTCGCGGGACACTGGGGTCAAACTCCGCATTTCAGGGCAACTAAGATATAAGATTTTAATGAGTTTTCATAATACGAAATGCGTAGCATACAAGGCTGATTAAAGCCTTAGCCATGCAGGAGAGCTGGGCCACCTGGTTAAATACATTTCGGTACAAATTATTCCGGAGCCCTCCACTACGGCGTGCCTCATAATCAGAACTGGTTTTGGCGCGTAAAACCCCAGAAAGAAGAAGAAGAAAATTTACCTGTGCTAAAATCACACAGAGAGATAAAGTGAAACTTTTGAGATCGCGCATAAGAGCCGGGATAAAGTGGGAGGGTGCCCTAGTCCAAGGCCCCTATGATGATCTCAGCGACCTCACGGGCCCGTTGGATTAGGGCCCGGTGGACCTTGGGGAGGCCCGTGGCGGAGGGCATCGTCTCACAGCTCTTTGATGCAGAGGGGGTGCAAGATGAATAGACAGAACGCATCGAGCAAGATGCGTACAGGAAAGAAACACTGTACTTGTACTACAGGCTGAACCAAGTAGTGGTGCAAGGCGAAAGTGCAAAGTCTTTCGCCACAAGTAAGGAGAGCAGGGAAGCTAAGAACGTTGGAACAGTGGTTAACGCAATATAAAATGTGACAGTAGGGTCGGTTGCTTTAGAAAGTATAGGAATTAATAAATCTGAGCTATACTCCATCTCAGAAGTTGTTTGCAGCGCTGCCAGAGGTACGAGGCGTACACAGGTGGAATATCCTTGCGCAGCGGTATATATTTCCAGGCGTAACTGTCTGAATAATGGCGGGATTGGAGAGTTTAGTTTTTGCTTGATGCATGATGCGTTACAGCGATACGTGACATGTTAGGACATTTGCGCATGCGCGTCGTGTACCGCGAATTCAGCAGCCGCTGAGCAGACCACGCGGCGCGAACGGACACACCTCGAGGGGCATTCGGCCGTCCTGTTGGCTAAGGAGCCCTGCGGCTTCCACGGCACGGCAAATGGCTTGTGAGATTTACTATAGTTGGCTGCAAGTACTACATGATAAGATATTTGCCGGCCTCAAAACTACAGGGTGCGCACCTATATACACAGTAGACCGTTCTCACTGTTTGGCATGAACTCGTAAACTCGCTGAAAACGCTACTGCTTTTCTTTTTTTTTTTTTTGCCATTACTCTCGGTACCAGATCGAACGAGGGCACATTCTACTTGTCGCTTCACCAGCTATACTTTATAGACTTAGCTGCTTTACATTACTGATTGGCACAGCGTTGACAAGGCAAATAGTGACTCCCGGCTTGTCTCAGCATACCTAGAGAGCAAGCGAGAAACCTAAAGAGAACAAGTGTTAGCGTTGGATCAAAGCCACGTTTTGAGCTGTGACATTATCTCAAGCAAGTGTAAGCTTAAAATATCTTTGTGGAGCACTGCCCCGCCACTCGACTGAAGAAGAAACACTGTGTTTCAGCAACGCTCCTCGCTGATTTCTACGTCGAGAGGTTGCTTGGCAAACACAGCTTCACTGCAGCGCATTCGAGTAAACGCCGAGATCACGTGCTCGCATGGTTTTCGAACAGGAATCGCAGCGCAATGTAACTGGAGCGTAGTGGGCTCGGTATTGGCCATCCACTTTACTGATATCTGCACTTGCTTACCTTCTGTACACTTTCGTGCACGACGACACAAAGCGCAGTGCCTCGCTAATTGATGTCCTTGGGACGAAAACGAACAGGAGCAAATATTCGTAACAGTACATTAGGCATGTGTCCTGCTGCAGAAAAAGTCCGGAGACGATTAGACACTATGGCAATGCAATGTCAAGATATTCACCTAGCCAGGACAGCAGCGAACGTCCACCTTCCCGAAGCGCTTGAGATTCAAAGCTCATGAGAGCGTTAGCTGGTCGGCGACTGAGATAAGCAAGAGACATTTGAGTACTGCAAAGGGAAAAAGAAAGACGGGAAAGGTAGTGGAGCTGCAGTTGTTACAGGCGTAACCTCACGATAGAGATAGCATTTTTCATGAAGGAGAAAGGATATCATGCATAGAGATAGGCAAAATGTTAGGCCTGCAATAGATGTTGTAAAACCTGATTATCTCAAGCAGGCTGGGTAACTATTTGCGACCAGCCCCATTTCGAAGAGGATGCCATGAAAAATCACTTATTATCGTCATCAGTGAGACCAGATGAATCGCCGAGAGGAGGAAATGCTCTATAACACTGGCTGTCTCTCAAATTTGTTGACGCACTCTCGTATTTGCATTTAGTCCCGATAGAGTATACCTGGCAGGTTTTTACGACGAAAAGCGACCTTAATCGCCCTTTGTATGTATAGGCTACAGGCACAGCAGGGCCATCGTTCCTGCTTATAATCAAAAAACCGCAAGGCTATCGGAGTTGTGCCTACGCACCCCACCCAGCACGTCGCCTGATGGCATTAAGTTCTTTTGGCTTCAGAATACCAAAGTCACTCTGGAGAGATAGCGATCAACTTTTATCGTTAAAACAGCTCATTACCCGAACAGAAGGCCAATAACTATACGACTCGTGAGTCGCAATCATAGGTCGGCAGAATAAACGGAATACACTCAGGCTCACTTAAAAAAAAAAATACATATAATTTTTTGCTAAAAGCTAGAGCTCACGCCCGGACTCAGGCTTACTAATATTCTACTCTGTCGGACTCACTACGACTCTTCTTCTTTCAGGGGTTTTAGGTGCCAAAAGCAGTTTTGATTATGAGGCTCACCGTAGTGGAGGGCTCAAACTCACCCAAATTTTTCTCAGCCGGCCTCATACAGACTGAAACTCACGGGTCGGGCTGAGTCTGAGTGAATCGATTGATGAGTGAGTTTACCGACCTATGTCTGTAATGACGATATAGCGACAGCCGAGGAAGATCACATTTCCCCTCGTGCAAAGTCCCTGGACAGCCCACGTTTCAAGATAAGCCTATTGAAGTTCTATGACCATATTGTTTACACCACTTTAAATTCGATGCGCAAATTATGGTAGCGTTCGTTTCCGGCATTTTTTTCTCTTTTTTTTTTCTTTTTTTTTTTTTTTTTTGCTTCGACGGCTACAACGGAAACCAGGTTTTGTACGAGCCTATATATACGAGACGCGAAACTCAAGTTTCTCGTCCCGTAAATGATGTGCCATTTCAAGGAATAGACAGACATTAGCGAACGGTATTCGGTTTTCTTTGTCGCTCGCACGCTCCATACAGGGACCGCCTAATTGGTGACTCCGCTTGCGAGGCCAGTTCCACTATCGCCCGCAGCAGATGGCAAGCGGCTCACCGAATCGCGCGCTTTGGCAGCCAGTATACACTAGACGTTTCCGTCTTCCCTAAATACCTAAACCAGCTAATCGAGCGCGGAAACCGCTATAAAATCTGACATCATCCAGCGACTATAGTCCAGGCTATGCCAGGCCCGGCTATTCGCCTGCAGTTAACTTCTCGACTGCGGGCCCGGCCTCGCGACGTCGAAGGAAAGGCGGCCGAGCGCTGCCAAAGTTGTTCCGCACTGGCACGTCGTCCGTGCCTGGAGATCGTCCGATTGCTGAGCGCGGCAAAAAGAGAGAAAGAAAGAAAAGAAAACCGCGCCGCGACCTCCTCCACTCGGCAGCGCTGGCGCGCGCCAGACGTGGCAGGGCACGCGCCGGCGGTTTCCCTATTAGCGGCGCTTATCTGCGCTCTTTTTTGGCTCTGACTGCTGGCGGACCCTTCCGAATTCGCCGCCGCTGGCACCCCCACGTCGTAGCGCTCCCTCGCACTCCAGCACATCGGGCGGCGGCAGCGGCGGCCGCCGCGTCTGTTGTCAAATTAATCGGGGGGTAATCACGTTACCGCACGGTGCGTGACGACGCCTCGCTCACGCGGCGGCGGCGGCAGGGCAGCTATGACGCCGACTCGGTGGATGCCTGACAGCGCAGCGCGGCGCGCATGAATAAAGAATGGCATCTCCCCCCCCTCATCTCTCACTCCCCCTTCGTGTCTTTCTTTCTCTTCGTTTCTTCTTGCCCACTGGGCGCCGCTGCGCCACAAACAAAACGCAGTGTGCGCGCGACTAACCAAGAAACAGCCTGTGTGTGTGCGTGCGCGCGCGTGCGTGCGTGAGTGTGTGTGTGTTTGTGTGTCTGTACGGGTGTGTGTGTGTGTGTGTGTGTGTGTGTGTGTGTGTGTGTGTGTGTGTGTGTGTGTGTGTGTGTGTGTGTGTGTGTGTGTGTGTGTGTGTAGGGGTGCGTGCGTGCGAACGCTTCAAAAAAAAAAAAAAGAGTGTGTGCGCTCCTGCCTGCATGTATACGCCTGCGCACTCGGCTTCGCCACTAGTCATCATTTTGTTTTCTTTATTATTTTTACTATTATTATTGCGGCGAAACCTCCTCCTCCTCCTCCTTGCTGGTGGTCGGGCTGGCACCGCGCTCCGCTTGCGCGCTGCCGATTCGACGTTCTCGCGCGACCGACGAGGGGCCGAAACAGTGCGCGCGGATGCGAGAACAGACGCGCGGTCTCGGCCCTGGAAGCTCGGTGTGTAGCAGTGCTTGCTGTGTGCGTTCGTGTGCGTGGGTCTCTGCGGTCGATGCTGCGGCTTCTATACCTCCCCCTCCGCTGCAGGCGTTTCGAGTGAGGCACCTGCCCCAAGGTGTGCTCAGAGCTGGACACGCACTGCTGAAACTCGTCGGTCACGCAGCAGCTGCGCGCCCATACACTTGCGCCCGTGCGCAAGGTTGGGATATATACGGGGGTGAAGTGCCTTGAGCGGCGCCTCACATCATAGTGCCCTGAGTGGCTAGCGGCACAAGGCAGCGCAACGAAAATTAGAAGAAAAAAAAAACTAAGAAAGCAAAGAAATTGAGACACTTACTCGCCTACAGTTATCTCTTCTCTCTCTCTCTCTCTCTCTCTCTCTTTTTTTTTTTCCTCCTGTATTTTCTATATGCAGGTTGCTCTCGTGGACTTGCCTTTTCACTTTTCTGTATATTTCCATTTCTTTTTTAATCGTTTCGTTTCTTTACCGGCTCGTTTTCTGGCCTCGGAATGCACTACACTATAAAGAGGGTTTATGCAATACGTGGCGCTATGTAAGAGCTTACACTGCAGGTAAAAGCGCGTCGAGCACGTTTCGGCGAGATTTGCGGTCCGACTGGCCGGCAAGATTTGTGAGCGCGGCTGTGGCGCGCGCGATCTGCAGGCTGTTTCCAGAGAGCTTGGTGGGAAAAAAATATATATAAATTTTTTTACCGGCGCCATTTATCACAGAGCCACGAGTGAATGCAGCGTGCGCTTTTTCGAAATCATACTTTTCGTATGAGCGGCACAAACCACTGAAACCGCGTTTTCCACGTTTTTATTGTTTTGTTTTGTTTTTTCGTTCTAGATTTTTTTTTCCTTAGGTTAGGGTGGTGGGAGGGGGATAAAGAGGGAGTGGACTGTTACTTCGTCTATTACTCGGTTTGTGATGACTGCGCCGTAATCAAGATTGAACGCAGCTGATTTTGGCCGTAACTTATACGGATGCCGAAGAGCAATATTAAGTTAGCTCGGTAAACTGCACTTTCGGCTTAGATGAAAAGGTAACCCTTAACGGGAGATGAAACATGGTGCGCGAGAAAAGATGTGAAAGCTAGAAACAGGGGGCGACGACATCGTGAAAGTGGCGCACCACTCCCCTTTCCGCCATTTACTTCGGCATCATTTGGCCTAATGCGGTTGATGGGTAAATAAGAGTTAAGTTGTTATTCCAAAATGAACTTGGGCTGAAGCTCGCAAGCTTTACAAACTTCTTTTCGAGTAGAAAAGGAACTCAAGTACGCAAAACTCCCACGGTAACCGCCACGTCACGATGACGTCACAGGCGCTGAGGTAACGGTGAGGAGAAATCAGAGAAAGAGAAGTTCTGTGTATCCTTTCTCCTTTATTAAAGAGAATTTTACCACCGCTACAAATGCAGACGGCGTTTCTTCGAGAGTGATTATCGTCTAGTTTCATTTATTGTTTCCCATTATAGCGAATCTTTAAGGCGACAAACACGTGTTACGGAGTTTGTGACGTGCGTGACACATCCTCGGAGATTTTGTGGCTTCTGCGCATGCATTTCGGATACAACTCGTACACAATGCGCTAATTCATCGTAGATAGTGCGCCATACGACACGCCCTTGAGCTTTCAACCTAGCAGTTATTCTCCTCGTTCCTTTCTCGAAAAAGCCGAGTGCCGTCGCTGTCTTGTTGACAGTCATGATTCGAGTGGATTGGATTGGATATAGTACAACGCGCCTCCTGGACAGCAGGTCTGTGCACTCTCCTTTATGACGTAATGCTACTTGGACCGAGGTTTTAATTGCCAAGCCCGGCGTGACGAAAGCTGCGACGTCAAAATCACCGCAGCTTACTCGAGAGCGTCCCTACTAGATTCTATGGCAGTTGGTCAAGGTAGCAATGACGTCATGGATTGAACTGCACCGACCCCGTGTTGTCTAGGAGAGAGAGAGAGAGAGAGACAGAAAGGAAAGGAAAAAGAAGGAGGTTAGCCAGTGTAAGTACCGGCTGGCTACCCAGTGCTGGGGAAATGGATAAAGGGAATAAACGATGATAGAAGAAACAAATAAAAATTCAAAGCAAGAAAAATTCATACAATAACGCAATGCTAGTGCTACAACGTTCAAAGTCGGTCGCACAATTCACAAGCCCTTAAGAACTTCATCAGAGCCCTTAAAGGGAAGCTGAAGAGGTTTTCAAATTTGAAGATTTACAGAGGTTTGGAAGGCTGACACAGTACAATTAAACTCCTGCAATTATTTTCTCGGTTATGCTCGTAGCAGCGCCGAAATCGCAGTTTAAATTTTCGTTGAAGCTCCGCCCCCTTCGCGCGCAGAGTGCAGCGGCGAAAGACCGCGCGCGAGGATGACGTCAAAAGCTTCGCCTTTAAGAGTAGAACGCGATAGCGTTCGCATCGCATCGTTCGCATACGGCAAGTAGGCTTCATTCACTACAACACTGAACGTGGGAAAGCCAGCTTGCAAAAACCAAGCTTACACCGATCCCTTAAAGCCTGCGTCACTTTTAACTGAAATGCATTGCAGGAAAGACGTTCTTCCAGGGGCAATATAAGTGGTTTTATATGAAAATGTGAAAGCCCTAGCACCTTTTTTGTTATTTTATTAATTGTTTGCTATTTCCCCGACGCGCACAGGTCTGGTAGAAATGCTGGAAAAGGGGTTTATGTTTGAGTTTCCTCGCGGCAGAATTAGGTTCTCTCGTACATTCAAATTTCAATCCGACGCTGATTGGTAAACAATCCGGCGGCGAATCCGACGCCGAATGGTAAAGTCGTACGTTACCATTTTTCTGACGGATTTCACTGTGATAAATTCAATTTTTGTTCACCAAAACCTTGCACCATGTGGAGGGCCTGCGCAGTCGATGTGGTTGGAGGATTTTCTCCGCCAGCCGCGATCACACGCCGGTTGCCGACGCCGGATTTTCGAATGTCGAAAGTCATGTTTCTGAAAATTATTATTGCTAATTTTTCAGGAAGACGATATACTACCCCACCTGGAGCAATAATGTGTTCAAGATGGCAATTAACGACTCGCTCGTTTCGCCGCAGCATTGGAGTTGGTGTCGTGGGTGAATTATGAAAGACAAGGAGATAATATATTGGATGGAGAAAGCCATAAGTCCACTGACTTGAACTGCAACGTTTCAAGAACGCGGCGCTATACTAAATGGTGTGAGTTGGAGTAATTTAAGGCCGGGTGAAGAAAGAGGCTTACACAGAAGCTACGGCGGAATCGACTCTGGATCGAGCCAGAGCGCTCCGAAAGGGCCAAAGTGAAGACAATCGAAGCCCTTGCAGAAGCAGGGAGAGCAGTGATGCGAGCGCAAACAACTTCAATGTAAAACTGCGTTTCGGTCTAAATGACTCAAGGCTGCAAAGTCGGGGCCTGCCGTTCTCGCTTTTTCTGTCCTATTAAGCCCGCAATGTTTAATGTGGGAGCTTATACGAATCGGTAAATTTCGGGTGCTTCGTTAGGAAAACGAAGGACTTAGGCTTAAGTTACTTGTGCATGGATACACGTACAGCACTGCGGTTACTAGTAAGGCGCTCCTTCGCGCTCTTCGGCCTCTTATTTCTTCTGTTGGTCTTAGCCTTGCCCCGCTTACCCTTCCTAAGTTACGAGTGTCTTACTTTTTTTTTCTGGTCTCGTATTTAGACATAACCATTCGTTCAAAATCACATATTCCGAAGCTTAACCTCAGAACCTTAGGCAGAAGCTGCAGATATAAAACCGGCCGCACTTACCGCTGTCTGGGACAGCAGTAGTCGAGCGGCTTCGATTCGCTCTGATCAAGGTTTGCGATAATGCGAAAGTCGTAGCTGTGCTTCCATTCTGACAACAGAGTAGTATTCTTTCACCTAATCGAAGGCTAGCTGTTTACTCAGAGGACATACGTCCCTGTGTTTGGTTTTGTGTACATGCGAAGGAGGCCGAGGTTGATGGATTAAAATGCATAAACGCTCGTGCGCTTAGATTTAGGCGCACGTTAAATAACCTCGGGTGGTCGAAATTAATCCTAAATCCCGCACTACGATGTGCCTCATCGTAGTTTTTGACGCGTAAAAGCGCAGAATCGGATCTAGGCCGAGGATGAAGTTGAGACCGCTTTCGGCGACTCTTCGGGAATTTCCTGAATAGAGCCGTCAGTGACAGGTTGCAATGACGAGAAGCTCAAATCAAAATAAAGGTCTATTCATTGATTGATTCGATGAACGAGGAAATAAGCGTACTAGCGTATTGACGTTCCTGTTTGGGCTGCCGAGCGCTCTATGGGGCTGTATGTTTGACGCCAACCAATAGCTTTACTTCAACGGCAGATGATGTGTCACTTTATCTTTTCGCTTTATTTATTTGTGTATTATTGACACTTCTATTTCGTGGCAGTATTTGCCATCCCACGACAATAAGTGGCGCTGCCATGGCACTTGCTTGCACGGTTCTTTTTATAATTTAGCCGACCGTACTTCACTGACAGGTTTTTCAAACGCCGCGTGCACTGACAACTGTGTGTATTCGCTTTTTTTTTTTCATTAATGAAAACAGCACAGTGGTGGTGTCGTGTTCACTTGACCAACCAGTTTTTTACCAATCAGTGCGTACTGTTCTCTCTTATTTATCACTGACCTTTGCTTCATGGGTAATTTTTCTAACGAAGACTTCCTTTTTTTTTCGGGTATAATGACAAGCTTGAAAGAAATGCGTATACGAACTTCATTCTGTTGCGTATACGAACAAATTCGTATATACGAAATGCGTATACGAACAGATTCGTGTTTTGCCCAGTCGAGACATACCTGCAAGACTCCCTGACATTCCCGCAGCTTTAAAAGAGTACGCACGTTCAACATTCAGGCCACATATGCGCACGGAACCCTTGCCCCACGACTTTCCGCTGTCGCGGTCTCGCTCGAATTCCTTTGCTGCCATGACCACCGGTTCAAGGGCGGGCGTTTTTCATTGCACAGCTGAAGTCGCCTCACTTGCGGCACGCTACATGGTACGACGACAGGATGATGAGCTGTAGTGGGCACTTTCATTCGCATCGTTCGCATGAAAGGCTACGGCCACACTCACGCATGTCTTTTCGCCTCCTCGAGGTCGTCGCCAAGTGATTGTCAATGCAAAATTCCGAGGCGCCTTACCTGCTATATAGATAGAAATCAATACATTTTCGTGAAAATGGTGGCGCTTCTTGTTAGGCCTAGCATATAGCAAGGCTGAATTCGAATTCAAATGCATGGAAGTGGATGGCGCATGGGCGCTGCCATGTTATTGCGGTGTGTAGCTATATACTCACGCCATTCAAATCCTGCAGCGCTAAATTCACTGCATTGCGCCTGCCTCGTGTTCTCTCCGAGAACCAAGCGAGCTCCGGAACGTTGCGTCCGCAACCTAGGCACCACCTTCTTCATTTCTTCTCTATGTCAAGCCTCGGAACCCCTGAATAAGTGGAGATGGTCTAACTGAGCTCGCCGTCTAAACCCACAGCCATTCCGATTGATGTGGCTTTCCAGCCTGAAAAAAAAAAGAAGACAAAAAAAGTTGTCGCAGTTTCACCTGGAAGGTGAAGCATCAATTGCGATAGCAAATTTGTAGAGAGCTATACGGAGTAATGATATTAACTTTATCAGCTGTATAAACTTGGACATGCAGCAGCACCGGCAACACGCAGAACTGTTGTCGACGCCGTTGGCGATTTGCCCGCGTTCGCACAAAATGCGTGCGGCGTTGGTGACTGTTGCCGGAGCCTCTGATATAAATAGGCACTTGGTGCCGCAGCTAAACGTCGCCTCCCTTCCCTCCCCCTCCCCCCGCGGCCTTTCGTGCGTCAGAAGAAGGCGCGTTTGCTCTACATATATGGTGATTGTAAAGAAGGAAAGAGACGCCTACTTCTGCAGCCCTTAAGGGAGCACGGCACAGAACGCGCGTTTGTTCTCCGCCGTGCGTTCACTCCTCGTGAAAGCGCGCGTCCCTCGCGCCCTTTCACTCGCACATACAGCGTTCGGCGGCGCGCGGCGACGATTTCATCTCCATTGACGTCATACGGAACCTCACGGCGACGGCGACGGCGACGCCGACGGCAGAAATCTGCTTTTGAGTGTCCATATAATTGCTATCGCAATAAAAATTAAAGCATTAAAACCATCTGGACTGTTACAGTTAAATCGGAAAATTTGCTTCGTCATGAACGTTACCGTGGTAAGTTGAACGTTACCGTTGCCGTGGCCGGTGCATAGCCAACTAGGATGGGCGTGCGCTTCCAAGTTCATAGCTAGTCCCGAAGACGTGACGTGGTCCGTGTGGTTTCCCTGAAAGGCAAGGCGGTAATGCGGTCCGCAAGTGCTTGTAAATGCCTTCGTGACATCTCGGGGCCAGTGTAGATGACGTCTTGGAAGAACCAAAGGGATATTCTTGAGAGTAAGCCACACATTACATGTAAAAATGCTTAGTTGTAGCGCTGCCAGTGTTCTCCCGACTCTTTCATACCGAACAAAACTTGAATGAAACCACGTCATGACATCCTTAAACAGCAATTCACCATACCTAATTCAGTATGAGTATTCTTCAGCATCTTTTTTTTTTAAGTTATGAAATTACTTCATATTTGACTTAGATTGAAGCGCACTGGGCGGACGCGTATCTGTACAGACAACAATGGCGATAGACTTTTGAGGGGTTAAAGTCTGGGCGCTCCTGTTATGATGAATGTCACGTCTTGCTACTGTTGCGCATGCGCGAGAAATACTGTAACATCTTTAAAACGTTTTTTTTTTTGTCCAATAAAAATCATTTGAGATTCAAGCGCTGTCCTGTCTACTTCCTGTCTGTGTCCGTGTCTTCAGTACGCTTTAATCTAGTCAAATATACGAACGTCGACCAACTAGCCCAGCTCGCCATCTTGTTGTAAGAAATTAGTCTCTGCGATACACAAGATACTCAGAAAGCACCTCGGGTTATTTATTTATTTATTTATTTATTTATTTATTTATTTATTTATTTATTTATTTATTTATTTATTTATTTATTTATTTATTTATTTATTTATTTATTTATTTATTTATTTATTTAGAGTAGATGCAGAATCCATCGATAAAACAACTTCGATATTATCCTGCGGAATTTCCTGTAGCAGCCCAATACAAAAGCAGAAAAAGTTATGACGGAGATAAGTCTCCTTGTCGAAACGTCGACTCCGCACAGAAGCTCCCTTAGTTCGCCCATTGGTCATCAAATTATTCAAGCTGCAGCGGCATTCCCGAGCGATCGCATTTGGCGATATCACTCTCAGGGGATGCTTACTGGCTAAGTCAACGAGCATAACTCTTGTCGCTCCAGTGAGGCGTCGCACCAGAGACCACATCACTCAAAAGTGAAAGCGTCACCGGAACGGACCAAATCGATAACGCGACCTCGGTATTCGGCAAATAAAGGGGATATAAAAAAAATTAAGCAAGTGTTACACGTTTGTAAAACGTAAAGGTGAAAGCCTGATTGTACTCTTGGCACATTTCTTGCCACGCTTAAGATACGTTTATGAAGAGTTGTGGCAACTGTGTGCCAAGTGTGCAGTCATCAGGCTTTCGCCTTTACGTTTGATAAACATTTTGTACCATCTCCGTTGAAGGTTCGTCCATCGGAGCGCAGGACAGATCTTACCGAAATCGCCGCACCTGGTGGGGGGGGGGGGGGGGGGGGGGGGGGAGGGCGGTAGCAGAGCCAGGACACAATGCTGGCATGATGATCGGCATCGAGCCAGCTGTGGAAGAAGACGACAACAACCGCGCGAGCAGTGGCACGAGCGCGTCTCTGTGACGTGTGCAATCACGCACGCACAAGACACACCTTTAGTAAGCCAGAACCGTGGAGCAGCTATGGCTTCAGGGAAGCGTGTTCGTGTCGCGCCCCGGAGGCCCGTCATCGATTCCCACCCAAACCTAAACGTACGAAATTGTCTTTTCAAAGCCACTAATTCGTTTTGCTTACGGGAATCCTCCCTGAGAAATGTGACGTCAGTCCGAGCATTTGTTGACGTGACTTCACTCTTTGCGGCGTCGACCATTTTTCGTAATGGCGCAGTTTCGCCAAGGTCACCACCGAGGGCACCACAAACATAGACCCTTAAGGCTTTCACCTTAATAAGGGTGTATACCACGCCATCATAATCGCTACTGAAGTGCGCCTATCGTTGCATTATAACTAGGACAAAAATTCATACCGCCTCTTCACTTCTGGTCGAAGCTCTCTAAAACGACCAGCCGCCGATGCCATAAGTAAGCTTCCTTACCGTTTGTTTAGGACTCCTTCGATGAACTGACTGACTGAGTGGATTGGTTGAATGACTGATTGACTGATTCCTCCCCAACGTTAAATTGTTAAATGGCTCGATGATCATACTAGCTAACACGGTACATTTCAGTATGAATCAGTTAGCTACCAAACGTGTTGCAGTCACTTTAAAAATTAAAGGAAAGGCACAATATATGTACTGCATTCCTCAAAGTTTGGCGGAATAGAATGCAGAAAACGGTCCTCTAGTATTCGCAAGATTTCACATACATCTCCACTTGTCAGAGAGTCACTCTAAGCAACAGAAAAAGAGAGGAAAAAAATTGTGCAGAACCGTCGACAATGATTGTGAATGTAAGCGAAAAATCGAGCGATTCTACAAACCTATTCCCTTTATTAAGGAGCGATGGGCTTGAATACGTATATTTATTGCAGCGAGAATATTTAGGTATTGTTTGTCTGATTGCTTAGTTTTACAAAGAACCGAGCCGTTAACAATCCGTAGCCGTAGTATAGGTGGCTACACATATAAGCCGACTTGTCATACGTGTGTCGTGGAAGGCGACTGCCGTCCTCCTCTCCCGCTGCTAGAGCCCTCTCCCGCAACCACCACACGGGGAGACGGAGGTGGGAGGAGAGCGGCTGTCCTTCCTGAGCGCTCCACCGCAGCATCTAAACCTTCAGACGCCCTAAAGCTCTTTCGCGAGAGCACGTGCCTCCAAAAGACATTCGGCGATGAACTCGGTTGCGCGAAAGCACGTGCGTGCTTTCCATAGGCGCCTTTGTATCGGCGGTGAAAGTCCGACAACCACGAAAACGGGCGAAAGAGCCCTAACAAGCTCTAAACACCAGTTAAAAAATTCCCCTGTATTGTGCTCCGCTTCCAACCGCCCGTGGGTAGTACGCGAAGCATTCAATAGTTCCAACAGGCTTCTTTTCTTTTTAGATTCTTTCCGTTTGCCTGCATGAATGAAAGCAAATGGTTTATTTAAGTGGGATGTTAATGCTGTTAACGGAAATTGCGGAAAATTTTGAATTTCGCGCAGTATAGGACCTAAGGCACCCGCGTAGCGCCCATCTGTGTCATCATAATACATCGTGTGAACCATAGCATGTGCTCAGATAAGGGCAGGATAAAAGTTCCACGCACAGCTCTACAACTTTAATAACGACTTTCATAGCCTCTAGCAGAAGGCAGCAAATATAGATACGTGGACAGTAAACATCATAAGCACTCTGCTATAAGATATGCTATACACATATCATTTAACGAGCGTACAGTGGAATGTATTGTTTTCTATGTACCGCAAAATTTCCGTTTGTAGCGGTATTTTTCTTTTCATTCTTTCTTTTTTCTCTTTTTTTTGTGCGAGAGCCTTACGTTGCTTTCATAGCACACCCTTAAGGTCTCGAGTTTTTATCTAGGCAGTGAATAGGGCGCGCCCTACTTCGTTACACTGCTATAAAGTTCGTAACAGATAGAGAAGCCGCCTTCTTTTATTTTTGCCGCGTGATTACGTGTTCGCTTTCTCCTTAAACTTATACGTTCCACGCGCCATCGCGACGTTTTTTGTCTGACATATCACCGACGACACAAAGCTATTATTCTTTTCCTATAGCACCGACTAGAGTAATCACAACTACGTCTTCCTCCACCGGGCACAGTATACGGACTTGCGGCTGCTGCGGCGGCCGCTTGCTTCATCAACGTCATTAGGGAGCGCGCGAATAGCGTTGAGGCGGAGATAACAGACGGAAGGGCCGCAGCTCCGCGCGATTGCACCTCCCTCTATCGGTTTCTGTGGCCGCAGCCGTTGGCGTTTTCTCATTGTCTTCCGGTTAAACCTTTTATTTGCGTCTATCGCTCTTTTGTCTTCCTTGGCGAGCCTGACCGCCGGGCTAGACTCGCCTGCTTGTTATCACTCCTAGACGGCGGCGCATTCCTTTCTTCCTGCCGGCGGCCCCATCGTGCCGCGCGGGGCGATATTTGTCGGCCGTCGTCTGTCCGGGCATCGCAACACGAGTGGACACCGTCCGAACAAATTGTGCCGGCACGCCACCTCCTTTGTTCTCGGCGCTGCTGTATCTCGCGCGTCGTTTCCGTTTATCTCTGACGGTAGCCGGTGTGTAGGAGGAGGGCGTAGTGGGCAAAAAAAGACGAGGGATGGCAGGAGCGGGAGAAGGCAGGGGAGGAGGTGCTCTCTAGCAAGAGATATCGCCGTTAAAACGGAAAACAATGGCAGTCCTGACTCACAGCACGCGTGGAAACGTTTGGCACACCACAGCTCAACCTCCCCCTCCTGCCATTTCCACCTCAGCCCACCACGTTTCTTGCGTTGGTTGGCGTAATTTCCACCCTTCAACTGCGTGACTGCTTGCAGCTGTTTCTCCGTGCATTGTTTCTTTTTCTTTTTTCCCCTTTGGTAAACGAGATTTTTGGATCATATGCATGCTTGACCCGCTATTCGGGTGCGCTTCCTTCATGCATATCGTCTGTTCTCCGTACGTATGCATTTCTGTATGTATGTATGTATGTATGTATGTATGTATGTATGTATGTATGTATGTATGTATGTATGTATGTATGTATGTATGTATGTATGTATGTATGTATGTATGTATGTATGTATGTATGTATGTATGTATGTATGTATGTATGTATGTGTATGTATGTATGTGTGTGTATGTAGGTGTGTATGTACGAATGTATGTTCTCTCTGTGTGTGTGTGCGCGCGTGCGTGCGTTGTTCACCATTGTATGAACATCTATGCGCGGAAACTTTCCGGCAGCTCCAAATGCGGTGTTTTATGTGTCGCACTTGTTGTATCTTGTTGAGTCATATTGTTATTCAGGACTCAGATAGCTTTGTCCAGCGTCCGTACCTTGCTATCTCTCTGATGCTCGCGCACATTTTCGGCTGAAAAAAAAAAGCCAGAATACCAAAACGAGAAAAAAAAAAGAACATTTTTCAGTTATCGCGTTTTTGGAAGCTTTAAGTTGCTTATTTTATCTACGTGCACAAGCTATATTCGAAATTCACTGCGGTGGCTCTGCGTCTACGGCGTTCTGCTGCTGATCCCGAGGTCGCTGGTTCGATTCCTGGTGAACTCCCGGTGGAACAAGTTGGACGGACGCCACGCTGACGCACCGATCCCGCGCGCCCTCAATTTTGGCTGCTTCCGCTGTATCCTTTGTTCGCTTGCACCTGTAGTAGATGTATGCATGATATTGCACGCGTCGAATTTTGCTTTGCATCCGCAAGCGCAACAGTGGGCCGCCAAGTTCGAAAAGAACAAGTGCTCCGGATTCTTCACCCTGCGCGTGCCATGCCGTAGTGCGGTGGTAGGCATGCTAGCTGTTTGTCCATGTTCGTTCAGTCGTCTCTGATTTTTTTTTCCTTCGCGCTTCAAGTCTACTGGTGGTGAAACACTAACTAACCAGCTCTCAAACCTTGTTTGTTCTCGGCAAAGAAACCCTGTGGACGCCCATTCAACTTCGATGGACAGCGCGGCAGCTTGAAGATTCATACATGCGTGCTCGACCGCACTGGCATCTTAGAGAAGGAAGAAAAACAGCATTTCGTGTTCGCGAGGCGCTCTCGCTAGACTCGACCTTTCCAGCCATGTGGCGTGACGCACGCGAAGACAGAAACAGCCGCAAAGAGCGTCGGGTCAAGGAAGCGAAGTAGATGGAGGTGAGTCTCCGACCGGGCGTCCGAGAAAAAAAAAATGAAAATAAAGCGGATAGGTAAGTCGTGGGTAGCGCACGCAAGCGTCGTGTATTGAAAACGATGCGAAGCAGGCCTTATACAGGAAATATAGGGCGAACGCTCTCATAGTTTGGAGAGTTCCAGTATATTGCGTGCGTGCTGAGCTCCCACACCGGAATAAAACTGCGGCTTTATATAGCGCGCATTAGCGGATGCTGTCAATGGCGAGATTTGTTACACACACAGTGCGCGAAAGGCCCTCGTGCTCTGTTCTTGAGAGCGTGCGAATGTTCTATAGCTATACTTCCTCATGCACTGAAGCCGGATTACCGACCGTATATATACTATATATGTAAGCGGTTTGAAGAATGGAACTCTGTTCATCACGGCAGGTTAAAAGTATGCATATGTTCTTTCTAACTCTGAGTGCACGGTGATGCACGCCAAGGTAACGCCCCAAAATGAGAATCACTTATAAAGATGATGACGTCTAAAACGTGTTGCGTACATCTCAAGATATCTTGATTGGACTTGGGCTGCAAAATTTATTTATATCTGCCAAGTGTTTCAAAAAAAAAAGAAGGCAAGAGGAAACCGACTTTATTAGTGGTCAGATGGAGGCCCTAAAGATATTCATCGAAGAATTTCAAGATATAACTCTGGGCCCGAATTCACAAAACCTTCTTACGCTAGAATTCTTCGTAAGAAAAAATAATCTCAGCCAACCTGGATGCAAGACATATTATTATCTAAGGCGGCCAGCCAATGGCAAAGAGCATTTACGAAATAAAAACTTTGTGAATCTGGCCCTTGTATCTTTGCCGAGACGCGAGTATGTCGTCATCACAGTGGGTTGGCTATCTGATTTTTGATGCTTATGATAGCAATGATTTTCGCTGAGCGAATTCTCGAAGCGGCTCGTATTCTGCATACGAAATCTCACGCGAAACGGTCGATGTTGTTCTCGTAGATCACGTAGTTTTGAGAATTCTGGAGTGGAGTTCCTGTTCGTGGCCACAATAAAGCCCAAAGAAAAAAAAATCAAGATCCTTCACGTCGGCGGCTGCTGCTGCCGTATGTGTTTTCAGTGACGCTAAAGGTGCGAGTAATGCATTTAAACTATGTCTTGCACCGTCACGATTACCTGGCTCCTGAAGGAGCCTCAATGGAAGTCGCGGCATCCTCAAACGCACGCATTCCATGAGCTGCGCTGTTTTCGCTGGGACAAGTTTGGATCAATCTGACGGCTTCAAGCTAAAAAAAAAATGTCCTGGGTGGAGTTGACCAGTCTGCTGCTCTCACTACTTTCTCCTATCATCGCTGAAGCATGTAAATATATAGGCTGGTAATCGTCTCAGTTGAAGCCCACGTAATCAGCACGACGTCTCAAAAGAGACGTCGTGCAGTAGAGACGTCGAACAGCAAAACAGACGTCAAAGAGCACGTCAAAACAGACGTCAAAAGAGACGTCGAACAGCAAAGCGTACAGCCTTAATTTACAATGTTCCTCTCATTTCACGTGTGTTTCTGTCATAAGTGGAAAACGTTTTCGCAAATATTTCCCGCTTGCCTAAACGAAACGGAGTTTCACATACTGTCGCAAAATAAAAGGAACGGTGTTTCATCTATTGGAACTTTTCATATTTAAATTCACATAACAATAGATATGAAGAAGTTTGTCCCAATGAAATAGGCACTGTTATGTTCCAATGAAATAGACAACTGAAACTGTCTTTAAGTATGTGGGACGTTGTTCCAAATGTTTAACCGTGTTTCTCAATACAGGCGTCTAGAAGAATGTTCTAGATTAACAGTTACAGGAGGTACGTGCAACGCTTTTCCGGATAACAGTGATTATGTTATTAGAACTTACTTTCCCACATTCATTCTTTTTTTTTCGGTGATCAGTTTCGCTCGAAGGACGAAGCCGTGAAATCGTGAGCAAGGTGTTGTTATGTAACAGTGTATATCGTAGCGCTCATCGCTGCTCAGACGGTGGCTGTGTTCCAATACTCGCCTTAGACGGCAAAGTAGACGGCTAAGCGGACAGCGGCCATCTTAAGTCTCGTTCCATTTCTCACGAAGACGTCAAAGTAGGCAGCCTCGCGAAGACAGCATCGAAGTCAAGAACGATGCAGGCTACTTTCCTGTCTAAACAAGATGGCGACTGTGCAAGATGCTTGGAAACTCGACGGGAAGGTCGTCTGCGCACACGGAAACGTAGACACGCTTTTCTATATCCTTAATGTAAGTCACATCGTGTTTTTCATAGGTTCGCAGGCGAAGATACTTAGCATAAAAAAATAATGCGTGCTTTTCTCAACTTTCTTTTTGTCGTCGCGAGGTGACGTCACGTTGAAGAAGCGCCTTCCAGACGGCTCGAAACGCGTTCCCTTACCTGGCCTCGAAGCTGTGTCGGCTGTCTCCTTAGCTGTCTACGTAGACTCTCACCGAAGCTGGCCAGGATTCGAACACACCCGGTATTCAAAGAATTGGTGGTGTCCAAGTCTACGCATAATAGGGTGGTACCCTGTGGATTTACAATGCGGATCTTATTGCTTGCTAGCAATAGGCTGTGCTTGTCGCTAGCAACCAGCGAATGGCTGTGCTTCTGCTGGTTGAATGCGGCGAAAGCGATTTCGGGAGCCCTAAACCTGTCATAGACGTCGCGTTTTGGACACCACCTATACGCAGGGGCAACACTGTTGGCGGGGTGCTGTTAGGCGTCTCACAACGCTGGCGTGATGGGGATCGTCACCACGTGCTTTGCAAGGAGTCGCACCTCCTCAATGGTGCCCAAGATGAGACAGAAGAAAGAAATCACCAGCCCTCTCCCTGTCGAGAAAATGGAGGTGAGCGAAGCTCGTCGTGTGCGTACCTGACCTACTACTTTTCCTTCCCATTCGTACTATTTGTCGTTCCGTTTCCTAATACATTTCCTTCTCTTTCGTGCAACTTTTCCTTCCGTTACGTTGTACGATTCTCTGCTCGGCGCTGTTGTCGCTTGCGTTCGATGTCTCGAGTTTGCTCGGCGGCGTGGTTAGCAGCCTTCGCCCGCAATTGCTGCTTGCGATTCTCCGAAATTAAATTGCTTTAAAACTAAATCTGCCCGCCACGTAAGACAATGAATGGTTCATACCACCTTAATCAATGGCTCATGCCCCCGTAAATGCGGCCTCCCCATTGCGACGACAGAAGAGAAGTCAACGCTGGAATGATGAGTGGCAATGGCGTCAGCTGTGGCAGAAGATGATGACGACGAACGTGAGAGCAGTGGCACGAACACGAGCACAACGCGAGGGGTGCCAACGAGCCAGCTGCGGAAGAAGACGACGATGCTCGAGCCAATGCTGATGAAGATAACGCGTACGCGTACACCGACCCCGGCACAAGTGAGCCTATAAAGCTTGGCTTAAAATCCTCAGCGTTTGTAGCATGACGTGTACTGTCCGTTCTGCTATGGACTACAGTTTGCTACGGACACAGCTGCACAGCAGAAACGCAGAAACACTCGTATTTGTGCGCACGACGCTGGTGCCAGCAATGGGAGGCAGAACGCTGCTCGCGCTTCGCAGCCGAGTCGATTTAGCGAAGAAATATCGGAATACGTCACCGACGTCCAATCCTGCGAACAATTTGATGTTGCTCAAGAGCCACGTCGATTGAAGAAAATGGACCCAGGAAATGCTCACGAGATATTTTAACGGCGTAGCTGTTTAAGCTCGAGGTTCGGCTACAAATCGTTCGCAGAAACTCCACCGAGCTTTGACGTCACTGCGTCGCCTAGCAACCACTTGACACAGCTCCAGCTGGCTCGCGCTGCGCCTAGCTCTGACGTCACTATGCGTCGCCTAGCAACCACCTGGCATGTCTGCGCCCGGCCGCGCCACGCTGCACCGCCGCTTCCCGTACATCGCCAAGCTTCCACAGCCATGTAGGCGGAGAAAAAAAAAAGGCATGACGTCACTGCGCGCCGCTTCGTTCGCGGCGTTTGTACAAAGCTCCGTGAAGCCACGACGGCCGCACATTGCCTAGTGTATCTGCGCCGAGCACATCGTTTGCGCCGCCTAAAACATGGGTCGGCCGAAGAAGTACGTAACCCCAGAGGAAGAAGATGCTCGACGGGAAGTCCGTCGCACCGCTGCTCGTGAACGAATGCAACGGCTGCGATCACACCCGGAATACCGTGCTGGTGAATATTCGCCAAAGCGACCGCTAAGAACGAGTGCAAAACTCGGTAAAATCGTAGCATAACATAGTAATACATAGCAAAAACTTAGCAAAACTTCGCAAACCTTGGTCGACCCCCAGCTATGCTATTTCTTCAGCCTTGCAACACTAGTGCAAGCAGCTTACCACGACGGGAGGTAACTCTCATTTGTCGCCTATGGCTTAGAGTAACTTTTACTAACGCGTACTCCTACCTTATCGGAATGGTCACAAGTTCAGATTGTGAAACTTGCGGATGCAAAGAAATGATAGCACATCTTCTGTGTGATTGTCGTCGTTTTAGTGTACAAAGGAAAGTCCTCAGCACCACGCTCGACAAGATAGACAGCCGTCCCCTTACGGAAGCCAGAATTCTTGGTCCCTGGTCCCAGCCGACGTCGGCACGAACTGCTTTAAAAGCGCTAGTACGCTTTAAAAAAAAGAGGACTTATTGAAAAATTATAAATGTGTGAACTGATGCGTTTCTGATTCTTTTTCTTTTCCTTTCTTTTTTTAATCTCTTGTTTTCTAAGAAAATTTTTTCTGCCCTTACCCCATCTCCCTGTGCAGAGTAGCCAACTGGTCACTTAACCTGGTTAACCTCTCTGCCTTTCAACTCTTATTTTCCTTCCTTCCTTCCTTCCTGCCCTCATTTTTTTTCCTTCTTTCTTTTTATAATATGCAGCCGCGAAAATTACTAGAATAGAGTTTTCGCGAAAATTAGATGCAGCCCAGGGTTCTCGTCCCTGAGCTTTTGTCCGGAGCTGTCATCCAGTTCTATAGCAGCCTGTTGCTGGACTTAACGTCGTGGGTTCTATTCACAGCTGCTGCAGCCCCACTCCAATTGTACAGCACAACTAAAGACTACTAGCGCGCTGCAAGCTAGCACCGGAACCAATTTTTGCCGTTCTCGCTTGACGACTTATCTTCCAACGCTCGGCACTTTAGGTTCAGCGTACTAGAAGCAGTACCTATGTTACGAGGGAGACTGTTATGAACGACTCCGAATTAAATTTCGCCCCTTCCAGTTCTGCAATACGCACCAAAATTTTAGAACTGCCTCATAATCAGAACTGGTTTTGGCACGTAAAACCCCAGAAAGACGAAGAAAGTTGAGCTCGTTGGTATTGATTTATCTTGAAAGAAGGGATAGCGTGCGAACATGGATGCAAGAGAAGAGAACCAGACAACAAAAACGCCAAAATTTTTGTTGTCTGGTTCTCTTCTCTTGCGTCCATGTTCGCACGCTATCCCTTCTTTCAAGATGAATCAATACCAACGAGCTCAACTTTCTTCGTCTTTCTGGGGTTTTACGTGCCAAAACCAGTTCTGATTATGAGGCAGTTCTAAAATTTTGGTGCGTATTGCAGAACTGGAAGGGGCGAAATTTAATTCGGAGTCGTTCATAACAGTCTCCCTCGTAACATAGGTACTGCTTCTGTACGCTGAACCTAAAGTGCCGAGCGTTGGAAGATAAGTCGTCAAGCAAGAACGGCAAAAATTGGTTCCGGTGCTAGCTTGCAGCGCGCTAGTAAGCGGCCTATAGCTGCATTGATAGGAGTGGCATGCAGAACAGCTCGTTTGCATAATTTAAATGTATATTAAGGACGCCGTGATGGTAGAACGAATTAAAGGATCCCCACTACAGCGCCGCTTCATAACCCAGGTGTTTCTTCGGGATAGTAAACCCAGTCAATGAAATAATTAATTAATGAGCCAATCAATCAACAGTCAATAATTTGCTGAGTTGGTCGGAGCCGCCGCCGCTCCGAGCTCGTCCGCTACATGAGGTAAACGTTGTTGTGGTCGCCTCGGCGGCAGCCTGAACCACATCAATCAATCAATCAATCAATCAATCAATCAATCAGCTTTTTGTGCCATTCTGCCCTTGCTGCTCCATCGCCGTTGTCCTTATCGGACGAGAATACAGCGCCAACGCTGTCTCCTCCTCACAACTTCCTAAAGGGCACATGCCTGCTTTTGAAATGAAGTTCATAACATTACCACCCGCAACACAGCCGGATTATGCTTTTCGAAGACGCAAGGCAGGGAATTCCCAACGTGCACAATTATGGTCCGTTTATTATTTTTTACGGACGCGCGCACTCTAACGACTCGGGAGCGCAACTTTACGGTCATTATCCTTTAGCGTAATACCATTACCGTCGTAGCCAACGCACCAGCGCCAGCGCTTATCACTATACGGTGTTCATATACGGAGGATTTCAGGTTTGAAAGCAAACCAATAGCGCACAGGCGAGAATCGTGGAAACCCTTCCAGATCACCGGCACAATCGAGGACTCTCTTCTTCAGTATCTCTTCTTTTTTTTTTTGTCGCTTTAATTCGCGCAGCGCTGTCTTTTTTATTACTTTTTTTCCCTCTCTCTCGACGGGAGCCGACACACATTAGCCCGCGATCGGTGGGCATTATCGTGAAAAATGGCCGCACTCCAAGACAGCCGCGCCGCCTCGCGGCTTGCCCGCTAGCACCCATTGTGGAGTGAAGCCGCGGGAAGTCAGTAGTGGCAAGGATATACCGCGAAACATCTTTGATGACCAAAGAAGGGCCCTGCCGTGTTTCAAAACGAAAAAAAAAAGTTGGTGGTAAAGAAGAGCGGCACTCTGCGCCGGTCAAGAAACATTGCTACCGCTGAATATCACGCGTGTAGAATACAAAGAATCGTACAAACAAACAAAACGCAAAAAAAAGAGAAAGCCGAGTAAAAGTGTACAGCGAACAAGAGCCGACGAAAGCAGATATGTGTATTCGCAAGTCGGGTCGAAGCGACGACCCGAAGCAAAGAGAAACGTTGCGCTACCATACTAAGCGAACGTTAATGAGCGCTCCGTGGGCCAATATCGTATCCGGTTACTCAGTCACGGAACATTTGCCGGATCGAGCCCACACTGTCGGAGATGATTAAAGGCAAACAAAAAAGAAACTGGCCTGCAAGTTCAAAAATGAAAGGTAAAAAAAATAAAGATTGATATGTGCGAGGAAGTTTATGAGCGAGTGAGATCGCGAAGCGGGCCAGTCAGACCAAACCGCGCGCGATAGAATCGCCGGGCCGCGGTGTAACATGGCGGTGGCTTTTGAACAACGTCGCGAACTTGGTTGGGAGGGTTCGGTTGTGGTGGGGTTGGGGTGGGGAGGCAATCAAGGCTGATGGACTCAATCCATTATGCATCCCTTCATTGGCGGAAACAAAAGGACCCGACGGCCGCCTCCTCCATCCATTGAAAACGGCCGAGCGAGGCGCGCTTTGAACTTCGGCAGCCAAAGCCGAAGCCCAGGCCGCGAGCAGCCCTGCAGTGCAGCTTCATCCTGAAATGAGTTCCGAGCGCGACTGTGAGATCAGCGGTGGATTACTTTATTATGCTTTCTTCTTTTTGTTTTTGGGTGTGTGTGTGTGTGAGTGTGTAAAGAAAGTGAAAAAAAAATATTGAGCAGGAAGATGCGTGCACTCATGAACAGAAGCGTTCTGAACTGTTATAGAGTTTGTCGCGGTATGATCAACTTTGTTTCAGAATTTTTTTTTTATTCCACCATTCGAATTGCTGGCGATCCACGTACGTGGAAAGGCGTAAATGATGGAATATACTTACAATAAGGGTCATAACATTTTTTTTTATAAACGAGATCGTAAAAACAATCTACTTCCTTGTTTCGGACGTCGTCACGGATTTGCAAGTATTTTGCGTTTCTGACGCACTGCTTTTTGTGCTGGAGCGGCTTGATTTCGCGCTGGAAAGTTGGCGCAATGAAAGCGGCCGTAATGAAAGCGCCACTTTACTCATTTTAAATTTCGCCACTAAGAGAATAAAATGAAAAAAGATGGTTGACAGTGAAGCTAGAATTATTTTATTGTTGGTTATGTGAGAGAGGCTTAACAGTTTAATCTGGCTTCGAAAGCTGTGTGTGGAAGAACTGCTTATGTTTCGAAACACAACACACCGACATTTGTTTTCTTCATCGCGTCGACGCCACAATTTTTTTTAATACAATGGGTACCATTCATTCAAACATTCAAGAAAACCAAGCAAACCAGGAGTACGATTAAATATTGCGGGAGTTTAATGTCTCAAAACTGCAAATATGCCGCAGTCGAGGTCTCTGGAGTAATTTATGGCCACCTGAGGTTCTTTAACGCGCATTCAGAACACAGTGCTTAGGCGTTTCATTGCGATCAATTATGCCGACTCTCGAGGCGCGTTCGCATGCACCGTCGGCGCCGCCGCTGTCGTGTTCGCACAGTAGCTATGCGCATGCGCACATCTGTGGCCCTCATCACCGCTCCTCTCTGGAATTTATGCAAGAGACAGAGCTTCACAATTATGTGTAACATTTCTTTTTGGTGCCGTAAGGCAAACTAGCGCAATAAAAAAAGAAAAACAAAAAATATCACGCGTGGTGTCTTGAAGGTCTCCACAGATGCGCAGTGCATTTGGCTGCTAAAGCGACCAAGCCAAGCGGATACGCTATCTCGATCCGCTCAATTGGCTCTGCCGGAGGCCAGTCTGCTGGTTTCCGCTGCTGGCATCAGCATTGTGCGCGCACACGTTTGCGTTCCTGCTGAGCATTGAGGCATCAGTCTCTCGTTTCCTGGTGTCCTCGCCTTTTCTGCGCTGCTGCTTTATTGTCGAACCAACTAGCCCATCGACTCGTGCTTGCTGGGTAGGATACCACACCGTAGTGCATGCCCTAGTCTGAGCGGAACAGATAGTATAAACGTCAAGCAAAATCTATCTAATCATTCCTTTTGGCGCGGACGAATGCCGGAAGTTTTTTTTTTTTCTCTCTCTCATTTCGTGCAGCGTCGAGCTTCGACGCCATATACAACGCCGCTGGTGGCGCTCCTCCCCAAGCAAGTGTAGGAAGGCTACATGCAAGCTAAAACAGAGCTTGCATGTATAGGCCCCCTAAGCCAGCGTAGCAGCGTTCTCCTTCGGCCCAACGTTACATTTTGATGCCGCTTTCAATGCTTCGGCTTCAGGCGAAATTTGTGGTTCGCCGCAATTTGTGGTTCGTGGTGCGCATCAAGAAACCACCAAGAAAGAAAATAAACTTTCTTGCCGAGGCGGGATTCGAAGCCGCTACCCCCGGTCCCAAAGCGAGCGTCGTAACCCCTAGGCTATACAGCCACGGTTGCAGAGCATGCATTTATGCGAACCATATGATTGCGTTCGAGCGTCGTCGTCGTCGTCTTCGTCCACAGCTGGCGCGTTCGTACGCTTGTGCTCTGCCAGGTGAAGAGGTTTTGCGCGTGATGAGAGCGAGAGAGAGACACATTCACGGAGCGGGTATCCAGGGACGGTATTCTGTAAGAGCCTACAGGCCATCGCCTTCATCACCGGCCTCCTCCATGATCGGATGCTACTTCACCTTCTCTTCCCTTCCTCACATCTTTATCTCCCACTTCCCCTTCCCCTGACGCTGCGCGTGCTCCCTATTGGGCAGCAGAAATAGGCGTCATTTTTATTGCGATAGCAATTATATGGACACTCCAAAGCAGATTTCTGCCGTCGGCGTCGCCGTCACCGTCGCCGTCGCCGTGAAGTTCCGTATGACGTCAATGGAGATGAAATCGTCGCCGCGCGCCGCCGAACGCTGTATGTGCGAGTTAAAGGGCGCGGGGGACGCGCGCTTTCACGGGGAGTGAACGCACGGCGGAGAATAAACGCGCGTTCTGTGCCGTGCTCCCTTAAGGGCTGCAGAAGTAGGCGTCTCTTTCTTCCTTTACCATCACCATATATGTAGAGCAAACGCGCCTTCTTCTGACGCACGAAAGGCCTTGGGGGGGAGCGGGAGGGAAGGGAGGCGACGTTTTTATATGAAGTGCGAAGGTGGTAAAGACTTCCGACGCTGCTCGACGAGTGTCCCATTCTGATCTCGTCAAAAACCTCCGAGCCGCCCCCAAAGGCGCCGGCAACAGTCACCAAAGCCGTGCGCGTTTTGTGCGAACGCGGGCAAAAAGCCGACGGCGTCGACAACAGTTCTGTGTGTTGCCGGTGCTGCTTCATGTCCAAGTTTGTACAACTGATAAAACTACTATCCTAACTCCCTATAGCCAACGCCACCTTGACTAGGACTAGGTGGTGTTGGTATAGCTCTCTACAAATTTGCTATCGCAATTGATGCTTCGCCTTTCGGGTGAAACTGCGACAACGTTTTCTTAATAAACCACTACTACTAAGAGTCCACTTAGTCGACTGTTCATTTCGGCTGTCGCTGATTGGCTGCTGCTTGACGTGCAGGAAGGTGCCAGCCAGTCTCCTTCCTGCACGTCAAGCAGCAGCCAATCAGCGACAGCCTAAATAGGCAGTCCACTAAGTAGACTCTTACAGAATACCTCCCCAGGACCGCGGTGTCGGCATTGGAACGCGATGTCGGTGTTGCAAGCTGCGCTATGCAACGCGCAGTGACGGCCGTAAGTCCGAGACGCGCGAACAGAAATAATCATCATGAGTAGTAAGATGAAAAGTTCGCGCGCACTTAAAAAAATGCTGGGCTACGATTGCCCAGCTTCGCTGTTTCAAGCGTTGCGCGGCCGAGTGCAAGGTTTTTTTTTTTTTTCATTTTTTCTTCATTAGAATATGGCCGCCGTGGCAGGGATTCCAAGCCTTGGCCTCGTGCTCAGCTTCAAGATGTCATAGCCACTGAACCATCACAGCGGTTTAATGAGTGCGATTAAGCGTTACTGTGTGTCTACAGAGGGGTCCACTGTTAAAGACAACACGAGTGCAGAGCATGTCCTGATTTTCCTCTCTCGCAAGAGCGCAATCGCCTACATTTGCAGCAGATAAGTTGTGTGATTGGTAGCTACGGTTCATTTCGGCACATATGTACAGTGCACTGACATTGTTTCTGCGCACGCGTGCAGCTATACAGGGCACCAGCAACGTGTGAGGCGCACATTTGAGTGCTCGCTTTAACAGTGGAGTGCACTGTACATAGCATGTTTGCTAGCGTGACCTTTGGCTTTAACCTTCTGAGACCCCGTGTCCACATCCGTGGGCATAGGCGTTCATCCCTTTCAAATGTACACAGTAAGGAATCACCTGTAGAGTCTGTCGCTTCATTATCACCACTTTCTACACTCAACTGACCACGTCCTAAAATCCTGACCGGCACTTCCACGCCCGCCTGCTCTTCTTCGTCGCTTGACGCGGAAGGCTCGTAACCATACGCGGTAATATTTCCTGCCAAGTTCGAATGGTCCTCGTCTTCAGACATGTACTCATCGCTGGGAGAGGCACCAGAACTCGAATCCATGCTCGCGATGGCGGCGTCGGCGCGCTTCGAATGACCGCGGCCGGCCGGCTGGCTATCCGTCGAGAGTGTCGTGACGTCACGCCTTCCCACTCCCGCGGGTCGGGCGGCGAGGCGCGCGCTCACAAAAACGCCAAAAATAAAGCAATCGGCTCAAAAATAAGCTAAGTGGCTACTTCATTTCGGTGTAATCACACAGTGAGGATTCATTTTCGGCATGTTCGTAAAATTTTCAGATTTCGTGACCGTATCCCTTTAATGTCCTCCAGGTACATTTTTAATGCAAATAGATTGCGCAACTATTTACGGTGAAGAATCGACACAAAGGCTATTTCGTTACATTTATACGTGCTTAGGTTAACTAAAGAGTTCTTACTTTAAGAAAACTCAGAAGGTGGTTACTGCACATTGCTGGATCTATTTAATCAAGCGATGTGTTGTTCATTTTTCTTTCTTTTTTTTTCAGGTTTGCAAGATACTGCTTGGTAATAAGAACTGACGGTAAAAGCCATTCTGTCGCTAGTATTTTTATTCTGTTTCTGGAGTATAATATTTGTTCCGGCCTATCTACAAACTTCAGCCATGCGTCGTGTTGCAATTTTTTTTAAAACCTCCTTGTGTTGCCTCTTTCATGTCCTTACTGTAAATTTAAGCTGTACGCTACAGCAACCGTTAACCAAAAATTTGTCGATGTTCTATGACGATTTCTGTTGTGCATAGCGGAGCCACAGGCCAGCGGACTGAAATTTAGAAAAACAAATTAAAGAACTACACAGCTGTAGTGTGGTAGCAGTTTATTAATCCGGATTTTATGACGTCAACATCAAGAAAATTGCGAACGTCTGTTTACAGCAGCTCACGTGTTTCGCGAGTTTACTGTCTCATTAATATTCGTGTGCATCCGCACAGAAATGACAGACTTCGATTATTGTGGCACTTCTTCTATTACCGAAAAAAATGTATCGTGTTCTGCAAAGCAACAGCGTTGTGAAATGAGCAAAAGTTTTATACGCCAAGCATGTCGGCTAACGTTAAATGGTCGTGTTTATTTATGGGTTCAAATAGCTGTTGAACCATACTGTACCTCAGTAGTCTCACTACTATATAATCGTCTCAAGATGATGAAAATACGAGATCTGCGTCCGGCTTTAGTAAACATGTATGATTGCTTGTTCAGAATGGAAGCAATACAGAATTGGAAGATTAATTTCTTGCGATTTATTTTCATATTACCGGCGTAGCATATTCCGATTGCCCCGAGGCAAAGGTGTTGCGCTACTAGCACGGTCTCGGGTGTTTGCAATTTACGTATTATTCAATATGATCACGTATTCCTAAACCGTCGCGCGCAATCGTCTTAGCAACGAATTTTAAAAAAGCGTCTGATGCCACTACCACGAACCATAGGCAATTTTACGTTATGCTGCGAAATAACTGAATGTCTATAGCGACAGCTCGTTCCTGCGTCTTCAACAGATGCCACGGAGGTTACCCCCTATAGCCTACTCTACGCCTACTCCGTCGATACGCCTACTCTGTCCATTACTGCGTTCTTTTAGAGTTTTTCGACCTCACAGGAATTTCAGGTTTGGCAACCTGGCGATCAGGCAACGCCTTCCGGCTGATGTAGTCCTCGGACAACCCTTGATGTCGATGGCCTTCAGGTTCTTGAGGTTGCAGGCGATCGCCTTTATGCCGTTGTCGCTGATTTCGTGGCAGCGCGAGATCTTCAGTGTGCTCAGACTGCCCAGGCTGCGCGCGATGCGTGCCACGCCCTTGTCGCCAACCATGCAGCCGCTCAGGTTCAGGCTCCGCAACTTCTGCATGCCCTGCACAGTACGCGTATAGTTTGGTAAACGTAAAGGATGGCGAACGTCTGGTACGCTGTGCATATCCCATTCTCTTGTTTCTTTTACTGTGAAGCTAGCTGTTAAGGGAGCGTTCCGCAGTTGTTTTCGGGCGACAGCGGAGTCGATGTCAAATGTAAACGCAACGCAAAGTGTACCGGTGCCCTGAATTTGTTTTAAAACGCAATAATAAATTATGATGGTGTAAAAGTTACCCTGCGTATATCTCGTTCGAATAGACTAAGTGTCTTGAGTGTTTTAGTTTTAACAAGTTATTCCGGCTCCAAGTTGGAGGTCAGCTAGGATACTGTACGGCTGCTGCGGTAAAATTACACTGACTTCTTATTTTGTAACCTGTGGGAGCTGTCACTATAAGAACAGCCATTATCATCGATATTATCAGTGTCGATATTTACCTGCAGCTTTTTTGTTGTTTTCTGGTGTTTCCTTTTCGCTTGAGGTTGTCGGATTCTTTTTAATCATCTAAAATTCTCGAATGCCGACATAAGAACTCTGAGGTTGTTGATAGGCACACTAAGCGTTTCACGTTGACAGAAAAAAAAAGATTGCGGCAGAAGCCATGTTATCATGAATGTCGACTTTAATGCGATTTGAGTTCTAGTGCGATTGAAGTTTCATTTCGAAGAATGAATCCATGTGATCTCATCGTGGTCGCCGCGGTAACATGACTTTGGGGACAGGACGCAAAGACGCCCCTTTACCACAGTCCCTCATTACGTCATTCATCACAGCGAACTCTTCAGGCCTTTGGAACAATTCAAGCCGATGTTTATTATAACATTCCAAGGCATACTGCGGTGCAAACAAACCATTGAGAGAGTGTCTGAGAGAGAGACAGATGTTTTTATTGAAATCTTAGAGAGCCTTGACCGGAGTCATCCGTAGGTGGAGGATTGGGGGTGATGAGTTTACAAGTATAAGGGGCAACCATTTAAAACGTCTTGTTTTGATGCGGACCGGTATTCGAGGAAGTATTAAGAGAGTTTGTTTGTAAATACGTTCGCGATTAATGCACTGTGGTACTAAGCACGCCCGCTTGTGTATACCTATAATGTCACACCAGTTTTATTCCCTCTCGATAAGCCTCTTTGTTGTCTCGTTTCTGGTGTAGCGCGAGAGAGTGTTCGCGATATCAGACTTCGAATGATTCGACAACGTAGCAGTAGTCACTGCCTGTCTGCCTTTCCTGCTAGCTAGCGCACCGTCACACCAATTGAACAATATATATATATATATATATATATATATATATATATATATATATATATATATATATATATATAATTTGGCTGCATGCAACGGTTGAGTATCTGCCATATACGAGCGTAGTGCTTTTCACATAACGCGTACAGTTGTTACTGGCTCCAACCACAGGACAGGAAGAATCCTATATAGATTTGCGTGACGCCATGCATATCACAGGCTTCACGACGTTATAGAGAAGAGCGAAAGCGGTATTCACCTGTGCTATGTAGCGGGCGCCAGCATCGTTTATGGCCGTGAAACTGACGTCCAGTTCCAGGATATTCGACTGCGTTTTGCCGGGTGCCATGTAGGACATTGCCTTGTTCCTTAACTTGCTACAGCCCTTCAGGTTCACCACCTCTAGACTAGATATGCGTGACAAGTGCTTCAGGGCAATGTTCGTCAGGCCCATGCAGAGTCTCATGTGAACAGCACGCAACCTGCGCAGATGCGCTGACACGACAGCGATGCCTTCTTTGGTGACGAGATCGCACTCGGATATGTTTAGCACCCTGAGGTCGGTCAACTTCTGCGCCAACGTGGAGATGCCGACGTCCGTCACGGGACAGGCAGTGATGTTGAGCGTCCTCAGCGCGAGCAGGCCCGAACCACGCGAGATGTTCGAAATGGCATCGTCGTCGATGTGGTTACAGTAAGCGATGTCGAGGCTAGTGAGCGAGAACCGGCCGACGGCGAGGTGATGAACGGTGAGTCCCGTCAAGTCCTCGCAGCCGGTCAGGGCCAGGTCCTTGAGGGACATCATCTTTCCCACGTGCTCAAATCCCGCATCCGTAACACCGAGGCACATGCTGAGGTCCAAGCGCAACAGGTGAAGCAAGCCCAAGCTGATGGACTCCAGACCGGCGTCGGAAACGAGCGCGCAGTCCTCGAGGCCGAGATGCGTCAGCGCTTTCGCGCCAAGCGTAGCCGACAGCACCCCATCCTCGCAGAATCCCGCCAGCTGCTGCAGGCCCGCGCTGGACACTTCGCATTCTTTGATGTCGAGCACCCTGAGCCTGGGCAGCCTGGCAGCGATGAAGCCCATGCTGGAATCGGTAATGTGGTCGCAGGCGATCAAGTACAGCTCCTCGAGGTTGGGGAGCTGGTTGGTGAGACACTCTATCGCCGAGTCGTCGATCTGCGGGCACCAGCTCAGGTTCAGAATGGCGAGCGATTCGCACACCCGCGGTTCGAACGCCCCAATGACGACGCTGTTGTTCACGCTAAAGTTGTCGGACAAATCGAGCGACTTTATGTGCGGCAGCGCCCGGACCAGCTGCGCCACCTGATCGCCCTTGAAGCCGAGGACCTTCACGCGTCGTATGCCTCGTCGAGCGACGCAGTCCAGAACCGAGGTGCTGCACTCGGAAAGCCTCAGCCGCGCCTCTACATCCACCCAGATGCAGCGCTCGTCGGCGATGGCCTTCCAGGCGGTGCACACTTGCGCCATACGGCCCCGGTTTTGTACGTCGAGGTAACCGAAGATCAGCCGAATCACCTCAGGGTTCAGAATTTCGATGCCTAGCTCGTCCGAGCAAGGAGGCTGAGGGCCGGACGCCACCGTCGCCGCCGGTTCTGCGTCTGCTGACGTACTGCTAACGGCGGTGTCTGGAGAAGGCGAAGAGCAATGCCGCTGCTCTTCCGCCTGTTCGGTGTCCGCCCGGCAACCATCAGCGACCCATGCCGCCGGCTGGCTTTCCATGGCTGATCGGCTGTCATCTCAATACAGCCCACGGCGCTGGCGAGACGCCTGCGACGGCCATAGCTTGGCCTGCCGCTTGTGGATGACGATGTTGATGATGGTCAACGTCATGATGATTGTTATCGCGATAGCCACGGCGAAAGTAGCGCATACCCACGATCCACCGTGATGATGTTGTTGTTGCCTCAAGACATGGCTCGTACCCACAAGGGGGATTGGCCACACTGGGTTTATTGAAAAGTGCATCTAACAAAATACCAAACGGGGGTGAAGGCAAACATTCAAAACGAAGCATTAGCCAACTAAATGCTAATAGAAATTTCTAGACGGCCTATACATAAATTTAGGATAAAATGTAAATAAAGCGTTCCACAGTCGGTAGCCTATCAGCGAAACTTTCCTGACGCTGTTTATGTTGCCTCACCTAAATGACAACTATTTCGACGGCAAATTAGCCGAGGAATATGCTGATGGTGATGATCGATTCCCTGTGCTCTGGAATCGCCAAATGATTAAGCATTTTCTCCTTATTTTACTAAAGCGGTGACACATCTCCACAATAGGGGATTAACAACTTACATGATGATGATGATGATGATGATGATGATGATGATGATGATCTCAAACCATAGCCCGTACCCGCTAAGGGGCATTGGGTAAGAATCGAGGGGCGCAGGCCAAATGCATTAGGATTTTTAACATTGAAGCTCAAGGTTAGCAACTTCGTAAATCATCGCAGCACACACACATAATGTTTTTCAGTATTGCCTGTTAGGTCGTCTAAAGCGGGCAAATATTTAGTTCATATCTTACGTAAAGTTGTTGAGTTGTCTACGTGCAAATGACCTATTCACAAAGTATTGGCATATACAGGGCGTATATAATACCTCAACTTTGCCATATCTAGATGTTCCCTTAGACGCAATTTACCTATTGCTGATTCACAGAGCACAATAAACTTAATGCCTGCTTTTTTTTTCTTTGTGTGTGTGTGTGTGTGTGTGTGTGTGTGTGTGTGTGTGTGTGTGTGTGTGTGTGTGTGTGTGTGTGTGTGTGTGTGTGTGTGTGTGTGTGTGTGGTGTGTGGTGTGTGTGTGGGCGTGCGTGCGTGCGTGCGTACGTGTTTCTTTATTTCAAGCTCCTCTTTTTTCTAAAATAACTACGACCTAAATAAATATCTGCTCCACACAACCGGCAGCTTCTTTGTCATTTTTTTAATACAACAAAGATCATCCAATATGGTGCATTGGATGCCGAGAAAACGAAATTCTTCGTTCCCACGTAGTTAGGTACGACCTCCCGAGGTAAACCTTCTTCACGTTAGGGGTTCTTATCGGTGTAATGTGCAGGGTGCATTGCGCAAGACTTAATCTTGACACGCGGGACACGAGACTTGCCGTGCTGCATCGTATGCAGATGTATATATATATATATATATATATATGTATGTATAAAGCTGCCGAGTGCACAAAGTAGCGAATTCGACTCGCAGTCAGGGTACATGCTAGATACTGAATGCTAGATTGCCCACATGCTGGGACGCCGGAAGATTGTCCCATATTGTGTCAGTCAACCCAGATACCGCTGTTTACCTGATATGTATCACACCCTTTGGGGTGTAGATTGCACTAAACAGACTAGTTCCTGTTTGGCGAAGCGCCGCTTGTCCGTGTCGCGGATGTTCTTTTGCGTAACTATTGTACTGGGGGTTAAGGCTCACTGTCAGGTTTACGTGTGCGCCTTTAGACGCTAACCCCTACTTTTCTTTTCTATAAATTAACAAAATATCAACTAATGAAATCAGTTAAGGGAAATGAAGTGAATTGAGATCGCTCTGGCAGCTTCTCTCCATTGCTGGTAATTGTATCTCTGTGACTTTTTTTTTTTAATCGACTTGTAGATATTATTCCTTGATGGCTGATTCCTTGTGCGACGACTTTCTAGGTTTCAGATATCTTCTTACTCGTAATAGCGTGAGTAGTACTGAAAAAAAAAAGTAGTACGAGGAATAGGCTAAATCCTCTCATTCCCATGATTACAACACTCTCGGAAATATCCACCCGAAAGAATACCTCAAAGTGCGTGGAATACCGTGAGAGGAAGATGTGCAGCGGTGATTGTTCGGAGTTGCAGAAAGCTGGATAGGGGCACCTAAAGTCCCTAGATTTCCTGCTCTTTAAAGCAAAAAAATGTCTAGGGACATTAGGGGCACCGACAGCAGGTTGAAGTTACCTGGTAGGTGCTTGAAAGCATAATGTGACATGTAAGACATCAGAGTGTATCGTGTGAGAGGGGCACAGGGCAGGCTTTCGCCGGTAACGTCTTCGCAGATATATTCTTTTTTATTATTATTCGAGGAATTTGCCACAACGCGTACATGTGCCAATAAGTTAGCCAAAGGGCATCAAATAAATTCATGCAGCGCTGTTTGATGCAGGTGCTGCAGCAATGAATTAGCGCTGTTGTATGTTATCCAGCTGGCAAAGTCATCTGGAACATTCGGCTTTAGTTTAGCCCAAGGAGGCTTTATGTTTGCCCTATTTATTACAAGAACTGTGCATACTGCCAGAATATTGACGCGTGTTCTTATTTGTTCTTTTTCCGGGGACGGCATTTCGCCCGGTAAAGGTGCATTCACACGACCGGACGGAGGAGGAATTTTCGCAGCGGATGGCGTATCACGTGACTTGCGGGCGTCATCAAAACGTGCCGCCCTCGCCTAGTCCGGCCTCCTGCACTCGCTGTCTGGATTGAAAATGCATGCCAGTATTTCCATCCGTTCGTTTGGCGGTCGTCTGACCTGAATTCAGCGTAGTAAGCGTCAAATCTGTCAACATTGGACGGATTGGCGTGGCTACGATGGCGTCTTGTCGGCTTGAGGCCAGGTGGGTTTTTTTTTTTTTTTTTTTTTTTTTTTTGTGCAGCAGTGACCGCATGTGCTTTTGTTGTGGTGCAGCGGGTAAAGGCGAGTCGTGATTGCGCGCGCATTTCTATTTACTCAGACCGCGCAGCCTGCGTGACCTCAACATGAAAGAAAATGCCAAGTGACGAGGCGACCATCACTTTTTTGGCTCTTGCCGCGGGATTCACAGCGCTATGGAATATAGAGCACGCCGAGTATGCAAACGCGCAGCCGCCAATAAGCGTTGGAGTCGAGAGTAAGCACACGGATTCCGCAAACGGCGCTCCGGCTGTGGGAATGCGACCTAACTCGGCTGCGCCAGATTCAAGTTATCACGTGACTGTTTGGCCCGCGTAGCAAGCGGGATTTTGCCCTCGCGTGTGTATCCACCTTTACAAACTAAAGTTACCCCTCAGCGCCAGCATGATTTCGAACTTATTTGAACGTTATCGTTGTTTCTATCTGTTGTGTATGCTCTCGCCGAACATTGTGTAATCAGGTTGTATGAGCGACGCGAATAGTGCTTTATTTTCTGGAAAGTGTGCGAGTACCAACGATTACGCGGGAACCTTCGACAAGTCATATATAAAAGCCGACGCGCTAGCTAGGCCCGCAGATATCGACAATCGCCGACCGTGCTCTCCGCTATCGTGGTGCTTCGAGTATAACTTGCTTTTGTGGGCACAGGTTCACCCAATAAAAAGTTGTTTCGTGATTCACAGTTTTGCTAATGCGTTCTTCACCGTCAGTATACAACGTGACAATGTAACACAGCATTTCCGATGTGTTGTAGTTGGGTCTTGTTGACTTGGTTTTTACCAATGTTCGCCGAATATCTTAAACTTTCGCAAGGGGGCATGCCAATTTCGGAAAACGATTTTAAATAACCATTGGCAAAATAAAAAAAAACCTCCTCAAAATTCATGTTTTGCGCATCTATCTTGCACGTCTCCTGCCCCGTGTGTAAGCTTGGTGAGAAAAGCGTTAGTTAAAATGTGGCGATGCTTCTCTTTCTTTTTCTGTCGTCGTTTTTTGCCTCCACTTACAATGTCTCAGTCTTTGTAAGGTCGCACGTTAATGTGAGTGCCCCAGTCTGACAACAGACCCATTGTACCTACCCGAGACAGGGAAGAAAAAAAGAACAAGAAACAACGTCGTTCGGGTCGGTTTATTCAAAGAGCGTCACGCTTTGCCATCGAGTACGTCAGGCTCGTCCGTTACATCAAGTTCAATGCACTATCGTAGTTGCACTCATGGAACCACCTGATCTTTCATTTTGTGCTGCCATACGAAGGGAGTTGAAGCGTGGCAAACAGAAAATCCGCGTCTGTCGCAATGTATGCTACAAAAGCTTTTAGTTGATGAGTTTCGTCTAAACGGGACGATACATAGTGCGGCGCCACTAGTTCGTGTGTCTGTGAACGGCAGCGCTGAAACTGGCTTGATACTTACGGCAGTTCTGTGCGGGCAAACTCGAGGAGATATTTGCTTCAAACATTTCGCTCCTCGTGTCTTGTGCGTCAGTGACGCGTAAATCGGGAAAAAATGTATTGATACAAAGTGGAAAGGGGATTACACCCGTCAGGGATTTTTAGGTAGAGCGTGAATACCAAGGTGGCGTTCTACGCATGGCGGAATTTTTAACGACACCTCAGACATTCGACGCCTGAAGCTCATTTCGCACTGCGTATTGTTCTCTTGGTATAAAACTTTTCAATAGTATCTATGGAGTGGTTGACGCTTGCTTGAGAAGCAAAGCTAGCTCTAAATTTATTTGTGTCTTAAGAGACTTTCTTTTTATTAAATGTTCATGCACGAGAGGTTGGCATCATGAGTAAGATGCTTTTTTTGGAGATCACCACATGCTAAATATTCTGCTACCTAAGTTGTATTACCTGAGCAGACGGCTTGTTCTTGCGGGGCAATCACTATAATCACTTTTCTAATTAACAAAGTAGTAGTCGCAGCTAAAATTCTGATCACTTACACTCGAGCATTAGAGTTTTGGAATTGAAGCCTTCAAATTTGGGGGCATATCTGTTTAGTAAGGAGTCTATGACAAGCACAAGTTTAAATACATTGATCTCTAAATCTGCGCCGACTGTATTAACTGACGGCCCCCATGTATTATTCTCCCCGAAAGATTTCCTTACGTAGTTATGAACAATGTTTTGCTTTACTATAAAGCAGTTTGTTCAGTGAGAATTTTTTAAAGTGAAATATACTTGCTGCTAAAGACAGCTTTTTATTGAGAAACAAAAACATTTACTCGATCCCTTCTTAACATATATTGCAAGCTCACGTTACCGGTAATAATCATTGTCCGTGGTTGCGAAGTTTTAGAAATAGCGGGCCCCGATTTGGCCAAGGCTATTGGTTTCGCGTACTGCCGTGGATGTTCTTCCTAATGCGGAAGAGAGAGACCCTAATGAAAGTTCACGAGGGTGTCATTACTTCTAGCAGAGCTCTTTGTATGAGGGTGAATGAAAGAGAATGAAAGGATGGATAAAAATGAATAAAAGACATATTAACGAAACGATCACGAAAGCACCAAGCCGTAGGCGGCTCTTTCATGACCTACATAACACGCATGTCATGACATTCATGTCATGAGTCCTCAGGAGTCCCTTTAGCTACAGCAAATAGATCTTAAGGCGAAAGCCTTCATCATGCTCATGATTATGACTTCGATCATCAACCTTTAGCCTTTTCCTTCACTTAGTACCACATCCGAACCCATTCCATTGATTTCTGAGTGTTAATCTTTTTTCGCTCAGTCATTCTCATTTTTGCTGAGTCATTGTCATGACTGAATTCTACCACAATCCTTTAGTGTTAGGGGGCGAAGGGCGTACTATAGCCCCAACTGCTACGAAAATGAAATGGCTGTAGTGACCTGCGCGGCTTCGGTCTTCGTGCTCTACAGGCCAGAAACTGACTGGGCTAAAGCTGGACGCAATGACCAATTACGCCGAGCATTTCCTTTGCTTCCAAACGCAAAGCTGCATATAGGTTTCATATTTCTACAGCACGTATTTTATGCATTATGCGCTACTTTGCACTCGGGACAGAATGCCGAACTACAGTTACCATATCTTTTGTGGAAGCACTCACGAGGTATACGCTAGGTGAAGTTTTTGAGTACATCCCTTCTGACGCTGAGATTTCTATAGCGTACGCAAGCCGCTGCCATCCGCTAATCGTCACTCTATCTGTTCCCTTTCTTTTAATATTCTTGTTGTGTTAATGGTTTATTTGAGTGTCCATTCGGGCACTGCCCGACTGGGCACTCGCTGATCAAAATGACTGGGAGCTTACCACGGTCGTTGAGAAGAAAAGTGTACAATCATTGCATTCTACCGGTGCTAACATATGGCGCAGAAACTTGGAGGTTAACAAAAAGCTCGAGAACAAGTTAAGGACCGCACAAAGAGCGATGGAACGAAAAATCTTTTGCCTATACGTTAGGAGACAGGAAGAGAGGGGTGTTGATCGGAGAGCAAACAGGGATAGCCGATATTCTAAGTGACATTAAGAAAAAAAATGGAGCTGGGCAGGCCATGTAAGGCGTAGGATGGATAAGTGGTGGACCATTAGAGTTACAGAATGAATACCAAGAGAAGGGAAGCGCAGTCGAGGAGGGCAGAAAACTAGGCGTGGTGATGAAGTTACAAAATGAGGTGCAAGTGGTAATCAGCTAGCGCAAGACGGGGGTAACTTGAGATCGCAGGGAGAGGCCTTTGTGCTGCAGTGGACATAAATAGGCTGATGTAGATGTGACGATTATCAAGATACCGTAAGGTGAAGGCACGGTATGGGGAATTTTGAAAGCAAATGGAAATCAATTATAGGTGACTTGCTGGTAACGAAAGCACTTCTGTTAGGATCGAGAATCTGCCTGTTGGTCACTTTAAACAGGAGGAAGAAAGGCTACTCCTAGTAGGGCGTGCTTCGACTTTTGCCCCGAAAAATACCCAGCGTATTGTCCGACGGAATCTCAGTTGAGTTAGCCAACAGCGACCGTTTTCTGTGCAATGGACTGCTGGAACTTTTGACCACTTGGAGATGTCACGTGGGCATGAGGGTGTGGTCAGCATTGGCGATGAGAAGTATACGGTAACTTCAGCCTGCCGTGTTGACGACGAAACGCAGGCCGCTTGTGGGATCTGTAATGTAAAAGAAGCAACGTTTTTTAATTTTTTTTTTATTTTCCCATTGAACTGCTCGTCTTTATTAGCCATTCCTCGTCTGGTTTCCCAACCAGTCACTTGCCTGCATGCAGCATTTGTCAGAAGCGCCGAAGCCGTGATGGTGCCTTGCAGTAGGCGGCTAGGCAGGGTGAATTTGGCCGATGGAAAGCAGGTGACAAGTGGTTAGGGAGGACGGACCACAGGGGCCTGAGTTTCTCAAAAGTGCTGTGCTGGTAATGAACCAAGCTTTGTTGGAGCTGATAACGCATCGCGGTAGCAGTTATAGGTTATGAGCATTATGTTGGTCTTGACAATTTCACTCCAAGATGATGAGGAAGTCGTGGCTGAGGTGCTTGAACTAATACACAACAGTGAAAGGAATCTGCAAAACGACATGGTAGGCGTGGTACGGTGCTGGTCGACCATCACCGTCATCGCGTCGATGCTACAGTTGATAGAGTGAGTTGCTGGAGTTGGTTGCAAGAATCAGCTGCGCCGTCAAAGTGAACCATTGGGGCAAAATACACATGTGTAGAGTACCGTGAACAGTATTCGACAAGATACAGAAGCAAAATGAGAACCGGTTCCATCGCACAAAGAGTGATGGAACGAAAAATGTTAGGCCTAACGTTAAGAGACAGGAAGATAGTAGTGTGGATCAGAGAACAAACGGGGATATGCGATATTCTAGTAAACATTAAGCGGGAAAAATGCAGCTGGGCTGGCCATGTAATACGTAGGATGCTAATCGGTGGGCCATTAGAGTTACAGAATGGATACCAAGAGAAGGAAGCGCAGTCGAGGACGGCAGAAAACGAGGTGGGGTGATGAAGTTAAGAAATTTGCAGGCGCAAGTTGGAATCGGCTAGCGCAAGACAAAGGTAACTGGATATCACAGGGAGAGGCGAGCAGTGGACATAAGTATAGGATGATGATGATGATGATGATGATGATGATGATGATGATGATGATGATGTACCTGGTATATGCATCTGCCCGACTGCAGAGGCCGCATTTTGCAAAGTTTGACTCTTCACTTCTTATCATATCCATCGCATGAAGTGGCAAATCCCAGAGATGACAATGGCATCGTGCCCAACGACGAATGGCCAAATAGCGGAAATTGACATAAACACTAGATATATGAATAAATTGCTAGAGTTGGCATCACTGTGAATCGAAGGTGAAGAGCAGGTGGACAGCGTTTTTGGGGTCACGCTGATATATGATTTTTATGTTGTCACCTACTTCAGTTGTGCAATATATCATCTTTAATCCACAACCAGAAGGCCCAAGAAGCCAGCTCTATGCACAGTGTTATCAAACATCCTACTTCCAATGGCGCCAATGTGCCTGCTCTGCTAACATACGCTATCTTCAAAAGCCTCCGTATGTACTCTGGCTATACTGCAGATTTAGACCACATACCACAATTTTGGGCAACCATGATGTAAATAACTAGCAATGAAAACTTCGCGCTTTCTTCATAACCTCTTAGCTAAAATCTCCAAATGCTAAGGCCTAAAAGTGTGCTGCAGACACGTTTGTTGCTAATGAGTACAAACAAAAGTTGGTGGGATATTGAAGTGGGCTCATTCTTGAAGAAGAAAAAAGCTACAGAAACTCTGAGAATTGTCTACTATAACGTAAGCATTGTTTGGCTCGGCTGTGACTTCTTTCTGCTTACTTGCTTTTCCTACCTTATGCGTATCTACCCGTGGCCTTTCCGGTGGCAAAGAGTGCTTAGGATTTAGTAGGCTTAGGATTTAGATCAGGTTATCTCGCCGCATCCGGACCTCTAAACGCGAACGTATGAATTGAGCCGGAACGCCGGCCGCGAGCGCGCCTTGACTGAACCGACCGGGCGATCGATGTTCGAAAGGGTACACCAGGTGCCGCAGTAACGCGTGAGGTGTTGCGTGAGGGGAGAGTGCATCGCCGCGATGGCATGTCACCCTCGCTGTCACTCTCGCAAGCCTGTATTATGCACGCGTTCCTTATCCACGCAAGCTCACGCCTGCGTTCTAACTGCACCTCGGTAAAGCCCAATGAAAACGCGCCAAGTGCCTCAATGCGCTCGCTTGCCTGGGAGTTCATGACTCGAAGGACGCTCAGCAGCATTCAATTGGACATTGGGCCACCTCAAAATGTCAAGTTGGCCCACACCCAAATTTTAAGTTGGCCCAGCCTCCAATATAAGATGACCCACCCCCAAATTTCGGTTGGCCCACTTTCAAATTTCAGTTGGCCCACCCCAAACTTAAGTGGGCCCACTCGCAAACTTAAAGTTGGCCCACCCTCCAATTTCATGTTGGCCTACCCCAAAATTGTTTGATTGGTTTAAGCCTGCGATACGTTTGTGGTGCGGGCTACCCTCATTTTCATTTAGGTTGTTTTCACTGTTCCGAGGGACCCAAAAACAACAAGCCCACCCCCAAGTTTAATTTGGCCAAACCTAAATTTCAGTTTCCCCCGCCAATTTTCAAGTTGGCCTACCCCCATTTATGTTGGCCCAATCCCAAATTTCAAGTTATCCCACCCCTAGTATAAGCTTCCCCGCGCATTTTCTATGGAGCCCAATGTATCTCTATGGGTATTCGTTTTTACAGCGAACTTGTTAAGGGCTAGTTCCCCCAAGATCGTGTCCACGTGTAGAAAAAAACTATAATCATCAGCATTGGCTCGAGCGTGGTCGTCTTCTTCTGCAGCTGGCTCGTTCGCACCCCTCGGTTTGCGCTCGTGCCGTTGGATGCCATGCTGAGCTCGAGCGCGTGCCCATTTCCTTGTCTTCTGCTTCAAGAGCTGGCGGCTAGAGAAATTGTGAAGAGGAAGAGGCGCGATTTATTCATTCCAGCGTAGAATTTCATTTCTCTTCTGTCGTCGTAATGGGGAGGCCGCGTTGACGGTGGTATGAGCAATTGCTTAAGGGGTTATGAGCCATTCATGAGCAGCTGATGACGAGTCCTCACGCGTTTGAGCAACGCCGCCGCGAATGCGATCGGGAAAGACCTCGGTCGTCGACGTGCCGATTCTAGCGTGAGGGCTTCCGAAGCCCAGGCGAAACGTCAGCCACGGCCGCTGGATAAAAAAAAAAAAAAAAAAAAAAAAAAAAAAAGGTGCGGCCTGCCGCGTGCATCGAAAACGATGTGATCCGCCCGGCGTCACACTTCGGTGGCTGTTGTCTGGCATCGGCGATGACTATCGCCGTTCGGCCCAGCAAAGCGGCCGACAATGCAACTACGGCTGTCACATTCGCTCCTATTGCAACGCGCCCGACGCGGCAGGCCGCATCTTTTTTTATCCAGCGGCCGTGCGTCAGCGAAGAGCCGCGGACCCCAAGGTCAGGGAGCGCGATGTTGAGGCCAAACGTCAGTTAAGAGCCGCCGTCGTGGGGGCCAATATTCACACTACAGAAGAGCTCGGAAGTAGTGGAAGAGCTCGGAATTTTTTTATGCGAAGCATTTCTTGGCGAACATTTGCTACTTGGACAGTACCTATGTATCCATCTATCTAGCCGCCTACGTCTTGGTGCTCTCATGGTCGTATCGTTAACTTGGTATTTACAAAAATTGGCATAGTATCACAACAGTGTATGGCGAACATAAATGATAGGTTATGACATGAATATCATGACATGTGTGTCATGTAGGTCATGAAAGAGCTGTCTACGTCTTGGTGGTCTCATGGTCGTGTCGTTAACTTGGTAGGTACCAAAATTGGCATAGTATGACAACAGTGTATGACAAACATAAATAATAGGTTATGACATGAATATCATGACATGTGTGTCATGTAGGTCATGAAAGAGCTATCTACGTCTTGGTGGTCTCATGGTCGTGTCGTTAACTTGGTAGGTACCAAAATTGGCATAGTATGACAACAGTGTATGACAAACATAACTAATAGGTCATGACATGAATTTCATGACATGCGTGTCATGTAGGTCATGAAACAGCCGCCTAAAATGACAATGACCCTGCGAAAAAAACATTAACACCCAAAAACCACTGAAAAGGGTTCGGACGTGGGTAGTAGTGAAGGAAACACTAAAGGATGATGGTAGAAGTGATAGTTATGAGCATGACTCAGAAAAATGACAGTGAATCAGCAAAAAAAGAATTAAACCTCAAACCACCGAAATTGGTTGTGACGAGGGTAGCCACTGAAGGAAAGACTGCAGGATGATGGTAGAACCCCAGGTGGTCAAAATTATTCCGGAGCACTCCACTATAGCGTGCCTAATAATCAGAACTGGTTTTGAAGTTGAAGTTGAAGTTTATTATGATTTTGACAATACAAGATTGTCATGGCGCCGGAGCAAAAGGCGAGACTATGCACGCCTGACTAGGCTCCTGGCGCCACGAGCACAGCAGATAACAGTGCAAAAAAAATGGATACAAATGTACACCTAATACAGACATATATACAACTTGTACATATACAAATGATGCAATTAAACATTCAATAGGTCAATACAGCACAATAAGTATAAATAATGCAAATGAAGAAATAAAACTAGGTACAGCAAGGCCAAAGCCAAATGGAAAAAAAAGTATTGCAGCACATGACAACATATCAGTTGAAAAGCAGGAAAATCAATTAAAAAAACGTGAGTCAATTGTCGAGAAAATAAAGTTTCGATTTCATTCTGAATACTGAAATGGTTGAGGAATCTTGCATAATATTAAATAAAGCATGCTCATCATTATGTAAATTAGGAATTTGCCACAGTAAAAGCTGATTGCCGTAATTTGTTCTGGTTTTTACCTTAATAAAGTTCCTAGCTCTTAAGGAATAATTAGTTGTGGTATTAGTGTATGTAGAAAAAAAAGTTCTCACGATTACTTATGAATTCTAAAAATGCTTTTTCGGATAACTTTTGTTTATATAGACTACTGATATTCAAAATACCGTCCTGGTGAAAGTATTCAGAGGTATGTTTGTACATCGGTAGGTTATGAATAATACGAACAGATTTTTTCTGCATTCGGAATAGAGTTTCCATGTTAGCTTTAGAAGTGACGCCCCAGATAAGTAGATAATAGTGGAGTCTAGAATGAATAGTAGCAAAGTACAGCTGACGCTTAAGTTTTAAAGATAACAACGTGCGATGCTTATACAGCATACCGATTAATTGTGCTATGCTACGTTTAATGTTACTTACGTGATGCGTTCACCGTAGATTTTCATGGAAGAGTACACACAAGAACTTGTACTGGGAAACCCTTTCAAGTGGTTGCGATTGAAATATCAAAGAAGATGCGAGCATAACTGGCTTGTTAATAGGAGTAAAAACAATATACCTTGTTTTTTTAACATTTAGGCTCAGCTGATTAGCCGATAACCACATTGAAAGGGAATTTAACCAGTTGTTAATAAGAGGAATTAGACTAGAGATGTTATCAGAGGAGAAGAAAACGTTTGTATCGTCGGCATATAATACAATATCGAGTATTTCTGGTATTGCCACGATATCGTTGATATAAAGGAGGAAAATCGTAGGACCTAAAATAGAACCCTGCGGGACGCCGTACCTAATATCTGCTAAATCTGATTTTATGCTGTTGATTTCGACAAATTGGGAGCGGTGTGATAGATAGCTACGCAGTAAGTCCAGCGCAACGCCTCTGATTCCATAAAAGGGTAATTTCGAAAAAAGTATGTCATGTTTAATTGGATCAAATGCTTTGTTAAAGTCTAAAAGTAGGCCTATTGTGTATTGTTGGTTTTCTATATTGGCAACAATTTTATCACGTATTTCAAGTAGCGCAGTTTCAGTAGATTTACCCCTTTGAAAGCCATACTGATTCGGGGATAGAAGGTTATGCTTTTGCAGATATCCAGTTATTCTAGAATTTAAAGCTTTTTCAATAATTTTTGAAGAAACTGGAAGTATGGATATCGGCCGGTAATTAGTGATGCAATCAGTGACGCCTCCTTTATGCAAGACGACAATCCTAGCAATTTTCATGTTATCCGGAAATATGCCTGTAGAAAACACAAGTTTGTTATGTCACAAAGAACATTGCATAATAAATCCGCGACTGCTTTAATTGGTGCTACTTTAATACCGTCATAACCACAAGAGGAGCTGTTCTTTGAATTGCTAAATGTGTGCTATTTCTGCAGGTGTAACAGGATGAAGGTACATATTATTCTGCAAACTGGTGATAATATAGTCCTTAAAGTTGTTGCTAACTTCCGAGTCAAAAGATCCAAAGCACAAGAACTAATGATTGAACACTTCAGCGAGGGATTTACCACTTAGCACTTTATCGCCGTACGTAAGTTCCTGCGGAATGCTGTTTTTTGTGTACCGCAATAGGTCCTTTAGTGTGCGCCAAGTTTTTTTAGGGTCATAAAGAATGTCCGTAAATTTGCTAGCATAGTAATCAACACGTGACTTTTTTATGTCGGCATTTAACCTGTTTCTGACTTTTTTATATTGTATAAAAATTTATGTGTCCTTATATTTCAGAAAGTTTCCGAAGAGCTTATCTCGTGCCCTGATTCTTTTGACAGGGTCATGCGTAATCCACGGTTTTCTCGCTTTCTTGAATTTTCTAACATTTACCAAAGGAAACGAATACTCGTAAATTTCAATAATTTTCTCGAGAAAACTGTTGTATAAAAGGTTTGAACCTGATTTTTTTTATCTAAAATTTCATTCCAGTTCACAGACACAATTTTTGTCGAAAATTATCTATTGCGCGCTTAGTTATCACTCGCGTAGCTTTTGTCGAGTGTTCTGAGATAACCTCTAGAAATATGAAATATGAAACAGAACAAAGGTAAATGGTCACTGACTACACTTAAAAGCACTTCCGCTTTCACGTCACTTTCATTATGGTTAGTCAGACACAAATCAATCAAGGTTTCGCTAGATGCAGAGACGCGAGTAGGCAGAGCAATATTGTTTGAAAAGCCATACATTAATAACAGGTCGACAAATTCATTAACTGATGTGTTACCAGCTTGCAACAAATCAATGTTAAAGTCACACAAAATTACCACAGGTATTTTCAGTGACGATGGAGAACCAAGCAATGTTTCAAATCTACGGAAAAATTCTACCAACGAGCCAGCGGGAGGCCTATAAACAACGCCAATTACGAAAGTTCTACATCTGACAAAAAGAAGTTCGTAGTTGCGAAGAAAAAGAAGTCATAGTCATGGGCATGACTCAGCAAAAATGGCAACGACTCAACAAAAAAATGTTCACACTGAAAAACCACCGAAATGGGTTCTGACGTGGGTAGTAAGTGAACGGAACACTAAAGGATAATGGTAGAAGTCATACTCATGAGCATGACCCAGCAAAAATAACAATGACTCAACGAGAAAACATTAACACTCAAAAACCACTGAAATAGGCTGGGATATGGGTACTAAGGGAAGGAAACACTAAATGATGATGGTAGAAGTTATAGTCATGAACATGAGTCTGCAAAAATGACAATGACTCAGCGAAAAAATATTCACACTCAAAAACCAACTCAATGGGTTCTGACATGGGTAGTAAATGAAGGAAACACAAAAGAATGATGGTAGAAGTGATAGTCATGAGCATGACTCTGCAGAAATGACTATGACTCAGCGAAAAAATATTGTTACGCGAACGAAGGATTGAGTACTGGAGACTATTTACAAAATATATTTACACAGGATAGCTGCAGCGCTGGCCAGTTCAGCCGACAGCTCGAGAGCCAAAACGCAATTCGTCTTCTTCGTCTGGGCGCCCGCGCGCATCGTCCATAAGAAACACGCAATATGCATGTATCATTATCCCCGGCGGCAGAAGCACCGTCCCGGTGCATCTAAATGTCAGAGGGTACAGGAGGGTAATATGGTTTTAGGCGTGCGACATGCACAACGTCAGTGGAAGTCGGGGCAGATGGGGCACTGGTACTGACTGGGGCGATTTCATACGTAACTGGAGTCACGGCACGCAGCACTCGATATGGGCCTGTGTACCGAGACAGGAGTTTTTCAGACAGGCCAACGTGACGAGTCGGTGACCACAGGAGTACCAGAGATCCAGGCGAAAAGTGAACGTCTCTGTGATGTCGATCGTACAAACGCCGCTGGTTCGCTTGGGAGGTCAGGAGGCGAGCGCGGGCAATTTCGCGAGCTTGGGCAGCCCTGGTGATGGCGTCAAGTGCATATTCGCTGGTCTCTGCTGCGGCGGTTGGAAGGGATGTGTCCAGTGGCAATGTGGGTTCTCGGCCAAACAACAGAAAGAACGGGGAATAGCCGGCAGTGTCGTGGCGCGAAGAGTTATATGCAAATGTGACATACGGTAGGACGAGGTCCCAATCAGTATGGTCAGACGAGACATACTTTGCAAGCATGTCTGTCAGGGTTCGATTGAGACGCTCCGTGAGACCATTGGTCTGTGGATGGTAAGACGTAGTCAGCTTGTGCCTGGTTGAGCAGGACTGCAGTATGTCGGCGATGACTTTTGAAAGGAATGTCCGACCACGGTCAGTGAGCAGTTGGTGTGGAGCTCCATGCTGCAGAATCACGTCGCGTAAAAGAAAATCGGCGACATCTGTGGCACAGCTTGTTGGAAGCGCTCTGGTTATGGCGTAGCGCGTGGCGTAATCTGTCGCCACAGCGACCCACTTGTTGCCAGACGTTGATAGAGGGAAAGGGCCAAGTAAGTCCAAGCCAACGCGAAAGAACGGCTCCAAAGGAATGTCGAGCGGTTGAAGGCACCCGGCAGGGAGCGTCGATGGTGTTTTCCGCCGCTGGCATTTATCACACGCCGCAACGTATTTCCGTACGGAGCGGGCGAGGCCTGGCCAAAAGAAGCGTCGGCGAATCCGGTCGTAGGTGCGGGAGACGCCGAGGTGACCTGCCGTTGGAAAGTCATGAAGTTCTTGGAGAACAGCTGACCGGAGGTGCCGAGGAATGACGAGGAGTAGGGCAGGACCGTCGGGGCGGACGTTGTGGCGGTATAATACACCATCCCGGAGAACAAACAAATGAAGGGACGAATCAGAAGGCGAAGATTCCAAACGATCAATGATGGCGCGCAAGGAGGCATCACGGCGTTGCTCGTCGGCGACTTGTGGCAGCCGAGAAACCGAGAAAACGCAAGCGTCGGCATCGGTGTCAGGGTCGGCGAGTGGTTCGTCCACTGGATAGCGTGATAAGCAGTCGGCGTCTTGATGTAGGCGGCCCGACTTGTAGACTACCGCATAGGAAAATTCTTGTAGCCGCAGAGCCCAGCGACCAAGCCGGCCGGTAGGATCCTTGAGTGAGGAAAGCCAGCAGAGCGCGTGGTGGTCCGTGATTACAGAGAAATGCGTGCCATACAAGTATGGGCGGAATTTAGAAACCGCCCAGACGAGGGCCAGGCATTCACGCTCTGTAATCGAATAGTTGCGCTCCGCTGCTGTGAGGAGGCGGTTAGCGTAGGCGATAACACGATCGCGTCCCTGTTGGCGTTGGGCTAAGACGGCTCCGATACCGTGACCACTGGCATCGGTACGGACCTCTGTAGGGCAGGACGGGTCAAAGTGGGCCAGAATAGGCGGCGTGGTGAGAATGTTGGTCAGGTGGGAAAACGCGGCAGTTTGAGCGGGACCCCAGGTAAACGGCACGTCCTTCTTCAGAAGATCCGTAAGTGGTCGGGCAATTGCTGCGAAGTCTTTAATGAACCGTCGGAAGTAGGAGCAGAGTCCTACAAAACTTCGGACGTCTTTGACAGACTGAGGTACAGGAAAAGACGTGACAGCACGAATTTTCTCCGGGTCTGGTTGAATACCGGAAGCGTCGACGAGGTGGCCCAGCACTGTAATCTGCCGACGACCAAAGTGACACTTCGAGGAATTTAGTTGGAGCCCAGCCTCGCGAAAGACTTGAAGAACAGCTGATAAGCGCTCGAGGTGTGTCTCAAACGTAGGTGAAAATACGAGAACGTCGTCGAGGTAGCAAAGGCATGTTGTCCATTTGAACCCTTGAAGCAAAGAGTCCATCATACGCTCGAATGTGGCTGGGGCGTTGCACAGACCGAATGGCATAACTTTGAATTGATAAAGACCATCAGGGGTGACAAATGCGGTCTTCTCTCGGTCCCTTTCATCCACAGAAATTTGCCAATAACCAGACCGAAGGTCTATTGATGAGAAGTAGTTGGCACCGTGGAGACAATCGAGGGCGTCGTCAATGCGAGGCAAGGGATAGACGTCTTTTTTAGTAATTCGGTTTAGATGACGATAATCTACGCAGAAGCGCCACGTGCCATCTTTCTTTTTAACAAGCACAACGGGCGACGCCCAAGGGCTCGACGAGGGTTCAACAATGCCTTTGGCAAGCATCTTGTGCACTTCATCTTGAATAACCTTACGCTCTGAAAGAGAAACGCGATATGGCCGGCGATGAATAGGACTGGCATCACCAGTATTTATGTGGTGCTTCACACTTAAAAACCATTGAAATGGTTTCTGACGTGGGTACTAAGTGAAAGAAACACTAGGAAATGATGGTAGAAGTCATAGTCATGAGCGTGCCTCAGCATGATTGACAATAAATCAGCAAAAAAAGATTAACACTCAAAAACCACTGAAATAGGTTGGCACGCGGTACTAAGTGAGGGAAACACTAAAGGCTGGTGGTAGAAGCCATAGTCATGACCATGACTCAGCAAAAATGACTGACTCAGTGAAAGAATATTAACACTCAAAAATCAATTTATTGTCTTCGGATGTGCTACTAAGTGGCGGAAAAGGCTAAACATTGATGGTCGAAGTCAAAGTCATGAGCATGACTAAGGCTTTCGCCTTAATGTTTTAGGCCTAGCTAAAGGGACTACTCAGGACTCATGACATGTATGTCATGAAACAGACGCCTAAGTTTTGGTGCTATCATGGTCGTTTCGTTAACTTGCCAGGCTCCCCCCGCCCACTGCTTCGCATAACATCGATTCCCACAGGGCATGGGATCTGCCGGCTTTTTTAACGAAGCTGTTTAAGCCAGCCGTAATTGGTGGTTCGTATGAAGAAACTATCATCATTACCAATGAAGAAAAAATAAAGAAAGTAAACTTTCTTGCCGAGGCGGAATTCGAGCCCGCGCACCCACGGTCCCAAGGCGAGCGTCGTAACCCCTAGGCTATACAGCCACGCTTGCAGAACATGCATTTAAGCGAACCATATGATTGCGTTCGAGCGTCGTCGTCTTCGTCCACAGCTGGCGCGTTCGCACGCGCTCGTGCTAATGCTCTGCGTGGTTAAGAAGAGTTCTTGCGCGCTATGCTCGAGAGAGAGATAAAGAAAATGAAAGTGATAGAGAGAGAGAGAGAGACGCATTCATGGAGCGGGTCTGCTGGAACGCGTTGTCGGCATTGCAACGCGGTGTCGGTGCTGCAAGCTGCGCTATTCAACCTCCTTGTATGCAACGCGCAGTGACGGCCGTGAGTCCGAGACGCGCGAAAAGAAATTATCATCATCATGCGTAAAAGTTGTCGCAGTTTCACCCGAAAGGCGAAGCATCAATTGCGATAGCAAAATCGTAGAGAGCTATACGGAGTAAGGATAGTAGTTTTATCAGCTGTACAAACTTGGACATGCAGCAGCACCGGCAACACACAGAACTGTTGTCGACGCCGTCGGCGTCTTGCCCGCGTTCGCACAAAACACGCGCGGCGTTGGTGACCGTTGCCGGAGCCTCTGGGGGTGGCTCGGAGGTTTTCGACAAGATCAGAACGGGACACTCGTCCAGCAGCGTCGGAAGTCATTACCACCTTCTCGCCTCACAACGTTTGTATATAAATAGGCATTTTGCGCCAACATTTCCCTTTCCACACGAACCACTTACTACTACCGCAGCTAAACGTCGCCTCCCACCCCACGGCTTTTCGCGTGTCTGAAGAAGTAGCGTTTGCTCTACATATATGGTGATTGTAAAGGGGGCAAGAGACGCTTATTTCTGCAGCCCTTAAGGTAGCACGGCGCAGAACGCGCGTTTGTTCTCCGTCGTGCGTTCACTCCACGAGAGAGAGAGAGAACTAACTTTATTAAAGGGGCCTGGGCACCCCTTACGGGGGCCGGCCCGGTGGCTCCGCCCATGTGGGGACTGGGAGTCGGAGCTCGCCAGCCACCTGTTGGGCCTTCTGGACGGCCTGGTGTTGAAGGGCCCTGTCGGGGCTCCTGAGGTGGTTGATCCAGTCGTCCTCGGTGCCAGGAGACCCGAAGCAAGCGTTTAGCGCGGGACACTGCCACCGCATGTGATCTAAGTCGCACTTTGGATTTTTGCATTTAGGGCATTCTGGTCTTATATCTGGGAGGTATTTGCTGCATATATAGGGGTTGGGGTAACTGTGCGTTTGCAGCAATCTAAGCGTTAATTGTTGTGCTTTATTTAGTGTTGGGTTAGGTGAGGGGAATTCCTTTCTCGATAACTTATAGGCCGAGCAAATCTCGTGATAGGAGAGGAGTGGCTCCGGGTGCGTGTTGGGGCTCCCGGTCGGTGAGCCGGCCCGCGTCCCCGCGCGGCGCGTAAGATCTCGCGCAAGGTTATGGGCTAGCTCATTACCGTTGGGAACCCCTGGTTGAACGTTGAGGCCTTCATGCCCCGGGAACCAGTGGATGTGCTTGTTTTCGTTTATTTGAGCGGATGCTAGAATGCGTAAGGCCGCCTGGCATAGTGTACCGCGGCGGTATGCCAGTGCAGCGGGTTTGGAGTCGGTAAATATTGTGTCGCGCTGAGGGAGGCCTAGAGCAAGGGCAATGGCCACTTGTTCGCCCTCGCAGGCTCTCTTTGTTTGTATAGTAAGAGCATTGAGGGCTGTCCCGTCTGGGGCGACCGCCGCAGCCGCAAAGTAGGGTTTGTCGGCGTATTTAGCGGCATCTACAAAAGCCACGTCTGTCGCGTGTAGGGCGGCCGCTTTTAGTAATGCTTGAGCGCGTGCCCTTCTTCGAGTATGATTATGCACCGGGTGCATATTCCTGGGGAAGGGTAGTACTGTGATTTTAGCACGAAGGTGTTGCGGTAATGGTGTTGGATCATTGACTTGAGTTGGGATAGGAAGACTTATGTGTGAGAGGAGTTCCCGGCCCGCAGCTGTCGAGGACAGGCGTATGAGCTGGGACATCCTTTGTGCTTCTGTGATTTCTTTGAACGTATTGTGTACCCCAAGGCCTAGCAGGCGCTGCGTGCTTGCCGTCATGGGTAGACCAAGTATTCGTTTCGTGCATTTTCGGATGAGGTTGTCCACTTTAGTTTCATCGCCTTTGCTCCACGGGTGAGCGCAGGCAACGTAGTGAACATGGCACATTAAGAACGCGTGAAAGATGCGTAGTAAGCTCTCTTCTGAGAGCCCCGCGTGTCTATTAGCGACGCGTCGGGCGAGGTGAATGACTGTCTCAGCTTTTTTGGTGAGATGTGTGACTGTTAAGTCGTTTTTGCCATTCTCCTGCAGGGTAACGCCCAGAATTCGAACCGACGACACTATCGGGATATCCGAGCCGTCCGTTGTGGAGAGGTGTATAGTTGGTTCGCCGTTGTTGCGGCCGTGTTGCGGTGGCAGAAGCAGCAACTCGGACTTAGCTGCCGATAGTCTGAGGCCCGTGGGCTTTAAAAATTTTTGAACTGTATTGATTGCTTCCTGAAGGCTTGCTTCGATTTGTCCGTCGCTTCCTGCATTGCGCCAAATAGTAATATCGTCGGCGTAGAACGCGTGCTCGACGCCTTCGATATGTTTCAGCTTTTGCGAAAGTTGTCTGAGGGCTAAATTGAAAAGAAACGGTGAGAGCACCGACCCTTGCGGGGTGCCGCGCGGCCCTAGGTTGTAGGTGTGTGAGTTGAGATCTCCAACTTTAAGTGTAGCCGTTCTGGCTCTTAGGAAAGAGCGGATGTATTCGTAGAAGCGGCGACCTAGGCCTGCCTCCTGAATCTCGTGTAGTATATGAGCGTGGCGTACGGTATCGAAAGCTTTCTCTAAGCCGAGAGCTAGAATTGCTTTGAGGTCTTTGCTCCTTACTCTAAGTAACGTCTCCTGCAGCATGAGGAGTACATCCTGCGTGGCCATAGCCGGCCTGAACCCGACTTGATTGAATGGGAAGAGGTGCTCTTGCTCTGCATGTTTTGTGACTCGGCGGAGAATGACGTGCTCCATGACCTTACCCACACAAGATGTGAGGGAAATGGGTCGTAGAGAGTCAAGCTCCAGGGGTTTGTTCGGTTTGGGAATGAGAATGATGGTCGCTGCCCTCCATTCTGGCGGGACGCTCCCTTGCTTCCAAACCTCATTCATGTTGGTGGCTAGTGATTCAATGTCATTGTCAGCCAGGTTGCGGAGTAGCTTGTTGGTGACTCAGTCAGGACCCGGGGCTGACTTAGTGTTGAGCTCTGCTATTACCGCGCGTATTTCAGCGCTGGTTATAGCCTCCTCAAATGGGTCGTGAGTGGCCCCCGCGTAAGGTGGGTAGTCTTCATGCGAGCTAGGTTCTGTGCATAGATACCGGGCTGCTGTAGCTTCTAAAATCTGCGAATCTGTAAGTTGCTGCCCTCGCGCTTTGTGTAACAGTCTATCTAGGGTTAGTCGTTGCTCTGGCTTGGTGGGCTTGTCGCCGAGCAGGTGCTTGAGAAGGTCACATTTTAGACCTTTTCTCATGCGTGCGTCGAGCGAATTGCACACCTCATTCCACTGTTGGCGTGCTAGTGTCTGGCTGTACTCTTCGATTTGTCGGTTGAGCATTGCGATTCTTTTTCGTAGCCTACGATTGTGCTTTTGCGTTCTCCATCTTTCTTGAAGACTTTTGTGAGCCTCCAGGAGATGTGCGAGGTGGCTGTCCATGTGGTCGATGTTGCGTGTTGTAGAGATGTTTTTGGTAGCTTGTTTTACGTCCCGCTGTAGTCTCGTAAAGTGTTCAGTGAGGGAAGAGTAATGGTTGGTGTCACTCCACGAGAAAGCGCGCGTCCCTCGCGCCCTTTCACTCGCACATACAGCGTTCGGCGCGTGGCGACAATTTCATCGCCTTTGACGTCATACGGAACCTCACGGCGACGGCGACGACGACGGCGACGACGACGGCAGAAATCTGCTTTGGAGTGTCCATATAATTTCTATCGCAATAATAAGATGAAAAGTTCGCGCACACTTCCGGAAAATGCTGGGCTACGATCGCCCAGCTTCGCTGTTTCAAGCGTTGCGCGGCCGAGTGCAAGGTTCAGCTATTTTTTAATTATTATTTATCCTTATAAAGCTACCAAGCATCTACATTTCCACGATTATAACGATTAAATGTAATGCTTTGCTAATTGCGCATTTTGTGCAAATACAAGGCATCACACTTCTTGCGTGACGGGGCTGAGGTATGCCCTCCTCGCCCAACGCTCCCCTTTCACTGGAAAGTCGCGTTAGCGCTCCTCCATGTGTTCGCTCCCCGTGAAAGCGCGCGTTCCTCGCCCTCGCGCGCTTTCACTCGCACATACAGCATGCAGCCAATGAGAGTTTTTTTAACACGAAAGTGTTTTATGCCGGGGTCCACCAAGACTTCACTGACGTATTTCCGTCACGGAAATACGTCATAGAACATAATACAAAGAAAGAAACCAGAAGAAAAAGTTCCACAAACATGCAAAATTTGGAAATCGAACCCACGACCTCTCGGTCCGCGACGATAGATCGCCGAGCGTTTAACCCATTGCGCCACAAACGCATTTCCAGAGAGCTACACAGACGCGCCTTATATATCTAACACTCCTCCGTGTACCCGCGCTCTTGCTCGGGGCGGTGCCGCCGCCTACGAGCAGAAAAGAGAAGTACTGCATTATGACACTAACGCGCACCGACAGTGAACGCTTCGGTGGTCTCAGCACTACGACGCCTCGATGCCAGCATTCGAAGGGACGCTGGCATCAAGAAGCACTACCAACGCCACCTAGGTGGCGTTCACCGTACTCAGCACAGCGGAGCGTGGCCTCCGCAATTAGCTCTGAAAATGTTTCTGAAGTTGATCGCGGAGGCTGCAATTACGACGCGCTGTACGCGCTGATTTGACTCGGTGACGATTCAGTTACGTGCTTTGTCTTGCGCGTTGTATTAGTGTGTCAGTTACGTGCTTCGTCTTTCGCGTTGTGCTAGCGTGTGCAGCGTAGTGCAGCTTCCATATGCACGACGGTTGCTCATGGTCATCGACGTTGGTAGTCGTGATGGAGGAGACGTGCCACCAGGCGTCAGCGTGGGTGCATCAACGCCTAAGGGCGCTTTAGCCACAAAACACCAATAGACATTATATATCAATGTGCAATAAACATTACACTACTTCTGTGAAGACACGTTTCACTTTCGTGTTCTATACCGATTCCTATATAAGAGGGATCAACCACATTTTTTTTTCTATTGCCGGACGCGACCATTGAAGAGTGAGCCCTTAACAGCTTCGCTGTAAAACGATATGCACTGTCAAACGTTTAACATGAACGACAACTCCGATACTTGTCGAGCTCAGCTATAGTGCTCGGCTACCGACGAGAGACGACTGGCTCGGCGGTGCTCGCATCGCAGCGGACGGCGCCGCTAATATCAGCGTATTTTTCTTCTTTGTGTACAGTTATTGCGAAGAGCGACAACAACGTTAAGAAAATATAGCGGCTTGTGAGCGTCGGTAATTCATTCCGAAGCGCCATCCGCTTTAGCATTGAAGGGAACCGGAAAAGGCCTAGCGACGATATCGGCGCCGTCGAGCGATCAGCGGCGGTGAGGCTGCCGCACAAATGGATCCCGGTCTCATCCTCTCTACGGGAAGGAAATCTCGCCGTTCGCGAGCAAAACCGCCGTCGAACGGCGGCCCGCGAAGGGCAAACGGCGTCCGGCCAGTTACCGTGCTGGTAACGTGGGCAGGCCTTAGCCGATTCAGCGCTGCTCGGCTACCCGCTGTTGCTGCCACGCCGGCCTGCGCTCATGCGAAGAGCGCTGCTATGGACCCTGTGTTGCGCGCACGTCTAGAAAGGCCATCACTGTCACCACTCTGTTCGCGCATCTAATCAGACGTCTAAGTACGAATGTGTTGGAACGCGAGCGATTTGGCACTTGCGTTGCGGGCTGTAATTAATGATTCGCAAGTGCGCACAAGCGAGCCACACGACGAGGAACAGCAGGGAGCGCGCGTACCTGCTAGGAGACTAACCGGAGGTCGTAGGTTCTTGCTCGACCAATCGACATCGTCGCCCCCGTTGACATCACCAGATGCGCCCTTGTGACATCAGGACGACCGCTGGGGATACCGGAAAGGCTCGGAGAGGAGCACGGTATTGTCTTTTGATTTTGTGGCGCGCCAGCGGCGCGTGGCGCTGCAACGTTTGGCATCGTTGATCGTGACGGCATTCTGTACTCGATGCGCGTGCTTAATTGAAATCCTTTAAAAATATCGAAGGTGATTTAGGGGCCCTTTAAGCAGAGTGAAGGAGAGCATGCGCGCGTCGCGCGCAATGATCGGGAGAGGGAAAGAGAAAATGAGAGCGAGGTAGAGAAACAAATTGTAGCAGCACCAACGAGGCAACGCGCAGAGCTAATGCTGACGCCGCCCGCGTTGCCTAGCCGCGCATGCGCCGAGGCAGTAGCGATGACGTCACCTCGCGTTTCCTAGTAACCGCCCGCGCAGGTGCGCGCTCGCTTCGCCCGACACAGACACGGCTCGTGCCTGCCTGCCTGCCTGCCTGCCTGCCTGCCTGCCTGCCTGTGTTAGTGGCATGCCAGGAACGCTGTCACTCGTAGGGGCCGACGCGTCTAGCGCTAGTCACGCGAAATGTCGTGAAAGGGAAGGTACCTCCAAAAATGATCGCTCGAGAATACCATCCATCCCTACACGCGTAGTTAAGTTAAACCAAGTTAGGACCTAGCAGCAACCAAGTTAAGACCTAGCAGTAGCAGCCAGTAAAACTTGAGGATTGACAGTTTCGTTGTGCCTAAGCTTTGCACGACCGAGTGGAAACTTGCCCGCTTTTTTTTTTTTTTTCTTGCGTATCAAGCCTCTAACGCTAGACGCGTTTAACGGGACGGCGCCATCTAGGAACGGGGCAGCGTAGATGTAGTTTACGAGTTTAACGTTTCAAAAAGTAGAGTTTCATACAATGATCACTAGACAGAAGTGTGGCGCTAGTGTCTACGGGAGCTGCAAGTAGGGTGAATCAGCCATGAATCCCATTGTCGTCATTCCAGCTTCATTATCTGACTCTCGTCACGCCGGCATCGTCATGCCTTCTACGTCGACCCAGTGGCCCTAGTTGTCTCGTAGCTGCTGTCGTCGTCGTCGTTGCATAGTCATCATTCCAGCTTTGTCATCCTGCTAGCCTCATACCGTCGTCTTCATACACTCGTCGGCATCACATTGCCCTCACGTCGTCGTAATGCCGCCTTTGTCGCTCCATCGACGTAATTACGTCTTCGTGATTCCATCGTCGTCACTGCGCCGGCGTCATGCAATCGTAGTCGCGCCGCAATTCTCATGAGAGAATGCATGGCGAGCCAGCGCCGTAACAAAGTGGGACGATAGCGAAGTAACGGAAGTCTCAGAGTGACCTCTACAGATGTTAAATAAACTTGAATTCACAAATATGGTGTGTCGCTACGTTGCTCGAATGTTAATCGCATTAACGTCGACAGTCATCGAGAGCTATGCCATAATTATGTTAGGTTGTCACCAACTATCTTGAAGCATAGCTATGGGGCTGTCCATCGGGCCCGCGACGTAGCAGAGAGGCTCGGCCTTTCTGTACCGACGTGGTAGCGGCCCGCTACGTGCTGAAGCGCGTTCCGAAGGACCGTAATAAAGTTTTATCGTACCATACCGACTATAGATTGAGGACTGGTCGCTAGTGCCGGAGAACAAAATTACTTCGCGTTTTAGCGCGACAGCGTTAAGGGCCTCGTTTTGCAGAAAATCTTGGTGTCGGTGTTGGCGTCGGTGCTGGCGTCGGCGGAGTTTCCCGTGAAGGAAAATTTCCGTATACAATTAGGTATACGTATTTGCCATGCCTTGCTATATGCCATGTGGTATATGCGGATTATATTGCCACACCATTATATCACTGAAGTTGCTCATACCTTGTCTTACATTTTTGACAAAGTTATTCCTCGGACTTTTGAGAATGACAGCCCACAAACAAATGTCATGAAACAGAACACCAACAATGCATGTCTTTATGTTAAATCTTCTAGGACTGAAATATTAAAAGCGCCAAACAACTACAGAAACCTGAAAATTATGCAATTTTTCTGGCGCAGTGCGGCCCGACCTCCGGGATCGGCCCACACAAGAGGCCGCGTTTCGACTAGAAAGCTTGCACCCACATTTCCCTTTTTTTTTTTTTTTCCCCAATAAAGTTTTGTCTCTCTGTCTCTCTATCTCTCTCACCTCCGTGCATAAGTTGGCCGCCAGCGTGTTCCGGTAAGCATTACGGTTACATAAGCTGCAGTTGACGGGAAATGTGAGAAGCACTCAGGGATCTTTGAATGCTATCGCGTTCCACTCTTAAAGGCGAAGCTTAAGCGCCCTCCAATTTTTTTGTCTGCAACTTTGAATGAGCCTGTTATACACACGTATTCCAGTGAGGCTGTTAAAATGAGCTTCACGTTGGTTTTCGTGGGGCGGCAGTGACCGGCCTAAGCCGGTTAAGGCGGCCCAGTTAAGGGTGGTCGCGCGCGGTGGCGTGGTTCGTATCAAATGTCAATTCATGACGATCAAGCCAGCAACGCATCTGCGTCGGAGCCACGAAGCGGCCGTATGACGAGGGCGTCGGTGAGAATTCCCAGCCGGGGGCCAGTGTCGGTTAAGACTGATCAATATTTAAAAAATAATAATAACAGCAACGCAACTGGCATCGCATCCCCATAACGGTGGAATGCGCAGCCGGCATCAATAGAGGAGGGACATATAACACAGAAACTTGCGTCAGTACTGAGATACGTGCGATTGTGACCTAATGGTTAGGACGTCAGGCTGCTGTGCATGGGGACCGAGGTTCAATCCCACCATCGGGAACGTAATTCAATTCTTGCCTGAGCGCAGCAGAAAGCAACAATTCCACTGAAGCACTGAAGCACTCCTTTCCACTGAAGCACTCCATATAGTACTAAGCTGGAATGTAGTGAAGCGTTCTAAAGAGCTCGAGTACAGCGATGGAATTGCATCTGATACAATAGTGAAGTGCTTGCAAAGCTGCGGGTTGATTTAGGGCAGTGGAAAACCAGATGCCGAAGATTTCCGAAAGTGTGAGAATCCCCTGCAGAAACAAGGGATTGTAGACACGTCAAGCTGTTCAAGAATTGTTTTTTCTTACAGTCTCCCATCCGTAAATGTACAGGATGGCAAATAAACAATTTCAATTTCAATTTCCTTTGTACAGCTTCTC